>NC_139558.1:44184242-44630473 GCF_965112155.1 Podarcis liolepis
TAGGTGAAGTAAAAATATGGTTCCTAATGGTTTCTAATTTAGCATATTCTTTAAGTCTTCAAATAAAACTGTTAGCATGAGAACTAAATATGAATGATGCACTGGGTCCTTAAGACACAAGTGTAGTAGTATATGTTAAGTATGTATGTGTGTGCATGCCAAGCTATTTAAAACTGAATATATGTGCAATATATTTTTGTGTGTGCACACACAACATACACACTGAACATTAATAAAAGCTAAGCTGTTTGACACAATAATTGAGTGGGTTTGCTGATTAATAATAATATGAAAAACCCTGGTTGTCCATTCAGTTATATGTAAAATATAAAAGCCTTCCATATAAATGAAAGCAATTAAAAATACTTGGTTTCTACTTTCAGTTTATGTGGGCACCATTTATTGAAAGGAAAATTATATAATTCAGATTTTGAAACAAGATTGAACGATCACAATCATATTAGCTGCAACCATCAAACTAAGTCAATCAGTGTTTCATCTCAGTTACCAGAAAAGGGCCATTTTCCAATTAGGTTTAAAGATTTGTTGATGCTATCTGAATTTTATTTCATTTATTTCATTAAAATCCTAGTAATATTTAAGGTCTCTATTTTATACCTATTAAAAATTGTTTTGGTCTGCATTGTGTTCATTTTGTATTGATATTGTGAAAGAGGTATTTGGGTTTTCCCACCCCCTCCCTAATATAAATATAGAAAGTCTGTGAGAGCTATGGTTTCAGCTGCTATAAAACCGTATTCCATACATATATTTAAATGTTCCACATGCCACTTCAGTCATATTACAACTTTGTTCTCAGAAAGGATTAACTGCTCTATTGATTAAAGTCTCATTTAGGAAGAAAAAGTGAGCTTTTATATGCATCTCCAAGTTGGATGGTATGGTAACCTGAAAGTATTGACTGGCTGTGTGATATACAGCGGTCACAATTGTCTTTTACTAAGAAGAGCACAGAGTGATGCTGGTTGTCATTCTTACTCTGCTGTGTGGCAGCGCAAATAGTCCCCTTTCTAACCAACCTGGTGGGAAAAGTCAATATCCCATCAGCAGAGGAGGTAAACACATCAGGAGCTGTGTCCTCTCTCATCTTCCCTCCTCTATATTACTACAGTTCTTTAAATCTATTCTCCCCAGTCATCGGATGCACTTCTGTCATTCAAATGCATAGTACTGCTATACTGCAGATATAGCTGTGGTCTGAATTTAATACTGTACTGTAGATCCTCTTTTTTGTTTTATATTTCAGACTAAAACATCCCCTCATTGATTTCACATAGTTCCTTATTTTTCTACCATTAGCACACTTGATTAGATTTCTTTCTTTTTAATTTTGACTCTCGGTAGCAGTAATATTTTTAAATGTTTTTAAGAGGGGGTTACCTTGGACATCTTAGCCAAGTTCCCTGCACAAGACTTTTTCAAACCCCTTCCCCTTTTTTTGGCAGCAGCTCCCCATGTGTGCTAAGATGACCACCCAAAGGTTAGAGCTCTCCAGAGTAATTTTATTATGTTCAAGGGACTGTCGCTGCGGGAGGAGGGGACCTGGCAACACAGCCTCTGTGCGTGTAGCACTTTGCACACATTCATATAACTCTCTGTATACAAGCCGTTGCTTAATTTCCTTCCATTTATATTTTACTTCTGTTTGGATTGCATCGTTGATGTTTAAATATAGTGAACAAAACTGAGCAGCTCCTGTAGCGATAACCAGAAACGCTTTTTAATTGTGTCTCCCAGTGTAAATTTGATGATGATGTGATGATTTGATACAGTGCCTAAGAAGAAAGCACTGTACAAAGATAAAACAGACAAAGCCCTTCTCACGGGCTTACAATCTAATTAAGATAGCATAAAAAGGGGGATGGAAGGAAAAAACGAAGCAGATAACTAACAGATCTAATATGAGAAAATGTGTATATTTAGATGCAGTTCACCAAATCCATGCTGTATAAAACATGGCAAAGCCATATGAAGCCATTGAAGAGAAAATGTAGCTTGATATTGTCAAACAGAATAGAAACGCAGAGGTAGAGCGTAGAAAACAGTAGAGGGGAAACCCTGCAATCCAAAGCAGGTTTATTCAGAAATAAGTCCGTACTAAGTTTACTTAGGATTGCAGTTGTAGGGTTGTATTCGCTGCTAGTCCTCCTCAGAGTAGACCCCTTGAAGTTAATACACATGACTTACTTAGGTTCATTCATTTATATGGGTCTTATTTTGAGCAGACCTTTGTTGGATGCAACTCTTAGTCTACAATTGTGCACACGTCTACCTGGACTATGGGACTAAAAATGGTTTGAACAATATCATATTGTTTGCTCAGTAATACATTACAGTGGTACCTCGGGTTACAGATGCTTCAGGTTACAGACTCCGCTAACCCAGAAATAGTACCTTGGGTTAAGAACTTTGCTTCAGGAGGAGCACAGAAATTGTGCTCCGGTGCTGCGGCGGCAGCAGGAGGCCCCATTAGCTAAAGTGGTGCTTCAGGTTAAGAACAGTTTCAGGTTAAGAATGGACCTCCGGAACAAATTTAATGATAGCAGATCTCTTAATGCTTTGGGATAATGGCTTAATGGCAGAATGAGAACATAAGAAGAACCTGCTGGATCAGGCCAATGGCCATTCTCTTTGGTGCTGGTAAACGGGCTAATATCTCCTCATGCAGAGCTGTATGGACACATCAGAGGAACACTAGATTCATATCTAAGTGATAGGTGCAAAGATGTTTACCAACAAAATAGAAGCAGCCAGTTAGCAGGAAATGAGAGTATGCTGTCTGAAGAACAAAACCCTCTTCAGGCCTTATTTTGCAGTGAGAAAGAACTAAGACTGACTACATGGCATTCTCAAGCTCCAGGATCTGGGACTCCCATATCTGCAATGGGCACTGCCCATTTGGTAGAGAATTTTAGATTTTAGACTAGCAGTGGGGTAGAGTCAGGTTCAAATCCCTACTTAGCCATGAAGTTAACAGGGGGGCCCTAGCTCAGTTACTCTTTTTCAAGCTAACCATTCTCACAGGACTGCTAAGAAAAAAGGGAAGCAGAAAGCCGTCCACATTACCCTGAGAGCGAGAGTGAAATAAAACATTATAAAGAAATACAAGAATTGTCCACCAAAAAGGATTTTAAAATGTTAGAATTTATTTTAAGATTTTCTGACTTCCTAGTATAATATGCATTATTAAAGTTAAAAGCGAAGGGACGCGGGTGGCGCTGTGGGTAAAACCACAATGCCTAGGACTTGCCGATCGCATGGTCAGCGGTTCGAATCCCCGCGGCGGGGTGCGCTCCCGTCGTTCAGTCCCAGCGCCTGCCAACCTAGCAGTTCAAAAGCACCCCCGGGTGCAAGTAGATAAATAGGGACCGCTTACCAGCGGGAAGGTAAACGACGTTTCCGTGTGCTGCGCTGGCTCGCCAGATGCAGCTTGTCACGCTGGCCAGACTTGTTATCCCCTTGGCTTTTTGATTAGGTTGGATCCAAACATGCCCTCCTGAAGACTGCTGTGCTACCTACCACACTGCTCCAGAGGGTGCCTCAACCCATTTTCAGGGATCACACAGGGCTGTGGGGGAAAAGGGAGAGCTCAGATCGGAGAGCATCTCATTCTATGGCCAGAACTCCACTGATGGAATTCTGGATTCAGTCCTTTATCTGCTGTGCTGCCTGTTTTACACTTTTAATATTGAAGGATAGTTTACAGAGTAGATTCTACTACTAAGGGCAGAGGGACAGTTTGAAGGTAGCCCCACATACGGCCTATTATAATAATCCAGCCTTGTATGACTGTGACCAGGTGCTGCTCCAAGAATGAAGTACAGCCTA
Organism: Podarcis liolepis; assembly: GCF_965112155.1. Classification (NCBI taxonomy): domain Eukaryota; kingdom Metazoa; phylum Chordata; class Lepidosauria; order Squamata; family Lacertidae; genus Podarcis; species Podarcis liolepis. The sequence continues at coordinate 44,188,092 of NC_139558.1, forward strand.
AGCTATGCAAAAGCACTCCTGACTCCATGCTGAGATTCTAAGTACAAAGCAAGATCTAAGAGGACTCTCAAACTATGTACCTACACACTTAACATGCATTATCTCGCTAATCCTCTTAACACCCTTTAAAAAGGGCCAGTATTATCGCTCCCATATTGCAGATGGCAAATTTGGCCTCTGACAATAGTGGTTTGGCTAAGACCAACTACTGACTTTAGCAAAGGTGATATTTCAACTGAAGGCTTTCTTGTTCAGTGGTTTTATATATATATTATTCAATATTATGCTGTGCTAGTTTATCGGTGAGTGATCTATTGATCACACATCTCAATTTCTTTCTTTCAGTAAAATACAATGTCTCGTCATATAACCCTTTTCCTACTTTTTAAATTGCTTATTTCTCCATTTTACACCTTCAGTAAAACAGCAGAAACATTCAAATTGGAATCAGTTCATCTGTTCAGTAGAACACAAACTAGATGTTTGCTACCAAGCAATTGGTGGTGGTGGTGATGTTGTTTTTCTCTTATAGGCTCCTATGTCTTGAAACAATTCAGTCCCTTGAAATATCCCAGCACAAAAGTAACCTGCAGTCCTTTGGCTTAAACTCACTATACTCAATATTTGTGCACTTTTTCTGAGTTATTAGTGGGGGAAACATGATGAAATGTTGAAGTTCTTTGGGGAAATGAGCCTAGCTTAGTGGTAGAACAAACATATATGCCTTTGCATGCAGAAGGTTCCACGTTCAATATCTGGCATCTCCAGTTAAATGGACCAGGTAGCAGGTGATGCGAAATGCTTCTATCTGAGAACCTAGAGAGCTGCTTGCAGAGTGCATTATATTAGCTAGAAGGATAAACAGTGCGACCTGTGTTTCTTCCCTTTAGCATTCTTATTTTTTAACTCGTTTTTTTAAGATAGGCAGGGAAGCAAACAAGGCTCCCTAGAAATCTAAACAAAACACGGAACATGTTTGCTATTCCACTGCACTTGCACAGTCTTTAAAGTATACACACAACACTTACAGGGGGAGTATCTGCAAGTATTTTTTCAAGTGGTGTAAATACACAAGTACAGTGGTACCTGGGGTTACAGATGCTTCAGGTTACAGATGCTTCAGGTTACAGACTCCGCTAACCCAGAAATAGTACCTCAGGTTAAGAAATTTGCTTCAGGATGAGAACAGAAATCGTGCTCCGGCGGTAGCGGGAGGCCCCATTAGCTAAAGTGGTACCTCAGGTTTAGAACAGTTTCAGGTTAAGAACGGACCTCCAGAATGAATTAAGTTCTTAACCCGAGGTACCACTGTACATTAAAAAATGCATGAAGATAATTTCATATGTTCTGATTCAGGCCTATTACTTAAAATGGACTTGTAAAATAAATTTAAAAAGTTGAAGTTTGAGATATGGGAAGAATGCGCATCTTATCTTAATAGTTTCCGGGAATACCTTTCTGCAGTAACTTCCACGTGCTTTGCAATAGGCACGTAAAGGCAAGTTCCCAGTATCCTGCATTATTGCAAATATTTTCAGTAATCCGATCAATGAAGAGGGTTCAGTACATAGAAAGCAGATTGCCAGGCAACCATGCCATTAAGCAGCATTCTGCTTTTTTAAAAACATTAAACTCTTTAAAGAGAAGCTACTATCTGTTGGTTCTGGTAAACTGTTCCCTCGTCCTCTTTCTCTTCCCCCTCCCACCCCCATTTATTCAGCATTAATGGACAAACAGTGTTTCCTGACATTTACTGACAGAAGGTGTAGCACCAATTCAGTTGGGGCATGACAGGTGGGTTGACTAATTCCCTGATGAGCTAGATTCAGTCTCTTTGTAAGTAACAAGTCTGACACTCTCCTAAACATGCTGACCAATGTACTTTTTTAAAAAAAGAAAAGAAAAAAAGGTAAGCATCAGAAGAAGAGGAAGCTCAGTAAAAAAGCATGTTGAATAGAAGTCTGGGAAATTTGGGTTCTAAGAGTCGGTAACCCTATACCAGAGTGTTTTAAAAGGCCAGAGTGTCCTGGGATTAGTGGCTATAAAATGATGAGTTCCTTTTTCTGATCTTTCAATTTGTTATTTCTCTCTCCCAACAGGTTGCGTGAATAACAACATGCTGGAAGAAACCAAGGAAAACTACAAAAAACTGAAGAGCACAGTAGACAAATGGTTGTCAGTGAGCAGCTACTCTGAAGTGAACCTCGGCAAACTCTTTCAGACATTCAATATAGTAAAATCTGTGGGAGATCCCAGTATTTAAGCACTGTGTGTGGGTAGAATGGAACAAAAGGCTTTTGTGGACTCTTTTATAGGCAAATATCTTCCTTGTTTTCATTTCTAGTTTTCCATCTACAGATACACACTAGTGTTGTTGTATCTTGTTTAAAAACACACAAGTATACGTCAAATATTGGCTTTATTCGATGGTAAAAAATATTAAAAGGTCATGTTAAAAGTCAGTATATATACTGAACACCTGTACCACTTACTTTTCAATAAATATCTATTTGTTGTATATCTGGACCTAGAAGGGAAGAAAGGGGTGGAGAAATAGCTTCTTTAATTGAATAATTCCCAGTGAGAGTTGCTGGAATGTAAGTGATCCTAGACTTTGCTCCAGGGTAGTTAGTAGAGGTGCTTTCAGGAAAAGAGGTTAGTGGAGGTCTCAGTAGGAGCACTAATGTTTTCTCTTTTCACAATTTATCTACTTCATGATCATATACACAGCAGTTAAAAACAATGCTAAAGCCAAATTCTTCCTATTAATACTTGATTCTAATGTGATCTTTATTTTTGAACCTATATTTGAGGGAATTTTTCCACAAAACAGTATTCATTCAAACAATAAATATTGTGCTGTAAAGACACAGACTAACCACATGGAAATGAATGCTAAAGCACCAATTGACTTTTGTACAGGGCAAGGAGACTGTATGTATGCAGCAGATTCTTCATACCACACACACATATCTAAATGTTACACTTTGGTTCCTTTGGGTTCAACAGAATAAACTTCAGTGCTTGCTGTGGCGAGAAAATGGAAACAAGACATAAATATGGAACTCACTTCAGCCAACAAATAAAAGTAACTTCTATACTGTATAAAGTAAATAAAGCCAAGGCAAAGTTTTTAGAGAGATTTAACAATGGTGTCTAATCTGTTTACCGCCAGTGAAATAATGAACAGAAATTTTAACGTCCTTTATTGTTGCATGCTAAAGTATTTCTAAATGTGTGTGTAAAGTTTTATACTGTTGAAAGGAAAATAATAAAGTTTTCTAATGTAAGAAAATTGCAGTGGTATGCGCCGACAACATATCAGTGAGATATCACAGTGATATCAATTTACACTACACATTTTGTTGCTTCATCTTCAAATTATTTACTTCAGGGGTGGAGGAATACACTTTTGGTGACATTGCTGCTACAGCCTTTTTCAATTGTGTTTACTTGCTCATTGACAAACAGCAAAATTTTTAGGATACTTCCCCAATGCTCTTCTGAAATAAGGCAATTTAATCCTGAATGTAATCCAATACCTCCTAGTTAGTAGAATAGTGTAAAACATCTCTCTTCCTTTAAATTGGGGACATAGAATCTGCTTCATAACTGTGGCCAGCATTCTAGTACAAATCAACCTAATAAGCACATTGAATGAAATGCAAGCTCTGGGAGTTCCAAACCAGTCTCAACTTGGAGGTGGTGAAATTTGCAGTGGGAGCCAGGAGCACATATCTGCTGGCAGAATGCAAACTTAATATATTGACATAAAAACCTTTGGTCATCATCGACATACAGACACAGTGACACATTTCAGGGATTTAAGAATATCCCTCTCACACTGTTAAATAGCCTGGGACTGATTGTGAAGCAAATTTTAACCTATATCCTCATGTTGAGTGGAGCTGACACAAATAAACAGACTTGGGCAGCCATGTCACATCTAATTCAGCTGTTAATAATATATATATCTGGTTCATTCAGAAATCAGTTATTGTGTGTTCTTAACTATACCTGCTTCAAGTACCACTTGTGGAAACATGAGCCTGCAGAACTGCCCTGCCTGCAAAGGCTTCTATATTTTGGTAGAGAAGACCCACATGCATAAGAAAGGCATATGCATGTCTGACCTTTCCATTGAAGTGAATGAAGAAACCCTCTTGCAAATGAGTTCCTATATGCAAAAGAGCCAAATATTCCATTTTTACTCTTTCCCCCAACATGCCTATTCCATAGTACTTAACTGGATAGTCATGCTTAGTTACTTCCATTCACATCATACAGGTAGTCCTATTGCAATAACCTAGCCTGTGTGTCATCATTTCTAATGGAGTGAGAAAAAGGCAATGGGTGATGCTCACTTTACATATAGTCAAGAAGAGACCCATTAAATCAATGGGCATATAAGTTAATTAGCTCCACTGAGTTCAATGGGTCTAATGAGAAATGTTGGCTAATGCCATATATATTTAAAAGCATTACACATGTATTGTGTTTTCCAGCAAAATAAATGTACTTGTGAAATATGATATGAAATAGGCATGTCTTAATGATGAAAATGAAAAATAACTTATTTGTATACAGATACACATTTTAGAGCTATTCCCAGCAAGACTTGTCTTTTCACAAACTTTCCAATTATCACATAGAAAAAAAAGAGGCGAAAGATCATCTTCAAGCATGCTTCTCTCTCTCTAAAAATGTAAATTTGAAAATCTAGTAAGGATACGTATGCCATAATGGCACTTCGCATTTATCTTCAATTATTAGAGGAAGAATGTTTTGAATAGGTTAAATAAAACCTTGTTTTCCCAACTTAATGTAACATCTAGTGTTTAAGACAGACAAAATCTGAAGAGTCCAGATGTGTGTCCTTGACTAAGCAGCCGCCTTTGAATGTTTCACCTCATTTTAACCCTTGAAAGGCTGGGAAATGGGAAGCCATCTTTTTACAGTATATGTAAGCTGATTTTCATAAATATGTAAAATACATGGTGTAAAATACATGCTACAACTGAATTGAGGTTGCTAAGAAAACAAGCCTGGTTTCCCCAGAGATGTTCTAGACTGAGTTGGCCACACTCCTCATATTTCTGTCCCATATGCTGATTAAAAAAATATTCTAAAGTTTTGTTGAGGGTGAGATTTTTTGATATGTAAGCTCAGAGGCTGGACTTCACAACAAGTGTTTATGTGTTAGTAAAGAAGAAAGGAACCCATCAAATTATTTTGTCCTATGCCAGAATAATATTTTGCTGGGAGGAAAAATGACTTTTCCTATTTCTCAACTTCAGCCCATTTTTCTTCTGGCCTTATTTGCCTCTCCTCTGTCGAGCACCTAAATATTTCTTAATTGAACCGCTCATCCTGCGCCCCTCTTATAGCTGTTTAATAGATTAACTCATCTGTGCCAGCTTCAAATTTCAGATTAAAATTCCTTCATCCCGAAGGCAGCATTATCAGGTTGTTGGAGGCTGTTTTCAAACCTTGGTTTTGAATAGCAGCGGCTCTGCATTAATTTAACCACTAAGCTAATAAGTAGGTTTCGTTTTGTTATGCTAAGCTTTATTGCTTTTCTTTTGATCAGAATGGTGTTGTTGAGCAAAGCAGCAGACAAGGCATTCTTTGATGAGGGAATTAGTGCTCTATTCTTCCTCTATTATTCATAGCACAGTGGAATATGTAAGTACCTGAGGGTGTCAAAGGAGAGCAGGCTCTATTGCAAAGTGTTCGCCTTGTTTCTCTCAATAGCTGACTATGAGATGATAAACTGCTTAATACACTGCACTAATTGGATGAGAGCAAAAAGAGATGGGAATTAAGGCAAGGCAAAAAGAGAAAGTGCTACCAGCCTTCATTCACTCTTTCACCACTTTAACAGCGCCAAAGGAGGCACAAGCTTTCTATAAGCAGACTAGAGGTTTTGTGCAGAGATAAAATGAACCTGTTAGTGGATTCAAGTAATACACTAATTATTGCACAGTATAAATACCACTACTGGTTTTATAACATGAAGGTAAACTTCTTTTGAGACGGTTATAGGATTGCTTGGCAGTAGTATAGATCCTAATAAGGGACCAGAGTAATAACCCCCCTGGATTAACAAAATTGCTGCTTGCAGAAGTATGATTCCGGCTTTTACAAAGATTTCTGCCGAATGAATAAAAATGACTGAGTGACATTTCTTAATGTGTAATGGATTGATAATGATTCCCTTTTCTTTAAAGTAAAATATGCACTTCAAACTCTACTGTTAATCATGTCCAGGGGCAAATGTTCTTTTTCCATAAAAATATTTTTGTACCTATGGTTTTTTTTACACTCCAAAATATATATGTGTATAAGATGCTGTCAGTTAAATGTATGGTTATTTGGAAGAACTGCAGTGGGTTCATAAAAACAAACATGCTGAAGAGCCCACCGTGTGTGAGTGTGAACTGAGGGGAGGAGAATCCGCCTGCCAGGCCTTTGCCATCCTATCTCAGAAGTCTTCCAGAAGAGTCATCTTGTGGAAACATCAGCCCACATTCCTCCTCTGGTGGGTAAACTGGACACTCTTACAGACTAGAGAAGCCTGGGTGCATTGTGATCTAGTAAGCTCAACTTTAGATTCCCCCTTGCGCATTAGTTGGGTTGGGTTGTGTAATGTATGTCTATATAAAGCCAGTTTCATCATACAAAATTTGAGTGAACATCCCATGCACAGAATTTTTCAGGATGCTCGGTAGATGACCCATATTCAGGGACTGATTGTTCTTAGCTAGTTCACCAGATCAACGAATGTGAAACAGCACTGCCACATCCACTCCTCACGGCTGAAGAAAACAATACCGTGATTAGGAGCCCCTTCTGCTGTTTGCAGCCCAAGGTGCTGCCTCGTGGGGGGGGGGATGCACCTTCCACAGGATGTTCAAGAAAAAGGGCGCGGGGGTGCAGTTTGAGGTTTCTAGCCAGCCTGGTCCAGCTTCGGCTGTCATTTTGTTATTCTTAAACAGAAGTGAAATGAGGGTTGGGGTTCGAGGGAAGGCTTGGCTGCGGGGGAGCCTCCCTCACTTCTTTGGCGCCAAAGGCGGCTTCCATTAATGAGCAGATCTTCACAGCTGGATGAAAACGAGAACACCTCAGCCATCCGCCAGGCGAGCTTCTGGTGGTGGGTCCCGTCCTTTTTTTCCCAGGGCAGCCCAGCTTTCAGGGAAGGAAAAGGTCGTGGGCTTCTGGGGCGGCTTTGAGGCCTTGTCAGGCGTGATATCCCACCCCCACCTCTTAAATATATATATATTTATATATATATTGGGGAGCTCGCAGGAAGTCCGGGGCTCCCTTGAAAAGAAAAAGCCCGCGCGAGCGAGCAAGCAAGAGAGAAATCGCCGTCGCCCAAGCGCCCCCCGACCCAGCTGGGAAGCCTAAATAGGGGGCCTTTCGCTCGGGGTTTGTTTGCAGCCGCCGAATGACACGGGATTAGGAGGTTTGTAAACCAGGGGCGAGGGGGGCTTTCAATGGCCCGGCGATGTAATCCTCGGAGGTAATTTCACGCGATTTGCTTCTGCTCCATGGCAGGGTCAACTGAGAGGGGACGAGAAACGGCTCGCCAAAGGAGGGATCAGGCGGCCGGCGGAGAAGGGGGCGCGGGCGCGCAGGAGAGCCCGCAGCAGCTGCCTCCGCCGCTCAGCGCCAAATCCGAGGCGCAGAGAGAGAGAGGAAGGGAAGGAGGGAGGGAGCAGACAGACAGGGAGAGAGGCTCGTCGGTGCGCACACCAAAGCAGCGACGGGCCCCGGACCTGGCTTTCTTTTTCCAAGCCGGAAGCCAAGGCCTTGGCGAGCCGCCGTTGCCAGGCCTCGTCCCAGTCCCAGCCCCAGCCCGCCTGCAGGAGGGAGGCTTGGACGCCGGGGATCTCGCCCACCAGATCACCAGTCGAGAAGCGATCCGGTAGAAGAGCGCACCATCGCCACCAGCTCCGCCTGGCAAGCCCACCCCCAACCTAGGTGGTCCGATGGTGGTACAGGATACCACCGAGGCTCCCACCCTCTGGTCAAGCACGATCTCCCTCTCTTTCTTTCACCTTCTCTGGCTGGAGCAGCGGAGTTGCAGCACCTTCCCTGTCCCTTCCCCCTCCCGCTTCTCTGGAAATGGCCATGAGAAGACAGCTGCTCGCCTTGACCCAGTAAAGAGGACGCCACATGCAAAGCCAGTGTGCAACATTCGGGATTCCTGTTGCTTTAGGCAGCGGGAAAGAAAAGAGAGGCGGAGGCGAGTCGCCTTATCTGGTCAGATAAGGAACCAAACCATCTTGGCCATCAAAAGAATGAAAGGGCGCAGATGCTCTACCGCCACCAGCTTTTTTGTACAGAGCGATCCTGCGCGCATTTACTCGGAAGTCAATCCGGTGTTCCATGAGGATTACTTTCAGGGTAGAGGGCACAGCACTGCAGCTTTACAACACACAATTCTGCCCCCGGAGGTTTGCTCCCAGTCTAAGTGTGCACAGGATGAGCAGCCTTGCAGTGCCACCCTATGTATGTTTACTCATCAGTCAGTCTCCTCTGTTGTCATTCCTTGGGAAATGGACATAGGCTACAATCCTACACCCGCTTCCTTTGGAGAAAGCCCCAATGAGCTCAGTGGGATTGAATTCCCAGTAGATAAGGAAAAGATTTGTGCTGCCAACCTGTTACCTGCCCACAGCTGTCAGCCTGTGCCTAGGCCAATTTTCCACATCCTGGTGCTCTCCAGATATTTTGGACTATAGCTCCCATGAGGGCACCAGGTTGGGAAAGGAGGAGTGTCTTTTAACATTAAAACCAATTTGGGTTAGGGGAAAAATAATCTTGCCTAGAAAGCTTGTGAAAGTAATAAAATATTTTCATTTTTTCCGTTTACATATTTTTTAGGCATCTATCAGACAAATATCTGCAAAGCTGGAGAGTTCAATCAAGTCCTTGGTACCCTAGCCCTCCCTCACCTTGGTGATGAAGCACAATTTACTTCCAATGACGCTGCATCTCCAGGTATCTTTTCAAATTCTTCATAAATGTATATATATATATATTTTATTTTCTATGGGTGACACTTTTCCACTTGGTCGCAAGGGAAAGTGAGAGCAATAACAACATTACACAAAAGCACTGTACCGACGCCCTGTCTCTCTCTCTTTTCGACTCGCTTTCCCTTTCTCTCTCTCTCTCTGGTTTCAGGAACCTCTACAGTTAATAAGTTAAATAAAGGGTTTGTACATAAATATTTGTCTAGGGACCCTATGATATCTACAACACAGTAAGAATCTACAGAAATGACAAACTTGTACAAACACTACACGGAGTGCAATTGTTATATAACATTTCAAATATACAAAGCTCTGGGTTGCTGTGTTTCTTTTCTCTTTTTTTGCTTTTTCTTATTTTTTTAATAACAATGGTATGTACAGAGCATCACAGTTTAGTGACTTCTTTTTTTAAAACAGTCCATATTCTAGCACTGTTATTTTTCCCTTTGGTTTGCTATAAAACCCTTGGTTGGTGTGATGATAGGAGGACCCCTCCACACACACGACAAAAAAAAGAAAAGAAAAGAAAAAGACCAGACTCTCTCCCCGATCCCACCCCGCTCCCCGTTTGCCTTATTAAGTGCACCGGTTCGTTTTAACACAGCATCGCATCATTGGCTTCCTTTTGGCCTGGCCCAAGCAGCATCCTTGGTTTCGACGTCCTCCCAAAGCTCCTCTTAAGATCGGCCCAGGGTGACATGACTAGATGTGGCGAAGGGAGAGAGAGGGGCGTGGGCTGCGCCGCCACGTCGTACCTGCCCACGCGCCCCGCTCCAAAAGGTCCTCTCTCCTTTCTCCTCCTTGGGATGTACCTGGGTGTTCAAGAAACGGAATGACATTGGGGAAGGGGTGGCGGGTGCGTGGGGTAGTCCCAGCCAAGGAGCTTCTGCTGAATGGCCCGAGGGAAGCATGAAAAAGCAGGAGCCTGGCTTGCTCCGAGTACCGAACCGGAGGAGAAGCTCTCCGCCGCGGATCCTCGGTCTCTCTTTGTATGTGTCTGTCTGCTTCTCGCTCTCCCGTTTTGGTCTTGGGTTTCGCTCCTCGCCAGGCGATCTCTGGCCGGCCTCGCCCCGCCCCGTCGGGGCTGCTTAGCACACCTCTTTGCCCGTGCTGTTCCCGGGGAGGATGTTGAGCTGCGTCAACTGCGCCGCGTGCTCCTTGGCCTTCAACCGCAGCGCCGCGATGCTGGAGGCCCGCCGGTCCGCTGCCGCCGTGGCCGGATCCGAGAGGCCGCCCGACTGCACGGCGCTCTCCACGCTCGGGGCCGGCTGGCGCAGCAGGGCGGCCGCGGTGGACGCGCTCGTCAGCGGGGCCATGGTGGAGAAGAGCCTGCAAGCCAAGAGGACACAGGCCGGGCGGTCAGGGCCGAGCTGACAGCACGAGGCCCAGGGGGTGGCGACCAGGCGAAACCCCCGGAACCCCGTGTCACTAACAAAAGCGCGCCTACATTGCATCATCCGCGTCAGGCTGCTTTTAAAACGGGCCTGCTGGACTCCAGCTCCCATCAGGCCCAGGGAGTGTGGCTCATGGGCGTTGTAGTCCATTCAAGGGCAAACCCACTTTCAAAGGCAAGGAAACAGGCCTCCGGAGGACTCTCAACTTCCGCTTATACAATTTAAGGCGGAGAGAGCCCAACCCGGGACCCTCCGCATACACTTGAGACTACAATTCCCACTACTACTTCTGAGCCGTTGCCGGGGGGCTCATGGGCTTTGTCGTTCCACAACTTTATGGGGAGCGTCAAGTTGGCTACTCCAGAATTATAGGGCTGCGAGTGAAAGAGTGGCCAATCCCGACCCGGGCAAATGCTGCAACAGCCGCATGCTCTTTATGTATTTGATCAGTGCATTTATACCGCCCTTCACCCTGTCTGGATCCCGGGGCGGTGTGCAAAACAAGGTCCCGCCTCTGTTCCCTCCCGGGCCTCGATTCGAATCCCGAGTTTTCCAAGCTTAAGGTCTGGCCGGTTCCTACTCGCGGCCCTTCTCGGGGCAGCATAAGCCAGGCGGGGTTGGAAGAGAAACGCCTAGTCAACGAGATTGTCTGTAAGGCGCCTAATCCTCTCCCATTTGCTAGTGACAGGAGCTCGCTGGCACTGGCAGCAGACGCTTGAGCCTGCGACTTATACTGTGATCAGAGAGAAGAATAATTTTTTAAAAACTATTACTAATAATAAATAGTAGTAACAATCGAGACTTTTAGGTGATGGCTTTTCTCCCCGCTCAAGTTTCCCTCTCCTCTCCTGCCACTTTCATCTTCCCCCAAGCTACAGCGGTGGTTCTTTACGCTGCCTCCGCGGGCTCTTTCCCCTTGTCCTTCACGTTCGCTTCTCGGGCGCCCCTCCCCTTGCCCTTCCGATGTCTATACTTTCCTCGGGCCGCCTTATTAGAGGTCCTGGATGCCCGAAGCGGTGTCTGCCGCTCGGCTCCTTCGCGGGGCGGATGCCCACGCCCAGCAGGGCGCGCCGTCCCTGTGGATTTCCGCACAGTGGAATGCCAATTATTCTCCGGCAACCCTAGCATCCCGGCTCAATGACACAATCTTGGAAATGCCTTCCCCTCTAGTTTTCCTTCCTTACCTCTCCCCGGAGCAGCCGCTCTGAAGAGAGCAACTGACCCCCTTGACTGGCACGTCGAAATATACAGACTCTCCATTAACCAAGGAGGTGATTATTGACATCATCACGGCTAGGAATTGAACTGTGGGCCTGGAAGGCAACAGGGGCTACATACTAAGCCCGGAGCCGCCTAAGCTCCCGGACTGCGGGCTGGCTGGCTGGCGCGGGGAGGGCCTTGGGGAGGATTACTTGGGCGCGGGGAGGGGGGTTCCCCGACTCTCTGCTCCTGAAATTCTTCGCGCAGCTCAGCCCTGAAGTGGGACGGTCTGCATCTTGTTGCTCTCTTATAGGCTACGATTTCCGAGGGTGTTTTTCTTAAAAAAAAAAAATACAAATAGCAAAACAGGGAACCCTATATGCACAGTGGCTTGGCTTTTCAGAAGGCAGTTTCTATGGAAGGTGAAAAACTTTCCTAAAAACTTCGCATGTTAAGAGCAAGATGGAAGCGCGAGGAGGAAAATCTCTGCTTTCCTCTTCTGCTCCCTTCACTACTTCCTCGCTCTCTTTTTTCGTCGCCTGCCTATTTTGATCGCACAGCCTATTAGCCAGGCAGTTTAGTAAGCATTTTACAACTCATTTTTCAATCTGATGGGGGGCGCAAGGGGAGGTAGCGCAAGGGCTCCGGCTGATGCAGCCAGAGAGAAGCGCTCCAAGTGTAGAATCCCGGCGGCAAGTAGGGGGCGTGACAGCCCCGCAGCCGCCTGCCTGCCTTGAGGGAAATTGAGTCACTCGGGGGCTCAGGGGAAAGGCAGAAACGCTTTCGTTGTAGCTGGGCGGCTCTCGCGTTCCCCCACCACACAAAACTAAATTTTACTTGGATTTCCCCCAACCCTCCTCCAACACATAATTGTGTTAAGTGGCGTCTCGCCTGCGATGAATCTATCCCTTCTTTGTTCTCATCAGTAGAGACATCACTGCAGTTCTTTTGCCCTTCCATTTTCAACCTCTCTCCGGCTTCCATAAATCCCGACAATGCTTTTTTGTCTCTTTATAATTAGCTATTGACTTCTTTAAATTAATTGTTTGGTTATTGTTTAAAGAAAGGTAGCTGCAGTGTCATTTATTTTATTTTATCCTTGACTAACAAGCCTGGTTTTCCGTTCAGGTGTAAACAAGACAGGCTATATCTTTAGTCACTGCTGTGACTTTTCAGTGGATTTAAGTTGTCTTTATTCATTTTTTAAATCCCTTTCTCAATTTCATTTTATGCCTTTCTGTGACTATTTAGTATGGGATCAAATACCAACAAAGATGAAAGGTAAAATGAATGTGTTAAAACGCACATAGACCATTTTAAAAGTTGAGATTATTCTAATAAACGGACTGTCATCCTATCACCTAAATAATACTATGTGGCCAAGCCATCTAGCTAAAAGAAAATCTTAGGAATACCTTCCAGCCAATGTGCTTAAGACCATGGTCTAAATGCAAATACTAGTGATTGGCCTTTTCCTTTAAAGTTATCTCTATCCAGTTAGGGAACAGGAGGGTACCATGAGCTTTGCACACATTATTATTGTTGTTGTTATTCCCAACTCATACGAATTCCATATTCTAAAGACTGGGGAACAACACTTTCAACCCAGAAGCAAAGCGACTGAACTATTGCATCCTGCCCACGCATGGACATCTTTAGGTCATTGTTGTCAGCACAAGGGAGGAACCTCTCCAGCGCCATCAAGCCCATTAGTGCGGGACTTAGGCCCAGCGAACACTGAAAGGAACTTCTGAAGGTTTGAGCGGGAAGCGTCTCAGGTCCCTTGAAGTTTTGAAGCACAAAAAGTTCCACCACTCCTGCGCCAGGTCTAGAACACGACCAGGCAAAGCCGGCTGGATGAGGCCAATGAATGGCCCATAATCTAGTCCTGCGAGAGACAGAGCCACTCTCCCTTCCCGTGCCTTCAGAAGCACCGCTGCACCTTCACGCGCGGGGCCCTCAGCGCACAACCCGCGCCCAAATCTTTATAATACCAGGCAGGCCAAGATTTGCCTTCGCCATTCCCACCCTCAGGATTCCCTTGAGGCCCCGCCCACTTCGACTCCGAAGCGTGCCTTTACGCATGCGTACTCGGGAGGAAGCCCCACCGCGGCACGTGCGCGCGTCGGTAACGGTCTGCTCGTTGACAGCGTGGGGGGGGGGGGAAGGTTTAGGCTGCGCCTGCTTTAAGTTTACCTGCCGAAGGCGGGGCTGATGAAGGCCGGGTGTCGGAACACGGCCGCTCCCAGGAAAGTGCTGAGGCCTAGCGGGGTCCCGCCGGGGGGCAGAGCTGCCGAGCCGGGAGGCGGAGGCGGCAGGCTGGGGAAGGCGGCGGCGGCTGCAGCGGCTGCGGCGGCGGCCGTCCAGGCGGAGTCGAGAGCTGGGTGGTGAGGAGGGAAAGGACTAGCATCAAGGTAGGGACTGAGCGGGTGAGACGCCGACAGGGGCCCAGGGAAAGGCAGGCCGGGCGGGTGGCTCTGGGCGCCGGCCTTTTCCCTCTTCCGCCATTTGGCTCTCCGGTTCTGGAACCAGACCTGGAAGCCAAAACATAAAACAAGGGGGTGGGGAGGGGGGCAAGGCGGTTAGTCAAGCGCGGCCCTCGCGGCTCCTCGGCAGCCCAGAGACGACGACGACGACGACGCCTCTCCCTCCTCAGGGAAGGCCCGGGCCTGAGCGCAGCGCAGCGCACATCTTCGGGCTTCCGTGGCGGTTCTGGAGCAGGCATCGTCTGAAACTACCCAGCGCTCCTGCCCAGGGAGAGGCCCATAGAGGAAAGGGAAGCAAGGGCCTCTGGCTTGGCAAAAGAGCGCCCACCTCTCTGCGCCCAGACCCCATTTTGCCTTTCCTCCATGTTCTTCGCGCCTGGGCGGGGATGTCGAAGCAAAGGGTTTGGGCAGAGGGGTGGGAAGTTTCACTGCTGAGCATGCGGACCCAAAATGGGACAGAACTACGTGACAGTGACATCACAAATCAGTTTTCTCCCCGTCTTCCTTAGTGTCTCCCTCACGGTAGTAATTTAGATGGCAAGCTCCTCGCTGGCAGAGACCTGCCTCTCCCCCCCCCCCCCTGGGAATCTGTAAAAGCGCTGTGCAAATAGATGGTGCCCTATTGGAAATAAAGACAATAATTAAACGCATCTCGTTTCGCTCATATCTGGTGGTGACCTTAAAGTGGATCCAGCCCTTGGCCTGGCCAAGGCAGGCTTAATATAGATCTATTTATTCTTAACGGGAGTGATCGATCAGCTTGAGCAGGCTCTGACTAGGCTAGGCTTCCTGGACTACAGGTAGAAACATACGCAACAGCTCCTTCTTAAGCGGTTGCCTTTCTGTAAGACGCACCTTCATAATACATAATACAACCAATGCGACTGCATTCAAGCAACCTCGCCTAATGTTCTCCTATTTTCTTCAAAAGTATCCACGTATACAGCCTTTTCAGCGGGTTCTCCCCCCCCTACACACCCCGCCTTTTCTCAACTCCACTGTTTGACAGACAGTTGAATGTTTTCGCCAGCCACACACGCTAAACATCATGTTTTCTTTTATGACAATTTTAAACCCATGCCTTCTTAGCGGCACTTAAAAGGCTCTAACGCTAATTTCCCAGTCCGTGGAAATTATTTTTCATTATTATTATTGTGGTTATTACGCCATCTCCGCAGCCACCCACACTCAGAGCCGCCACCAGAGCCGTTCTCGGGGAGAACGCTCACATTTTGCAAAGAGCTCTGGTCTTTTCAGCGGGGGGAGATGAAAAGCAAAAGGGGCAGCAATAAACAAGCTTCCCTCCCCTTTCCTAGTTATTAATAAAAACAGGGAGGGGTTCTCTATATATTCATATCAGCCATCGACATCTTTCTCCAGTTTTAGAGCCAAAGCACTGAATACTACCGAAAATATATCCCTCTCCAAATTTGGAAACGGAATAAAAACGGGAGGGCTACTTTCTAAAATCTAAACAGATTGACAATGCAATCCCATAGGTGTATGCTCAGAAGTAAATCTCACCGAGTTCAATGGGTGAGGGTATATAATAGGATTGCAGCCTCGGCTTCCATAGGAGGCAATTATTTGGAAAAAGCTTGGGGAAAATGAGAAAGAGAGCCACATATTCGGGGGGAGGGGGGCAGGGAAACCGGGACCATCTTCTCGTTTGTGTTGCTCCTCTCGCCTCTAGGAAGGTCCCCGCGCAGCCAGCCTAGGAGCTGCGGCTCAAGGCAACGGCAAACGTGGCGTCTCGGCGCGTCTTTTCCGTTTCCAACTCAATTAGCAACTTGGCCCCACTGCAAATTCCCCCTCTCTTATTGAATTAATAAGTTTGAGTACACCCAAAGGTAAACCGAGGGGCTCTAATAATTCATATTCCCCTTAATTACATCTTCTCCACTGAATAGGGAGGGAAGGGAGGGCGAGAAAGAAAAGGGGGGTTGTCTCTGTCTCTCTCTTAGTTATTTAACTTTCCCACGACTCATTCCCCTGAGCTGAAAATCCTGATTTGCTGTCACATCTCTGTTTGACAATGGAGAAATGTGTCAACAGAAAGGAGGGGACCGGGCTCTTCATTAGCCCCTTCTAATGCGAGAAGCTGTTGTGTATTAAATGAGCCATATGGAATTTATGATGCTTTCGCCGCGCCTGACTTTCAGTGTAAAGTGATTTGCGCGGAGGCAAAAGGCCGCCGCCATCTGTCGGGGGGTTGGCCGAAGAGGGGCGAGTGGAGCGCCTGGCTCTCCGCGCTGCGTAGCCTCCGGGCTCGGGGTGGGGGAGCAAACACCTTCTAATAGCATTGCACCGTCGAGCCAAAAACAAAATCGAGGAAATCAAATAGCATTAGCTGACTCTCTTCGGGCCAAGCGGAGAGGAAACCAAACAGCCCCTCCCTGTTTGCTCGAGCGCCAAAGTGCCCTTTGATGGAGGCCCGATGGGCCATTTGAGAGCGCAGGCAAATACCTGCTTCGCGCTGCGTTGGGCTGACAACCACAGCTAGTTCTTTCATCGGGGTGGGGGTGGGAAGGGGGCAGAAGGAAAGCTGCTGGGGGCTTGCTCCCCCCCCCCGCACAGAGCCAGAACGAAATTAACTGGTTTCAACGAGGGAAAGGGTAGACTGGCACCCATCACCCAGCGTTTGGTCTTAATTTGGGGGTGCGGAGGGAGGAGAGAAGGAGCGAGGCCTGTTTGGGTTCAAGGGTCTTAAACAATATTTCCTCTCCCCCCCCACCTGCGGGGACCCCAAGCCCGCCGAGAGAGCGCTCCCAGTCCCCATCGCAGCTGCCCCTGGACTCACCTGCACTCTGGCTTCGGTCAGATCCAGGCGCATCGCCAGCTCCTCCCTGGGAGGGAAACAAGCACAACAAGACACACGCTCAGGTGAGGCCCTGTGAAGCGGGGTAACAGGAGAGAAAGGGTCCTGCGTCTCACCGTCTTGGTGAAGGCTACTACTACTCCTTCCTTCTTTGCCCATATAGGGGAGAGCCATCCACATGCAAAGTCCCAAACAAGGCCAGTTTCCTGCCCTTCGCTCCAGTTCCTACTGGCACTGACGCTGGATCGCCCCGGAATGCCCCCAATACCCCCACTCCCCGCAAAAATAATAATATCCCAAACCAGGAAGCGTTTCACTCTCCACATCCTGAGGCTAGCTTGAAATCGGGTGCACAAAGCAGACTAGAAAAAAACAACCTCCCAAGTTTCTTGTTTTGATCTGCGTGTCCCTGCCCCCCCCCCTTGTTGTTACGAAGGCGAAAATGTTTGGAGGAAGTGAAAAGAGGAAAACTTGCGAGCGGGGGCTTTGACAGTCTGCTGGGAAGGGCCGCGACCCCGGCCAAGGCCCGCAGCCCCGCGCGCCGGAGCAAGGCTCCCCCCTCCAAACGCCGCGCCGCGGCACAGAGGAGATCCTTTGAGCTGCAACGCGAGCCCTTCATTGCGATTATTATTGCAACAATTAAGGCAAATCGGAAACCATTACTATGTTAGAAAACTGCTTATAATCTGTTTACCTCGAATATGAGAGCTCCCGGGATAATTGGCTCTCCCTCCGTTAGGAAGAAAAGCGCCGCGCTGGCCAGAGAGGAAGCCTGGCCGGGCTGGAGCAGAAGAGCCAGCTCGCCCTTGCCCAGCTCCTCCAGACTGCCAACTTTTTCTTTTAAAAAAAAAAAAGATCTCCAGCCCGAGGGTCTGGCTCCTCACAGAGATGGCCGCACCAAAGCCTCTCTGCTCCGATGTGCGCCATGGGAGGAGCGGCCTGGCTAAACCTCTCCAGCCTAAGCCGGCACATTCCACTTCAAAGACCTTTCCGAACGAAATCGGAGCAGAGGAAGGGCGCTCCCTAGGCAAGCTGTTGCCTTGAGTGGCTGCGAGGCAAAGCAAGGCAGCAGCTTTCGCTCAAGCCGCAGTTCTGTTTCCCAAGCAAGGGGATCCCGGTGATTTCCTGCGCCACGCCGGCGAAGCTGCGTCTTATGCCCGCTGGCTCCGAAGGAGATTCCAGCAAATGTGCCAAGAAATAAACGCTGCTTCCCATCCCATTTCTACGGAAATACTCTTCCCCACCCCCCATATTAGAGGTGAGGCGAGCCTTGGCTAACAACTTTAACAGTGCAATAAACTGAGTTACGTGGGTCTCCTCGGAAGTAAATCCCACCGACTTCAGTGGGCTACTCTGTTAAAATGGGGACCGGATTGCAGCCCCAAGAAGGGGTAAAATATGGAAGGGAATTAGGGTCGCTCTTAATAAGAAGCCAAAACGAATCTCTGTATTCTGAGGATCAGTAATTCCTTTCCTCTTGGTAAATAGCAAAACCTTTGCTACAAATATTGCTGAAAGCGACCCTTCTCGGATCCGGATGCGGTAAAAGGAATTCCTCGCAGAAGAGGCTTTGCAGCTCAAAACGAAATTCGCCTACTTATTGAGAGCGTAACCCCGTTAATAGCGTTATGCTCTCCTCTCCTTTTCTCCGGATTGCAAATGGGAGCATTTTAGGAGTACGGGGGAATCCAAAGAAAGGAAAGGATCTGCTACCGAGTGATTTAAAAATTAAAATCCCATCAAACCACTTAGGCACAGACTTGCAAACAAAATGGGCATCTGCATTATTGTCATTTTCACTGCAATTAAGTTCGTCTCCCAAGCAGATTCTAGGTAACGGGAGGCAGGGACTTCCCCCTTGAAAGCGCAAATGCAGCTTGACACCGCTTTAATTCGGATCAAGCCTGATACACGTCTGATACAGCGCTTCAGGGGAAGACGAACAGCCCGGTTCCTTTCAAAGTAAGCGTGCTCGGTTAGGCTTCTGCTTCAAACCCCTGTAAGGAGCAGACCTCAAGGCAAGGCAGTGGATCAGAATGACTTTCTCCCTCCGGACTCCCTCCCCCCTTTTTAAAAAAATCTTTTTCTTTTTTCTTTCTGGACAGTGCCCAGAAACGTCCTGAACCGGCGGGCGGGCGCTTGGGGCGCTTGGGGCTTCTGCCAAAGCTTTCCAAGCAAGCTGCCATTCTCGTCCCATATTTTTAGCCCTCTCAAGCGGAATACTTTGATCTTTTCAAAACTATATCTATCTATATATACGCACGGGGCTTCCCTGCGGCAGGGCAGCGCTCCAGCTTCCACCGAGAGCGCTGAAACTGATACCCGACAGACTAGCCGGAGGATCAAGGCAAAAATAGACCCCGGAGAGGGTTTGACAAAGACGCGGCCAAAACCCACCTCTAACCTGTCCTTGGCCGGCGAACTCGGGCTGAGCCACACAAGCCCCTCTCTCCTCCTATCCTAAGGATGGGGTGTCTGGACTTCTGAGGAGAGGGAACCTCAAAAAAAGAACGACTATTTCTCCTGGACGCGGGGTGGATTGAATAAAGCCCTGGGACACAAGGGGGGGGGAGAAGGGAATTTCCCACCATATCCCACCCCGTCAGTTCCACAGCTTCCCAAGTTATCCCCAGGCGCGCGCACTTTTTCTTCTTGTCGTGTACGTTTATCTCCAAGTCCCAAGGCTTCCGATTTTGCCCGCAGACACCCCTCCGTCGCTTTCAATCTTAAGAGTTTATACTCATTGTCCCTTTCCAGCCCCGTCTAACTTGAGCGAAGAGTGGCCAGGGGAGCTCGCTTTGGGTCCTGGGGACCGGCGGAACCCCCAAGTTGGGCAGCTGCCCCCTCCCCTCCCCCAGCGCCTCGCCACCTACCTGGTGAAGACGTCCGGGTAGTGCGTCTTCTGGAAGGCCCTCTCGAGCTCCTCCAGCTGGTAGCTGGTGAAGGTGGTGCGGTAGCGGCGCTGCTTCCTCTTGAGCAGCCCCTCCTCGGAGTCGCTGCCGGCCGACAGGCACACGCTGTCCTCGCCGTCCTTGCCCTCCACCAGCTCGTCGACGGGCAGCAGCAGCTCCTCCTTGGGAGAGCAGCCGTCGGCGCCCTCCGTCCCCGGCGCCGCGCCAGGTCCCCCGACGACGCCGACGGGGCCCCCAGCGGCCCGCCGGGCCTCCTTGGCCTCGGCCAGCAGCTCCTCGTCGTCCTCCAGCTCCTCGTCCAGCTCCTCGGCCTCTTCCTCGTCGTCGTCGTCGTCATCCTCGTCGTCCTCGTCGTCCAGCAACTCGTCGTCTCGGCCGGGCCTGCTGTCGAGGCCGCCGCCTCCTCCTCCTCCGCTGGACAGCTCGTCGAGGGCGGCAGCGGCCCGCGGGAAGGGCGCGTTTTCCCGGTACGACTTGCTGCGGCTGATGCTGACCTGCGGCGCCTGGCTGATCTTGAGCGAGTCCCAGGACGAGGCGCCCGCCTCTACCCGCTCGGCCCTCGCCAGCAGCCGGCCCCCGCCGGGCCCGTAGAGGCGGCGCAGCTTGGGCGGCAGGTGCAACTCGGCAGCCTCGAAGCCCGCCGGGCTACCCTTGGCCGGTCCTGCCGGGGAGACGAACACAGACAGACACGCACCCATCACCGACCCGGCCGGGCACGTTTCGCTGCCGCCCAGCCGGGGGGACCCTCCGTCTGCCTCTAGAAACGGGCCCAGGGACTCGGAGCAAAGGGCAGACCGTGCGTGGGGGCCCCCGGTGTAAATACAACCCCCCCCATTTTGCCCAGATGCTTTCAACTTTCTAGGCGGGCAGCTGCAATTATTTTTGCCAAACCAGGTCGGATCTCTCCACGTCTCCCTTTCCCGTCCCGAGACCAAAATCCTTCACAGGAAGCTCTATCAAAACCCACCCCTGTAGGAACTGTACGGAGAGATAAATTTGAGGATTGTGTCTGGACGAAAGCAAAAGCTGACTGTTCTCTGCATTAGTTTTTATTCCAACCCCTTGACTTATTAAACATTACTATTCTTTTAAGTGCATTCATTAAAAGTCTCTCTCCTCCAGCCGACCATCTGACACCTGTCGGCTTCGTCAAAAGCATTTCCAGCGGCTTTGCCGGCACCCGAAGATCCCCATGAATTGGAAGGCCGGAGAGAAAGAGGCTTAAAATATTTTTAAACTCTTTTTCTCTGTCCCCTCCAAACACATTCTATCCGGAGCCCCACTTCTTTACAACCGGGAGCCCCGCCAAAGGACGCCCTATCTATTCGCCCTCCCAAGCAGGCCTGGCAGCGGAAAGGCGCCGCCGAAGCAGCAACGGAAAATACGCGCCAGGGACCTGCTGACTTGCCGCCGTTACTTGTCTTCTTTCACCCCACCTTCTCCAAAAAAGAAGAGGAGACCCCCATTTTGGGCACCACCTCCCCTTCTCCCCAAGCAAGCTAAAGGCGACCCCGGGCGTGTCTGGGATGCAGCTGGTGGTGGGAGGCAAGGCAAAACAGAGACCC
Source organism: Podarcis liolepis (assembly GCF_965112155.1). Taxonomy (NCBI): domain Eukaryota; kingdom Metazoa; phylum Chordata; class Lepidosauria; order Squamata; family Lacertidae; genus Podarcis; species Podarcis liolepis. The sequence goes on from NC_139558.1 coordinate 44,209,511, forward strand.
CAAGAGTGGTGGGGAAGCGGAGTTTCTCCCAGTCCGTTTCTGCCCCCTAACCTTCCTGATCGCCTGGGCGGTGGGTCGCCTGCATCTCAGACCCACGCGCCCATCCACGCCACTTGCAAGGGGGTCTCCGCGCTCTAGGCCGGCTCTCCGGGCGCAGGATTTCCGCGGAGCTCGCTGGAGCTGCCCGGAGAAGCGAAGTTGCCTGCCAGGCCCGCTTGCTCTTTCCTCTGCCCCCCTGAGCTGGGCTTACCTTGGCCGGCCTTGTCCTGCTCGATCCTGCCGGCCAGTGGAGCGAGGCTGGGCGCCGCTCCCAGCAGCCGCATCTTGCACGGGCTCCTCCGGCCCAGGATGCTGTCGATGCAGTAGGACGAGAGCAAAGTTGGCGATTTACTTTTGCATTCGGGCCTGTCGGAGCAGCTCTCCTCTTGGTATTGGTTGCTCATGGCTTGGGCTTGCTGGCCCCTCCCGCACCGCCGCGCCTGGCCGGGCTCCGGGTGGCGGCGCGTGTGGGCTCCGGGCTCCGGGCTGGGCTGGCACCCCTCCCCCCACCAGGCAACGGCAGCAGCGCCGGCAAAGTCGCCCCTCTTCCTGCCCAGGACACTGGGAACAAGTGTAGCGCCTGAGCCGCAATAGCTTGGCTCTTGATTCCCTCTCCTCCACGTGCTGGGAGCCGCGCTCTGATTGGCTCTCTCCAGAGGCTGGGCAGCCTTCGGCTCCCAGCCAAGGGGAAAACGCGGTCCGGAATCATGAGAGGGGAGGGGGCAGGGAACGGGAACGGGTTGCTTGACAAAAAGTTGGCAGGCTAACTTTCCCTGCCCAGACCTCGTCCTTGCTGGGGCTGAAGGACAGGAAGAGATCTGGCGAAGGTCATCTCGTTCAACTCCTCTTCCTTGGAAAAGTTTCCTGCCAATTTGACACTTCTAGGGACGATGAGCCCAAATAATCCAGACTATATAGTCTTAACTATATTATATTGGGAACGGAGTTTTAACTATGTCATATATTCGTCCCGATCTTCCCAAATAACTTATTGTTCCATTCAAGAAACAGCCCTCCTCCCCTAATTTTGTTTTTGTTTTAAAAGTGGGTTGTTGGGCATTATTAAATTAGTGAGGGATTAACTGGATTAATTATTACTGCATTCCGTTAGAGCTGATCTTCATCAGGCAGCTCTATAATTTTTGATACAAGTGCTGCCTAAATAGAGCACGGAGCACTTCTGTCCTGAACTACTTGGAAGTAAATCCCACTATGTTCAATAAACCTTACAGTGTGTTTTTAGGATTGCAACATTAATGTAGAACGTGTGTGGGAGTATCTGTACATCGAGTGTGTACACGCACACGCATTCATTCATGTATAAAAATACAGATCTCTCTCTGTAGCTAGAGAAAAATATCAAAAACACATGAGACTGTTTATCAGGAAAAGTTCGTTCACTAACAAATTGGTACAGATTAATTTGCAATGGTGGCCCGTGTGGAAACACATTTTGCGTACAAATTTCGATTTATCAAACGATTAAAGTGAATTGGTACAGAAAAGCCCATCAGCACGAGCGGGCACGATCATAAGGGAGTTTTCAAAAGGACCTAATGGACTTTCCTCGACCGATTCTTCGTTATTTATTCAATCTAGGGTCATTGTTGCTTTGTTTGTTTGTTTGGCTGTTGCTGTTGTAGTGGATCCAGTATACCTTCAAATGCAAACCGACCAAGATCCCAGAAGAATCCTATATTTGTCTTCAGAGTGAAGACAGGTCTGTGGCAGATCAGGGATTTGACTGGAATGAAATGGGACCGGACGAGATCAAAAGGATTCTGAGTGGCTGGGACTGAGTCAAAGGCTGAAAGCCTCGCCTGAAGCCGGGAAGGTTTGGCCGGCTGCGAATGCGATGGCATTAAACCCGGGACTATCCTCCAGCAGCCTCTCTCTTTTGAAACCAAGCGGGCTAAGGATGCTTTGATGCTTCCACTGGCACCGGCCTCTTCCAACAAGAGGATAAAAGTGCCAGGTATCTGATCCTTCCCAACGATGGTGGCCGTCCCTAAACCACCCCGATTTCTAGATCCATTTCATTGTCGTTGTTGCTACTTCAAACAACTATTTTGTCAGGGAGAATTTCCCCCTAGTGTTAAAGCTCCTTCAAGACTGGGGAATAACCCCACGTTCGCATCAGTGGGCCTTCTTTGGTAGGCAGATGCGGATGTGTAACCGTCGGAGGGCCGGGATCGGGGCCCAATACCGCCGTGTGCTCCGTTCTGCTGCTTCTGAAATACGAGATTCCCCACTGCTCTGCGAAGGCAGCGTGAACAGCGGAGGCAGAGCGAGGGAGCAAATAATGGTTAATTTTAAAAAAACAAAAATCCCGGTTTTGGACAAGGGGAATACTCCAGGCCTGATTTTCTTTCTGCTCAACTTTCCTCGTTTGAACGTGTCAAAGAAATTTACAAAGGCATCTACTTGAATCGCTTACACTGGGTATTTAAAAATACAAGGATTTATAATTGGGATCTCTCTCTCCCTCTGTCTCTCTCAAACTGTAATAAACATCTGGATAACTCTTTCAAATGCTAATGTGCCATCGACGTTCCGGAGCTGCCTTGGCAGAAGCGTTTCATCCGCCACTGGAGACGGAGGGAAAAAGGGGCTGGGAAGCGGAGCGGGGCGCCTGCTCCCGGACGGGGGGGGGGGGGGAGCCTCCGCACAGGAGGGTCGTCCCACAACGGGGCCCGGCTCTCGCAGCTTGCCTCGCCTCGCCCCCGTTGCTTTTGCCCCCGTCCCACTTCTCCTCCTCACAGCGCGACACTTGCTGTAGAAAGGAGAAACCAAACAGGCTTTCCCTCTGCTTGAGACGGCCCCCTCTTCTCTCGCCCTGGGAAAGGCAGAGTTTTAAGAAGACCATGAGGATGGGGAGCAGTTAAAGAAACACGAGACCGCCCTTCGTCTTAGTCTCTCGCCATCCTGGTCTTCCCACGAACAAAAAGCAATCAATGAATAAAATAAGGTTGGCTTTACTGCTTCAAGACTAGGGTGGGAGAGGAGGTCTTTATTAGCAGGAATAGTGTTTATGTTTTTTAAGCAGCAGCAGCAACAATGCTGATGCGGATGATGATAATAATACCAACCACAAGATAATAATACCATCCACACGATGATAATACCAACCACAAGAGCAACAGCCACAATCGGAGTTAATCCCACCTGCCTTTCTCAAGTCTAGAAAAAGAGGGCAAATGGGGGGGGGGGCGGAGAGGAGGGCTAAGTCAAGAGGATGGGACTGGAAGAGCCAAATCCATCCGGAAGGCAACCCTCCTTGGGAAACCGATCGCGACTCAGAGAGGGAATTTTATTGTTGTGGCCAACCCAAGAAACCAGCCGAGGTGCCTGGCCACCTATTGGAAGGGCAGGGAAAGCCCCGACCGAGCAATTCCCGCAGCAGGTTGTGCCTCTCTCCGCCTGCGCCTCCACCAGCCCTGAAAGATGCCCCAACCAAACCAGGCAGAGGAGCAGTTATGCTGGTTGGCGTCGCCACTTTAGCTCCGATGCGACACCCTCCCTCTTTCCCTCCTCCTCTGTGTTGGGTTCGCCTTTTCCTTGGCACAAACCCGCCCGAGTGGTGTAGTGCTGTGTCGGAGAGGGAGAGGGAAAGTCCCGGCCTTCCCTCAAGCCCCGCTTTGCCCGGAGATGCTCCGTCCCACGGGGCGACTTCCAGGTCTTGTTTGGCTGGGCGACGGTGGGCACAACACGTCTTCTTGGCTCAAAGCCACCCGCTTCTCCCCCTGAGTCTTAGGCAGACTGGGGAGAAATCGTGACCTCGCAACCTGGGGAGACTCGCTCCTCGGCTTTCACTCGCCCCTTTTATTCAGATGCGCCTTCGCTTTCTTCGGAAAGCTACTTGGACGGAGGGACCCGAAAGTCCCTGCCAGGGGGCTCTCCACAATGCCTCCAGGCTTTGAGCTCCTCCGAGGTCGATTTAAACAAATAAATTGCAGTTGAGCTGCAGGTCTGGGTAACCTTAAGCAGCGCTTCCACTCCCTTTTCGAAGGGAGCCTAAAACAAAAAAAAAAAAAAAAAAAAAAGAACACCCAAGCAAAATATAGCCAGCTGTTTGACAGTTTTTAAGGAACCACGGTTGTAGTAAGAGAGCGAGAAAGCATAGCTGGAAAGTCGTGCGCTCCTCGCTTCTCAAGACCAACAAGGTTCTCAACTCAAATCAGCCAAACGACTGTGTGTGTGTGTGTGTGTTGGTACAAAACTGACGTCGTTTGCACCGGGTTTGCTCTCCGTAGAGACGAAGCAACCACTTGCATGCCACTAATAAATGGATGGCTTTTCTGCGTAAATAGGACTGGGTGTGGCACTTGATCTGACATGGACTTTTAAAAGCGCCCCTCCACCCCAAATCTGTCTATGGGACTCTTGCTCTTTCTTCCCGGACCTATTTCTTCTTGGGGAAGGGTAGCTAAGCCCCATGACCCCTAGTGGGGTTTCCCTCCAAATCCTTCTCGGGCTTGGTTCCCGCCAGAAGGTCGAGCAAGCTTTTTGCCGCCCAGATCCTCCGTTCCCCGTGCCTCCTCTCCCCACCCCAAGCCTTGCCAACTTCGATGCCCAATCGGAACAAGCGGGGTCCAGCTGTCACTGGCCCTGGTCCCGGCGGCACAGAGGCCGAGGGGGATTCTTGCCTGCTTGTCTGCACCACCGATCTCGCCTCCGCGCGCCTTTGCGTTTCCTTGGCTCTTTTTGTCTCTCCCCTTCTCTCCTTAGCCTTTTAAATAAAAACAAACTTCCCTTCATTGATGGTCTCCCTTTCCCTGTTCCCTCCTGCAACCTGCTAATTTCACACCGGAGCGCCCTTGTTTCCGGGCTCGGGGGAAGCGAGGGAGAGAGAGAAAACAACAATAGTGCAATGATCCAAAATGATACAGTCGAATTATAGCAATTAGAGTTCTACTTGGAGGAGAAAACCTTGCTGAGATCAGCCAAACAAACGGATGCCTTGTAAGGATAACAAGTTTTGGGGAGTGACAGGCAGCGCTGAGAAAGGCAGCAGGGCGCCCGCCGGCAGGTTTCCTTCACACCCCCAGCTCCGCTTTCCTCTTCCTTCCAATCTGCCGGGATTCACCTCATGGAATGGGGCTTCCCACTTCAGCTCCCCCCTAATATGCTCACAGGAGGCAGCGAAACGGGATCCCTTCTTCTCTCCTCCCTTCCACCCTTCTCTCCCACCCTCCTCTCCCGTTGTACTTGGCAGGGCGCCCCTGCTTCCCCGCGGAAGCTGGCAAACGAGGCGAGCATCCGTGCGCCTCGCTCTCCCGCGGGGCCAGGATGTGTCCGGGCGGGCCGCGGAAAAGCAGCGGCGTGGAAAGCCAAGCCTCGGCTGGGCCCAGGGCACTGAAAGCATGTCAGTGATACGGAATGGCATAGATCACCTTGCAAGTTGCAAGCCCAACTATGCACCCCCCTATCCATCTAGCGACCGATCTCTCACTTATATCGCAATGCGCTTCACAGCAAACGGATTCTGGGCTAGTGGGGGGAGCCTTCGTGATTTCAATGCGGTTTTAGACAGGCCTCTCTTGTCGGATGGTGAGAAGAAGCGAGGCCTGAACTTTGAGTTAGGCTAGACCTCTTCACCGCTTGCCTCTGGAACAGGTTGGGTCGAAACCTGGGGGGGGGGGGGGGCTTCCAGGGAAAGTTGGGTAGTGCTGAGCTCTGATCAAAAAGCTCTCCAAACCGTCCTCAGTCGTAACCGACTGAGCACTACTTGCTTCCGTAGGATTCCAGCATGATAGATCCAGGTCAAGTGCGCAGCAGGTCTCAGCGTGACACCCCCGGCTCCGGTGGGGGCTCACTTTCCTCCTGGGAAAGTATTTCCCCTTTTGCTCCTTGGACCAAGCCTGAAGGGGTGGCGATGCCGTTGGGAATGTCAGGCCTTGGGGTACCTCGGAGCGTCCTCCTACTTGACGATGTACGGACTGCTGTCGGAGACGGGGAAGAGAACGGGCTCCCCTGGAGTATGAGTGGACCGGATGCCTGAGCTATAGGTGTTTCCAGGCCCCTCATTTACACCAGGGGCATGGAGGGTGGCAGTGGAGCGAAGGAAAGGAGAGGGATGTAGTCGGGGTGCCAATGGCTTTGCACTTGTAAGAGGGATCAATAAAGTCCACGTGCAGAGGGAGGGGTGTTATGACTCCGGAATGGTACCGGACTGCTTTTCCTCCGTAATTCCATTCTCAGTGCAGCCCAGTCCCTTTCCATTCCACTTTACGCACCAGAACCATGGGCATAGCCAAGGGGGAGGCAAGGAGGGGCGCTGCACCCCAAAATAAAAACCCCCAATAAAAATACACAGCAAACGGAGGTTCTGCCCCCCCCATCCTGGCTACGCCCATTACCAAATCCATGATCCATCCCATTTAAGCATCGTTATTCCACTCAATACATTTTCATTTCTCGCTCGTTCCAACCCGAGCAATCTCAGACAATTGTCACTCCATTCTAGACACTTTTATGCCTGGATCTTTCCTCGCTGCTTTGCTGCTGTTTTAGTCTTCGGAGCGCTTTCCTTCCTCTGCGAGCTTTTCAGTGGGATCAAACAGGCCCGCAGTTTAACACGAGGACCGTTCCATTAAGCCTCCCTTTCCGTGTTGCTTTGCGCTTGCCTGGATCAACTTTATTGCCCGTGTTCGCTTTTAATACGGAATGGAAAACACCTTTGGGACCTTTTCCGTGGTCCAGTTTTTAGAGGTCCGGGCGTTTCTTAGATGCAGGCGTAGAAAGGGCCCACGCGCATCCTTCGCGATTTCATTGCAACGCCGCTCTTTTATGCCGCCACTGCAAATGTTCCAGTTTCTTTCATGTTCTTTTAATTTTTCCTAGCACCTCCTTTAGTATCATCTCCCTTCCTCCCCAGCCCCACGTGTCCTTTTTAGAAACCCCAAACAGTATTCCATATTGTGCTTCTGCTGAAACTAAGAGCGCGGATCCTCTGTAAATCACGTGTCAATTGCCCGGCCTCCTGCAGGACCGGGGGCAGTGGGGACTCCCCAGCGCCTGGTTCCGTCGCTTTCGGCCAGGAGGAGATTTGTTCGCCCTCTAGTGGACGCGCAGAACTCCAACCTTTCAATCTTGTCGCGTTCTTATAGGACGGAAGTAAACCCCGGTGGCTTTGTCTGGAGAAAGAATAAAAGGCAGGAGATGAGACAGAAGCCAGTTTTAACATGTCTATTAGGCTGCTTGCTTGCCTAAGGGTTGCCGTGTCAGTTCGAGTGGATGAGGATAAGGCAGGTTCAGATCCCTGCTTCTACATCAAGCTGATCTAAGATTTCATTTTAACCTCCCCAAACGCTAGTAGTGAAAGTGAGATGTAGTTTGTTGCAGGAAAGCTAATAATCAAATTGTGTCTCAAGTAAGACTAGTATGTCTTTTACTGAAATCAAGGAATTCCTTATTTTCTAATTTGTTTGTTTCATATTAACCATTGTGATATAGCTGCTTTATAACAATGCAGGAGTCACTCCAAGAAAATGTTTGGACAATAGATTTCCTCCAGGAGCCCAACATTGCCATTCCCGGCTAAAACAAATCTTCCCAATGTGCGTTGGTTGCCTTCTCCAGAGGCAAGTCTCCTTGCCTAATTCTCACAAAGTGGAGCGTCTCCTTCGTCGCCTAGACGCAGGACGTCTTTCCCTGAAGGAACAGGCAAGGAAGAATTGCTTCTGAAGAAGGGGGATATAGAACCCAAATGTGTTGGGCTCATTTCAATTCACTGTTTCCTAGTACCTATTGAAGCCGTAACTCACCCACCCTAGTTAATGTTCAGAATTATCCTCTCTAAATCAATGGAAGCAACCCCAGAATTTCTATGCAGAATTTCTATGCGGTGAGGGAGGGAAATACAAGACAGTATTGAATGCAGTCTGTGAACACTCCATATATATGGCCAGTTCACTCATTCTACCTGTTGAATTACCATTGTCATAAACAATTTAGCTGGTGTTTTATGTGCTTGCTTAAGGTCTTAAAGGTGACTGGGCTGTGGTGGAGATGATACTGCATTGGTTCTTACAAGGTGTAAAGTGTAGCTGCAACAAACACTTAAAATGCACTGTTTCATTTTAATTTTATTTTGAAATTTAATGCTGATTCTGCCCAAGCCTGGGGTTTTGAACCTTGCTGTTAATTTTAGCCCCATTCTCCAAACTGGCTTGTGATTGGCAACAGTTGTCCCTTCATGTAGTTTATGTTCTATGGGGCTTGAGGTACCAGATGTAATAGAATTGGGCTTGTCTAGCAATGGCAGATTTGTCTGGGGGAGGGCCAGAAGCTACACATTTGAATATTAGTACTAGAGATCTCATCTCAAACTTGGGTGGGGGGGGGAGGCCAGTGTTTGTGCTACCTCTAGCTCTTTAAACAAAGAGAAAAAAATTGTGGGGAGACATAAAGGAGGAGAGGGATTTTTGGTTTCTAAAGAGCTAAAGGAGGGTCTAGAGGTGGACCAAGAAATTAAATGGAAAAGGACATGGAGAGAACACAAGTCTCTGGAAAACAGGCACTGAAAAAGAAGCATTTGATATGCCTTCGCATCTCAAACGTTTTTGAAGACAGGTTTATTTCCATCTCTATGGTGAGCTAATTGTATAATAGACCAAGTAATTATATAATTTATTTCCTATTCCTGTTTTAAATATCTCAAGGAATTGGGATGCTGCCTTTGGGGAGAGTGCAAAGAGTAAGGCATAAAGGTTATAGCTAATGAGCTATCTGTAATGAAACACTGTTTGTGTTTGTGTGTGTGTGTGAGGTTACAAGTCTTAAACATGGTTCCCAATGGTGCAAGTAAGCCTGAAAAAGAAATGAGTAGATTTACTGTTATGTTGCCTGAAGTATACTTTCTTGATAAATCCTTGGCTCTCAAAACAGAGCTTCCCAGGAAAATCCACCATAGGTAACGAGTTGATGAAGACATGTACTATATTGCTTGCAATACTAAGGCCTCATTCAAACTGTGGCCCTTATCAACCAACCTGGTACAGTGGTACCTCGGGTTAAGTACTTAATTCGTTCCGGAGGTCTGTTCTTAACCTGAAACTGTTCTTAACCTGAAGCACCATTTTAGCTAATGGGGCCTCCCGCTGCTGCCGCGCCGCCGGAGCGCTATTTCTGTTCTCATCCTGAAGCAAAGTTCTAAATCTGAAGCACTATTTCTGGGTTAGCGGAGTCTGTAACCTGAAGCGTATGTAACCTGAAGCGTATGTAACCCGAGGTACCACTGTATAGGGCCATAATGGGACGCGGGTGGCACTGTGGTCTAAACCACTGAGCCTAGGGCTTGCCGATCGGAAGGTTGGTGGTTCGAATCCCCACGACGGGATGAGCTCCCATTGCTCGGTCCCAGCTCCTGCCAACCTAGCAGTTCGAAAGCACGTCAAAGTGCAAGTAGATAAATAGGTACCACTCCAGTGGGAAGGTAAATGGCATTTCCGTGCTCTGCTCTGGTTTTGCCAGAAGCGGCTTAGTCATGCAGGCCACATTACCTGGAAATTATACTGCTTGAATGCAGGGCTGGCCCAAGACATGTTGGCACCTAAGGCAAACCACAAAATGGTACCCTTCTAGGGAAGAAAGGGTGAGTGAAGATCTATATCAGCAACAAGGGGGGAGGGCCATAAAGACTTACCGTACATCAGGAACAAGTATGGAAGGAGACCAGCAGTTTCTCCTATTTGCCAAGTGGCCACTGTAGAGGCGGCATGGGGAGGGGGAGGCAGCAGATCTGACCTCTAAGGAGCGCTACACAGCTATTGCTGCTACTTCACTAGCAGCAGTGGGTGATGCATTATTTGGAGGCCCAATTTGCTGCCCTTGTGGATCCTGAGGCCTGAGGTGGTCACCTAAACTTGCCTCATGGATGAGCTGGCCCTGCTTCAATGTCAGATACTTTAGATTGTGGTCCTGTAAACACTTACTTGGGGATAAGTCCTACTGAATGAAATGGGCTTACTTCTGAGTAGACATTCATAGGATTTCACTGTTAGTGGATGGCCTAAAGTAAACTACCCTAAGAAAGATATATCGACATTGAATTACCCACAGGCTCGGCTTTCTCCTTTCCAAACTATGTTCTTTACATGGCTCTTCTGTGACCTATTGCATCACCTTCCAAATCCTTTTTGCTTTAAGCTTCTTTATAACACTACTTCTGATCTCCATTTACTCTTGATATTGTTCTCTGCACTCTCTTGACAATTCCTGGGTCTTTGTCTGCTTTCTTTGTAGCTGTCATAGTTATCTCTCATATGTTTGTGATAGGGGAATTTTTTACTATTACAGGTTATAAGACAAGGATGTTTGCTGTCACCCCACTTATTTACACACTGCATAGAGCCTTTGGTGATTTCAAATGGAAGTAATCCAAAAATCAAGGGCATTTCTGCAGGAGATGAATAATTAAAAAAATGCTGTATCCCAATAATCTTTTAGATATTGGCATTTAACTAAATATAGTACGATCTCAGTGTATGAAAAACAAGGGATGGGGAAGCAGATTTGTTTGGAATGTAACATATTTGGGTGAAGAAGGGAATCATTAAATATTCATGAATCTTTTATGAAACTTGTTCAATAATCATCTCTCAGTTGTCACTGGAGCCCTAATAGCGATGGTGGTTTTTTGGGGTGGGTGGGGGAGAAGGCAGCTACTGTACATAAAGGCACATTCCCAGCCACATCAAGACGGGGGGGGGGGGGCGGGGGACGGACATGTTTGTCTGAACTTGTGTAAGGATGCCACCATTTGCATCACACCAGTTAAATGTGCATATAAGTTGCAATGACATATGTACGGCCATCCTATGTATTTGTGAACTGTGATGCAAACTTGTGCATGATTACTCAGACATACACCCTGTTGTATGTACATAGGACTCACTGATTATGCGCATACATTTATAGGTGTCTGTCACATTGCCCACTTACAGTGGTGACCATGGGCATACTATCCTCTTGAGACATGCAGGTGCAAAGCAGCTATGCAAGGCTCTTACCATGTGGAAAAACCTGTCTGCTCTATTAAAAAGTAAAAACTGAAGCCTAATTCGATAACAGTAGAATTAGAATCACTTAATCCCCCCCTGCTCTACATCAGGCTTCCTCAACCTCGGCCCTCCAGATGTTTTTGGCCTACAACTCCCATGATCCCTAGCTAGCAGGACCAGTGGTCAGGGATGATGGGAATTGTAGTCCCAAAACATCTGGAGGGTTGAGGTTGAGGAAGCCTGCTCTACATAATTGTTGCAATACAAATCTCTGCTTGCAATCCAACAACTACCAAAGAAGATGGGAAAGTGATCTGAAATGATGTGATAATGTAAAGCTGTCTTGGTTGTGTATGATTTCCTGCAAGAAAAGAAGCGTCTTGTTTAAAATTCCATTTTATTTTAAATACATTGTGTTTATCATTTCTAAGCCACTTCTTAAAAGTTGCCGAGTTATAATGCCTCAATACATTTGGGAAAAGAACATGCATGAAGATTTTTGAACAAAGGCTAGTGAATAGTGGACTGTCATCTCCAAATATTACTACTTCATACTATTCTGTCCAGTTATTATGGCTAGTGTGTCTTAATATTTTTAAGCATTAAACATTTAAAAGAAATAAAATATTTTCAGTAAGCTTGGGTTCTAAAATCTCTCAAACCGTTCAGCTATTATGATTCTTGAAGCTTTGCTTTTCATGATATTACTGATGCCAACATCTTTGTTTGGGATGAACCAAAACTACTCTGTGTTTGAATTTGTCAACCCATTTCCCAAAATACCTCTTCAGTTTTGACACCCCTAATGGAATTTTGTCCATTAAATTTTTGAATTGTGTACCCAGACTTCCCACATCATCAGATGACTTTCTGTTTTAGGTGAAGTCCCTTTACTGTGTGAAAGTTGACTATATTGATGAGTGTGATTTTATTCAATATAAGTTCCCTATATATACAGATTTTCATATGATTATGGAAACATCTGAAATTTCAGCACATCCCTAATTTTTATTCATGTTTAGGGAGGCCCTCATTTTCAGTACTGTGTGCTAATAACACTGTATTGTTTAATGCTGTTTCACTTCTTCCCTACTTGCATCTGTGTGCTGCCCTTGCCCAAACTCTTCATAGTTTAATTCCATATAATATCTCTGACCCTTTTATCCACCTACTCTTTGGCTGATTCATATAGGTCCTCTTGCCTTTCTTATGTTCTCCTCACTCTTCCCCCCTCCATGTCTTCTGTACCTTTATGATGAGACATTCCCACCCAAACATCTAAAACCCTTCATTTGTTTTCACATTGCCTTTTCAGCTTCTGATTTTATCCCCAGCAGTTCCATCAAGACAGTTGCTCAACTGGGAGTCACGAGTTTTGCCATCATCATGATTACTGAGGAGGTTGGCTCATTTAATGCTAAATTTCAAATGGTCTTTCCTGTCATATATGCCAACCAGAATGGGGCGAACAATTCAGAACAAATAATTTATTTGTCAAATGTATTCACTTCCGTTACTCATGGGACATCTATGAGCAAAACAGTGTTTTCTCTCAAATATTTACTGCTTCTAATTTCTTGTATTCCTCAGTTACTTTTCCCATCTCCCTAATATATTTAAGGCTTATGGTTTGTTTGAATAGGCACCTCTGGAAAGTCTGAAGTTCTTCCTCTAGGACTCAGGCAGGATAGATGTTGAAACTGAATGTCCTTGCACAAAGGTGCTCAGTTGCAAAGCTTCCTGAGTTTTTCCTAATGATCTTTTATACATGTAAACTGCTTAGAAGCCACCTTGGCAATTAAGCAGCCTCTAACCCTGTCTCTCAAATAAATATGAGAGCAGATCACTTTCATGCACTCTAACATGAGTTTGGAAAGGGCTGTATGGTCAGCTGTTAATTATTTAGGTAAGGCTCATCACCAGAGGTGGCTATGAATGATTGTGCATGAGATATTTCCACTCAGACAAACGACTGTGAATGAGATCCAAGTTGTTCCTCCTGGCATCATTGTATCATGGCTCTCTATTTTATTCTCCTTACAATGTCCATGAGACAGTGGCAGCTTGTGTACCCAACTACCAAGTGTAGCTAAGCAGCGGTAGTAAAATCTGGGAGAGAGGAGAGGTTAGGAACACGGCACAGCTAGGAATAATGCCTGTGTATCACACTTGAAGACAATATAGCAGCCTAAAAGCCTTGTCAGATGTGTGCCTGAAAAAAATTCCCTGCTATGCACAGTTTTCAACAATTCACTGCTATGGGCAGTATTCAACAAAATAACTTCTGCTTGCAAAACATGACTTTCACCCTTTCCCCTCACACCCTCCCAAATCTACTCCAGGGGATGGGGAGACCCCTGAAACACATTTAGGGGGCACACAAGGGGATGAGAGAAGGAAAGTGTTCCATAGAGTATGGAGAAATCCTTGTGCTGATGGAATGTTTACCTTAGCTCTACGTTGGATTTCACCCTAAGTTTATTTGAGGAAAAGCAGCAAGATTGAGCTTAGCTTCACACATTGCAGAGAGTGTAGCCACATTGCATATGTTTAAATAGATGTTTGTAAATCTGAATGTTTATGCTTAGCATATGCAATATGGATATACCCTACAAAGTAACAGCTGATAATGACTTTAAGATATCTGCTGGAAAGCTGTAGTTCCATAATTAAGAAGAGTAGTTCCATTGTCTTGCACTGAAAATACTAGTTCTATTTCAGAGTTCTTGGAGTATAGCTTTGGAGAATAAACTGAAGGCAATTTCAGATAGGACAGCTGTTAATGGCTGAGAGACCTTGCTCCCTGGAAAGTGGAGTCCCCCAAGAATTGGTACTGTGACCAGTGATTTTAAAGTTGTTTATAAATGAGTAGAGTTAGGAATGAGCAGTGAGGTGGCCAAATTTCTTGAGAAGACCAAATTGTTCATGGTGGTTAAAACAAAAAGGGATTGTGCTGCGTTCCAAAAGGATCTCTGAAAAAATGGACAATAGACTAACAAATGTAATTCAATGTAAGCAAGGGTAAAGTGAGGTACCATTGGGGCAAAAAAATTCCTAATTTCACGTATATGTTAATGCAGTCTGAACTAGTGGTGACTGACCATGAATGAGACCTTGGGGTATAGTGGAGAGCTTGATGGCAATGTCAACACAGGGTGTGTTAGTTGTGCAAAAGGTGAATTCCATGTTAGGAATAATTTGGAAAGGGAATGAAAACTAAACTTCCAATATCATTATGCTGTTGTATACATCCATAGGGATGCGGGTGGCGCTGTGGGTTAAACCACAGAGTCGAGGACTTGCCGATCAGAAGGTCGGCGGTTTGAATCCCTGCGATGGGGTGAGCTCCCGTTGCTTGGTCCCTGCTCCTGCCAACCTAGCAGTTCGAAAGCACGTCAAAAGTGCAAGTAGATAAATAGGTACTGCTCCGGTGGGAAGGTAAATGGCGTTTCTGTGCGCTGCTCTGGTTCGCCAGAAGCAGCTTAGTCATGCTGGCCACATTACCTGGAAGCTGTACATCGGCTCCCTCGGCCAATAAAGCAAGATGAGCGCCAAAACTCCAGAGTCAGCCACGACTGGACCTAATGGTCAGGGGACCCTTTACTTTTACCTTTATACATCTCTAGTGAGACCAAATACAGAATACAGAGAACAGTTCTGGTCACTTCTCTTCAAAAATGGATATTATAGATCTGGAAACAGTTCAAAAGAGGACAAGCAAAATGAGCAAGAAATTGGAGCAACTCCCGTATGAGGAAATTTGGCAACATATGGGCCTTTTTAGTCTTGGGAAAAGTAAGGGCTGGGGACATGCTAGAAGTGTATAGAATTATGCATGGTGTGGAGAAAGTAGATAGAAAGTTTTTCTCCCTTTCTCATAGTAATAGAACATGTGGACATCCAAAGAAGCTGAATGTTAGAAGGTTCAGGACAACGATAAAAAGTACTTCACAAGGTGCATAGTTAAGCTATGGAATTCTCTCCCACAAGATGCAGTGATGGCCACCAATATGGATGGCTTAAAAAGAGAATTAGAGAAATTCATGGAGGGTAATACTATCAGTAGCCGCCAGCCATGATGGCCGTGTTCTAGCGCCACTCTTGGAAGCAGTATACTTCACCAGATGTGGGGAATCACAAATGGAAAGGGTGATGTTGCATTCAGGTCTTGCTTACAAACTTCCCATAGGCACCTGGTTGGCTAGTATGATAACATGGTGCTGATGTTGCAGCTACCCCAATCTCTGAGCAATGCAAAATTCTGTGGGAATGTTAAGGTAGGAGAGGATTGATTGTTTTGATATCCCTCCTCACTCACACTAGTGAGTAAGCAGAGCACATTCCCTTTGCAACTTATTGGAAACAAGTTGACGATTTGTTAGTATCCTTTAATTAAGCAATCCAGTCTGGCTTGTCCAGTCTGGATTGTTTCTGGTAAGTTTCCTCTTTATTTTCCTCTTAAAATAATAATAACGCAACACAATAAGAATAACGTTTTACTCACATAAGCTCCATCCTATGTGAAGGGTGAGCTGTGCACTGGCTAAGAGCCAGTGGAGCAAGAGTCCAAGAGTAAGAGTCCAAGAGAGAGATGTTTGTTTGGCCAGCCCTTTAATCTGGTCAGCTAGAGTCATGCCCATCTACCTGGTCACACACAGAGGGAAGAGGCTCCAGAGCAGGTATGAAAGGAAGTCCTCCCTGTCTGGAGCCACATTCCCCTGTGTATCCATTCTAGGCAACAGGAAAATGTTGTACTTGACTGCTCTAGTAATAATACACCCCACAGTTTCCAGGAGTTCCGGGTTCTTAACCAGGCCTTCTCAGTAGTGGTGCCCTCCCTGTGGAATGCCCCCCTTCAGATGTCAAGGAGATAAAGAATTACACAACTGAAAAGCAGCCCTGTAATGTGAGGTTTTTAATGCTTGATGTTTTTAGATATGCTGTAAGCAGCCCTCTAGACTCTGGATTTTGTCCTTCTAACTGTCTAATAGCTGAAGGAAGGGCTCCACACATTTGCCCTCTGGCACAGAGCCACTTCCTTTGTTCCCTTTGTTGTTGGCATCCATCTGTCTCGGGAGACAATGGAAGAATGCACCTTTGGTGGGACAGGTAAAGTTGGAGAGTTACAGCGCCTGCTGATACGGGAGAGACATGCTTTATTGCAGGTGGGGAAGATGAAGGCGTCTGGTTGTGTTGATACATGTGTGTCATGGTGTTTCTTCTCTGTGTGCTCCTCCCAGTGGTCATTCCTCCTCTGGTCAGCTGCCTGCCTGCCTCCAGGCAGTCTCTTCCCTTAACAACCCATCTTTAGTGGGTCATTACCAGGCTGGCTTGGCTATTTCAACAATTGAATCTGTGCTGGATCCAGGAATTAGAAGAGGGGCTCAGGCATATAGCCTACCCTTGCCTCCCAGCTCTTAACACTGAGCTAGATGGAATATTGGTATATCTACTAGCAGGGTTTTCTTTCTGTTGCTTTTTGCTGTTGGCAAAAGACCCTCCCCACCCCTTTTTCAGATACATATTTTTGAAACTGACGATAGCACTGACTGCACAATTCTGTCTCATAGAAGATACAGTGGTACCTCAGGTTACATACGCTTCAGGTTACAGACTCTGCTAACCCAGAAATAGTGCTTCAGGTTAAGAACTTTGCTTCAGGATGAGAACAGAAACCGTGCTCCGGCGGTGCGGCAGCAGCAGAAGGCCCCATTAGCTAAAGTGGTGCTTCAGGTTAAGAACAGTTTCAGGTTAAGAACGGACCTCCGGAACGAGTTAAGTACTTAACCTGAGGTACCACTGTACAGACAACAAACTTGATCCATGGTAGGTTGTTTTTTTATTTTTTTAAAAAAGGTAATAGGGCCAAAAATCCTGAAATACAAACACACATTAAAAATAGTGCATAGCTGAGACCCTTACTTGTCTCTGTGTTTGGCTTTTTTGGGGTTCTAGGCTCTTTTGTAGGACTGAGCCTACATTTCTGTTAGATTGACTAGGTTATCTAAGGGAGTTGCTTTATAAACTTTTTGAAAAGTGTTCAACCTTTAGCTAGCTGGTGCATTCCAACAGGCTATAACACAATGTATAACAGCTTTTTCATTAACGAGCCTTCCAGGTGTTTTAGATTTCAACTCTCATCAGGCAAGCTGGGCTGTCTGGGCTGATGGGAGTTCAAGATATCTAGAAGGCACCGGTTTGGGGGAAGGCTCATGTGTAATCTGTGCTCTCTTCAGCTACAGAGGAGGCATATAAAGGTAAATAAAATAATCTCAATGATTAATTCTTTCTAGTGCAGTTAGTGGCATGTACTGGAAAAATAATTTACTTGACTACATAAAACTTAGGCTATGATCCTAAAATACTTTGAAGGAATTAATTTCCATTGAAATAATTGGGACTTGCATTTAAGTAAATGAATGAGGATTTGAGCTCATTTGGGTCTACTAACAACCACTGAGTTCAATGGGGCTTATTCCCATTTAAGCTTGACTGGCTCATTTGAAATATTGTGGTGCTCATAATCCTATCTATGGGATTTTGTTGTGTTTGAGGATTAATAGGATAATAATTTGCATGTTGTGTTACATTTTTTTTTTAAAAAAGCTCTCCTCATCTTGAAATGTGTGGTAGGTTTCATACCTTCAAGGGAAGAAAATGATTGTGTCACACATATAGCAAAATGGGCTTTGATAAAGCCAAATGTTTCCTTGTAATCAAGCAAATAGGCAAAATGGTTGTTGTTCTCCATATAATTTGAAGTAGGTTTTTTGATCTAGAGTACAGTATGTGAAAGGGAATATCCCTGCAGTGTGAAAAATTATTTACTTCTTTTCTGCAGGAATATAGAAAAACAGTGGGAAGGGAATGGGGGAACTGAAGTCAAATGAATGCATTTCCTTCAGTGTGAGTGCTCCAGGTTTTTATTTTTTATTTTGCAAAGGAGAGGGCTGTGTACAAAGAGAAACCCACCCTAAAGCGAAAGTTGGAGCCTGCATATTGAATTGAGCCCTTGTATTGCTTTTGTGCTGTGTAGTAAAAGTCTCTGATTCATGAGTACATAATTGCAGCTTGGAATTAAGGGTATGGAGTGTAGCTGTTTCATTTCAGACCAGCCGAAACTCTGTCCCAGTGTAAATAGGCCTGAGCTTTTAAAGAAAAGTGAACTGAACAGGGTCAGATTGATATACAAAACTGAACACAAAACAAATGCCAGCACCTAGCAGGCTTACTGCTAAGTTGGAAAACTCTGCACAATATGACACAAAGGTGTTATATGCATGGACACATGAACATTAGAAATTGTGTCTGCCAGTTCCTCCCTCCACAGTTTGTGTCTATAACTAGAGGCAACTTCTAAATGCCTTGTCCTCCACACAAGCTTTCTTTGGATTTTATTGACAAGACTGAGAAGATCTTATAGAAATCAAAACATTATTTGATGACAGTTAAATTTAACATTTATCAGGATTTTGAAGCTATATTTCTGCCACAGAACCAGGAACCTAAGTATAGATATGTTGCTGTTTATTGGATCTGACTGCCCTCTGCTTGGCCACCATTGCTGTTTTTACATTAGCACCACAGGCAGCCATTAGGTTGGGTGTAGGATTGCAGCCACATTTATTTATTTTGTGCAAATAAACTACAAGAAATCCATATATAAATGAAATTTCAGAATAGTACCCAAACATATTTAACATCCTAATTCATGCCATGGAAAAGCTCCTATATTAGTTCAATTTCAGACTGTATCTAGTCATCATATGTTCAATTACATAGTATTTTATAGTGATTTCCTTTTATATTTATAGAAAGAGAGAAAGCTTTCTCTGATACAGATCCCCTCCCCCTCATTCCAGGTCAGATACAGATAAACGATCTCATCTGACCTTAAATATATTACCTTCACTTGCTTTTTGAGAAAAAGGAGGTTATATATTTGAGACAATAAGCCCTTTAATTTGCCTCTATTGAAAACCAGAATTGGGAAAGAGGACAGCTATAATTGGAGAAGAAGAAGAGGAGTTTGGATTTGATATCCCGCTTTATCATTACCCGAAGGAGTCTCAAAGCGGCTAACATTCTCCTTTCCCTTCCTCCCCCACAACAAACACTCTGTGAGGTGAGTAGGGCTGAGACTTCAGAGAAGTGTGACTAGCCCAAGGTCATCCAGCAGCTGCATGTGGAGGAGCGGAGACGCGAACCCGGTTCCCCAGATTACGAGACTACTACTCTTAACCACTACACCACACTGGCTCTTTTTACTTCTCCTTATTGATCTATAAAGCTTCTTTAGTTGAAAATATTGAAGCCACTGTAGAGAGTTCCTCCTTAATTTTCCAGTTGACTTCTCTTATTTTTATTTATAAAAGTATTAATATCCTGCATTTCCATTTACAAGAACATGTGGCAGTTAACAACACAAATGTTAAAAGAAAGTATAGCATTAATACATACCACATATATCAATAATCTATTACTTGTGAAGGTGACACCATTTACTTTTAGGTTTATCCTTGGCAGTGCTTTCCATAGTTCAAAGATGGCTGTCATTAAATTTGTAAATATCTCATCCTGGAAACTAAAACAATGGCAAGTTTCCTCACCTCTTTCATTCCAATTCCATATGTTTCTGCCTTGAGATTCCAGATAATATAGATCTGGGTGTAATGATGAACTGAGTGGACAACCAAAGCATCAGTAAAACAGTACTGATAACATAAATTTTCTCTGGCTTCTTTTGACATTCTATTGTTATCATAAGGATATGGTCCTATCTTGGTTGGATTAGTGATGGCACTAGCCCAGAGACATCATTGTGAAGGCAGGAGGTGGGACAGGCTATGTTGACATCAGACTTACTTACACATATAAGTGGTGCCTCAGGTAATGTGCACATTATATAGAGGACAGATCCTGTAGAAAGTGTGCATATATTTAAGTTGAGTCTTGTACACTTTGTAGATGCTCACATAAAGTAGCTAAAATGCATCTTCGCAGGGAATGTATAAAATGATGTTGATTTTTGGTAGTAAATCAACAGCTTTCCATGCCATGGCATTCCACTCATGAATTGTTTCTCATAAGAAGTGTGCATTTCTAAAATGCCACCATTGGAATAGATGTTTTGAGTTTGTTTGTCTGTCTGTTTTGCCTTCAAGCAATTGCTTTAGTGATCAACTTTGAGACTTCCACTCTGGGAAGACATTCCACTAGTTTACAATAATACTGTGATTGATTTGCATATTAATTCTAGAATAAGAACAAATTGATTTTTTAATGAAGAAAATTGACTGGGGAGTGGGAAATGCTAATGTGTTCTGTATTAATTTAACTGTTGTACCCACCCATTCTTTCTAAATGACTACATAATATTCATATAACTTTTAGAAACAAGTGAATAGAGGTTCTTCCAAAAGAGTTTGCTGAATCATCTTGAAGGACTGCTTATATACACATTTGTAGTATGAGTAGACCTGGGTAGGGATGCCTCCCATATTAGGGTGGACAAGTTGCATGCAGTATGGACCGCAGGGGTCCTGAGAATTGGATGCTAAATAATCATGGAGCTTCTAGATAGAAAATTCAAGGCTCCAGCTATGGTTGTCTCAAAGTAAGGCTGCTGGCAGTGCCTCTGTTGTACTTTGTTAGAGGAAGTAGTCGTAGGATTATTCTGCTACATTTCAGTGCCACTGCTGTACACAGGCAGAAGGCATTCTGGGTACTAACTACCAGCATCACAGGGCTCTAGTGACACAAGAGGACAATATTTATTCATTTATTACATTTGCACCACACCTTCCATCCATCATAGAATTCAAGGCAGCCTATGTGGACTTCCAGAGTGGGGTCCTATCCAGGCACTGGGCAGCCTGAATCTACATGGCTGCAGCACAGTGGCTGCATCATGTGCTCTCAGAACAGGAAAAAGGTAGGATGGCACAAATTTAAATGTATGTGACTCATGGGGCCAATGTACCTTTCTGTAGCTTTGCTACAGCTGTGCATTGAAACCCTTTCTCCTAAGGGTCTGTGCTGTGCCAGCGGTGCCATTTCATTCCAAGGGGGTTCTACCTGGTTGTGCAAAGCTTTTATGTCTGGCCTAGTTCCTTGCACTAAACAACTCACCATACAGGCAAGGACTGAGCTATTCTCAGAGTGCCCAGCTCCTCAGTCCAGCTTACCAGTTGCTTGCTTGACTGGCTTCCTGTCTGACCATGTGGCTCATAGGTACCTGCTTACCTGTAGATCATAATCAATGCTGACTGTGGCTGTTACCAGTTCAGTTAAATGCACTGCAAAATTTAAGAGAGGAAGAGAGAGATCCGTGAGGTGTGGGGTGTACAGAGACCCGGCCTTTGAGGAATTAACATATTCATAACTGACTTTGTAGGCACAGAGCTATCATTCTGTTTGTGTGCAACTTCCTTTGTCAGGAGAGCCATCAGTGAAAAACACTTCATTTTCTAATTTCCCCCACCCTTTCCCCTGCATCATTAACACCACGGCACGCCAGGAGAGCTCTGTGTCACAAAACATAAGTTGGAGGGGATACTGAAGTAGCCTTCTGTTTAAGTTTCAAGTTCATTGGCTTTTTTCCAAGTCCTTGTGAATTTCATTTGTGTTCAGATATGAGATCTGTTCACGACATTTCCCTCTCCCTCCCTTCTGCCATCAGTGTTAATTGCTGGGTGTCTGCGATGCGGTGAGGAACTGATACTGTATAAGTGCTCCTATTGCTAACACTACTATTTTAAAATAAGATTTCCCCCCTCACTGAGATAAAAAATTAGAAACATTTGTATAGAGTTGTGAAAGTGAAGGTGCCCAGGGCATGCTCATGAAGGGGCTATCAGGCTGAGAGAACACCATGGTTCTCTTTTTCTTTTCTGGGGTAACTTTTGCTTTTTTAGTGTTAAAGATGGCTGGCTGCTTTGCTTTGACAAATGTATCAAATAACTAAATAAAACAAAGACTTCACTATAACAACATTGGTCTTTTCAGAGCTCTATAAGATGCTGAGAATAAGCTTTCTTGTTCCAGTAAATGACAAATGGTTATCATTTTTCAATAAACAAGTTCCAGTTTTGTGTCTCCTGTTTTCTGATATCTAGTCTCAAGAATCCTCGTTGTGGTTAAGATATTAATTTGCTGTGGGGACATTCCTATGGCAAGAAGCACTGGGATGAGCAGCTTAGGATGCAGGAGATCTCTGGATCAGTGGGCGCTAAGTCCTCAACCCAGGCTCAGCCCAAGATATGTCAGTGTAACTTGCTCATTCTGGCTCAGCAGAGGCTCAGATGGCTGAACCAAGGCAACTGTTAGTTCCCCAACAGGGCATTCCAGGGATGGGACCAGATGGCGGGAACCTTAAACTAAGCCTGTTCAGCTTGATCACATGACCAATCAATCTAACGTAGAACACTATTTTAAAGGCTTATTTCCCTTCTCTCAGGCTTAGGCCAGTGTGGTGTAGTGGTTAAGAGCAGTAGACTCGTAATCTGGTGAACCGGGTTCGCTTCCCTGCTCCTCCACATGCAGCTGCTGGGTGACCTTGGGCTAGTCATACTTCTCTGAAGTCTCTCAGCCCCACTCACCTCACAGAGTGTTTGTTGTGGGGGAGGAAGGGAAAGGAGAATGTTAGCCGCTTTGAGACTCCTTCGGGTAATGATAAAGCGGGATATCAAATCCAAACTCCTCTTCTTCTTCTTCTTCTTCTAGGTAGAGCAGCACCACACCCCGCTCCCCCCGTACTGGGTTCGTTCTGGTGTAACCTTCTGCCAGCTTAACTTAAACCCTCTTCCTTTTTGCCAAACCCTCTTCCTTTTTGCCAACTTGTTGTGCATTATGTCTATTATTAGGAATAAAGAAGAATCTTAATGTACATTCCAGTTCTTTCGTTGATTGTTTTGCTGATTTCCACTTTTCTTGATGATTGGATGGGACCAATTTATAGTCATACCTGGGTTCTCAAACGTAATCTGTTCTGGAAGTCCGTTCAACTTCTGAAATGTTCAAAAACTAAGGCATGGCTTACAATTGGCTGCAGGAGCTTTCTGCACTCAAGCGGAAGCCCCATTGGACGTTCAGCTGCCAAAAAACGTTCAAAAACTGCAACACTTACTTCTGGGTTTTTGGCGTCCGGGAGCCAAAATGTACGAGTACCAAGGAGTTTGAGAGCCAAGGTACAACTGTATATGGTAGGGTGTTCCTATTACTTTTTACATTCCCAACACAAAAGTGCCAGTTATTTTAAACATTAACTATGCTATTAGGAACACTTCTGAAAAGCATCCTTTTGAAACATTTTATCAATATTGTGTAAGTATGAGAGGATGAGTTCAGAGTTTAGTCTTCCTGTTGCAAACATGTTCTGAGTACTTCTATAGGCCAATCATTTTTATAGATAATTTTAGATGCATTCCTTTAAAATGCTGTAATTCTATGTAGAGTTTTGTGCATAGGTATCTTATAGGGACATTTCCTTCTGCATAATTGTGCCCTAGTCTGTGGCCCAGACTGGTATAGTGAATGTTAGATTTTTAATATTATGCCAGCTGGGAATGTTATGCATGAGAAAATGCGGAATCTATCTAATGAATAGAGTTTACCTAATGTGTGCCTTTTGCTAAGAAAGAGTTAAGTGAAGCATTTATACCGTATAAACTTTGCTCTTTTGCATTAAAATGTTTTTATTCATGTTGAAGATTTCTCTTTCACCCATGGCTATTGTTTGTCAGTAACAGCTAGCTTTTGTGAAGTTAATAAATGTGCATAATAAGGACATAAAGGTATGGGGAAGTAATACTGTAATCCTTTTGTTTGGATAATCAGTCTAATGTATGCAAATTAAACCTTATTAGTACTAGGGTTTTGTGTCTGCTTATCAAAATGTGCCATTTTCATGAAAATTGGAAGTCCATTATATAAAGTTATTATTAACAATCATTTAGGAATTATATACGGTATGCAAATTAAAGTTGATTACAACTAATTAAGGGCTTTCTTTGTTATTTGACCTTGTCTGCTTTTTATGTAAATATGTTTCTTTTGGTCTGGCATATTTTTAGACTCAGAAAAGTATATTAAGACAAGTTATATTATGTATTTTAATATTTTTTGTGTATGGCATCAAAAGCCCCTTGCCATTGTCTAGGCACCTTGTTCTTCACTAGTTTGTAGAGACAGATGAGAGTCTGATGCACTTAGCTGGAGGTCTGAGGACTCTGCTTCAAGACTGTATACTGTCAGTGAGAGGGGACAATCACAGCTCCAAGGACCTTCAGCTGAAATTGATCTATAATCCACCATGAAACATAAACAGTTTTCATGCCAGAATACCCTTTTGTTCCACAGTTTATTGAACAGAGTAAGGCTATGAGATACCGATCGCCAGATAAAACTAAGCAATAAATGATCATTCACCCTATTTGCAAGGTGCATTGCAGAATGTAATAGTTCAGTGCCTATCTTGTTGAAACCATTCATCTAAGAACAAATGCTTGTTAACTTTTAAAACATAGCACACCCGGTAACAACAAATCACCTTTAGCAAGGGCTGTTAGAAGTATCAAAATCAGAATGCGAAAGTGTAATTGGAGTTGTGCCGGGCTGAGAGAGGGGCTCAGTATAGAGAATAAATTTATTTTACCTACCATACACTGCATGTTTCTACGTATTGCAGAGGTGGTGAATTAACTGACATGTTAGCCATTTAACCTAGCATGAAGGGCATGCATTAGCTGGCATATTGTCGGCACATCAAAGATAGGTAATCAATATCTTAATGATTCCCATTGTCTTGAAATCTCAGTGAAAAAACCAAAACGAAAGAAGCCTCAAACCAAAAAACCAACCAACAGAGAAGTCTGCAGACATCAATCAGGGAAAGTCATGGAGCATATCACTTATTCTACTTATGTTGTATTGTATTTTGACTGTACGTTTTTAAATTGTATTTTGAATTGTTGTGACCCTTCCTGAGACCTTAGGACAGTGGCGTAGCGTGGGTTGTCAGCACCCGGGGCAAGGCAAGTAATTTGCGCCCCCTAACCCGTGGATTTGCGCCCCCTAACCTGTGGATTTGCGCCCCCTAACCCTAACCCCCAGATGTTGCGCCCAGTGCGGCCGGGGCCCCCTGCACCCCCCACGCTACGCCACTGCCTTAGGATGAAGGGCAGGTAATATTTTAAAATATTACCGCAGGGACGCGGGTGGCGCTGTGGGTTAAACCTCAGCGCCTAGGACTTGCCGATCGCATGGTCGGCGGTTCGAATCCCCGCGGCAGGGTGCGCTCCCGTTGCTCGGTCCCAGCACCTGCCAACCTAGCAGTTCGAAAGCACCACCGGGTGCAAGTAGATAAATAGGGACCACTTACTAGCGGGAAGGTAAACGGCGTTTCCGTGTGCTGCTCTGGCTCGCCAGAGCAGCTCCGTCACGCTGGCCACGTGACCCGAAGTGTCTGCGGACAGCGCTGGCTCCCGGCCTATAGAGTGAGATGAGCGCACAACCCCAGAGTCTGTCAAGACTGGCCCGTACGGGCAGGGGTACCTTTACCTTTACCTTTTTAACCCTTCCTGAGACCTTAGGATGAAGGGCAGGTAATATTTTAAAATACACCTACTCCTACTAATTTTGTCTTAATGGCTGCATTTACATGCAACACTAATTACTTGTTTATATGTCCTCCAAAACTCGCACCCTCGCCTTTCTCCTGCACACCTGTGAAAAGATAGGAAGTTCATACTTGTATTTGACTAACTGTGGTTTAGTGTGCCATCTGAATCCTAAACTGAGGTTAATTTGAACTCTGCTTAGTGAACAGAAGCCAGCTTCATAACCTATGATTTGAAGTTGACTTGTTTCCACCACCATTGCACCAAGCAAAAATGTTTCTTTTTAACCAGGCCTTTGGTTGATTTGATTGACATCCTATGCCCTTTTAAAATGTAGGGTTTTTTTGCGGGGTTTTTGTGGTGGGAGGGGGAGAGAGGTGTGTGTGTGGGAGCGGAATATTAATCACTTATTGTGCAAGTTTGGATAACACTGCAAGCAGTGATTAATCTAAGATGGAAGTGAAAGTTTTCAACCTCCTCCTTAAGGGCTGACTAGGTTTAGGATGAACTATACAAGCTTGTGGGGTGACTCGACTTGTTCTTATACAAAACTATGGTTTAACATTACATCCAACCTGGAATGTGATACAGTTGCTGTCATATTCTGCTTCAGAAGTAGAGAGGTGAGCAAACTGAAGCAAGACATGGGCCCTGCCCATAGGTTAATGTAACTAAGAGTGGGTTTTAATGTCTTTGTATGTCCCTTTGGCTGTGTAAATATTATCATTTACTCTGTATCCAGTGCATCACTGCCACTGCTTCTGAAGCCATGTGCACACAACAATAGCCACAATCCAATCCTGTAGCTTCTTAAAAAACACTACTGTTAGATGTGTTTCCCCTCAAAACAGTTCCCATTCGAACTGAAAGTGTAAGGTACATTAACTTCACAGTTGAACTGAGGTGTGTACATTTGAGACAGCTGTTGCGCGTGCACAACATTTCCTATATATTTATTTTCTGTTAACCTTACACAAATTGCCAAAGTGCTTCTGGCCTTTGTTCTCCTTTCTTGTTCCCAGAACCAGCAACTCCTGTTACTTGCAAAATGACTTGGAAACTGCCACGTGATCCTCAGAGAGCGAGAGAGACTCAAAGACAACAAGACAACAAGAATTAGGTAGGCTGAGTCCACTTAACCCCCTACCCTATTTCATCCCTGGATTGCTCACATGTGCACTAAACACAGTCCATGGTAAACAATGAGAGCTGGAAAGGTATGACAATGTAGCTGTGGATGTCCGGAAACATTATACTGATAATGATTGTTCCCATAGCACCTTTTGTAGTAGTACTACATATCTCATAACCAAAACCAACAGTTGAAAAAAGAGTAATTTTCCCCAACAGCCTACAAAAATATTAATCTATATGGATTAGAGGAATGTACAGTAGTCAGAAACATGTAGGGTAATGGTTCAGTGAAGCTAATGTAATATAAAGTATGAATGTCAGATGGCTTTCTGTAGGAAAGGTATTCCAGAAATAATCTTATACTGGGGGTAGCCAATGTGGTACCCTCCAGATATTGTTGAACTCCCAGCTCCCTTCAAACCTGGCCAGCATGACCAAATATCAAGCATATTGCAGTTGTGGAAGGAACCCCATGGGGCAACTGTAGCAGCAAAACCAGATGCCTTCATCTGCCCCAGTTGCAATGAATCAGGCATAGGCAAACTCGGCTCTCCTGATGTTTTGGGACTAAACTCCCATCTTCCCTAGCTAACAGAACATGTCTCTTCCATATCGCTCTGTATGCCCACAGAAGGCACTGTAACTCTCCAACGATTTGACTCTGCTCCTGATGGCGCACACTTTCATTGTTTCTCGAGACAGATGGATGCCAACAAAAGTCCAGCAACATCTGGAGAGTATCACACTGGTGAAACCTTCCTTATAAACACTTACCTGGGTACAATAGCCATGGAAACTGTAGATAGATTTGATGGGTTAGAAATGTTCTATTTAAGAGAATTGTGTCAAGCAGGTCATTGTGACATTTGTACAGAAGAGCAGAGTTTATGAAGAGGCACCTGAAAGTCATTGTAATTGCTTAAGAAGAGTTGCTCATTTGCATTAGAAAACAGCATGGACAGCAGAAGTATTGCAAGCGAAGGCTAAAAATAAAATAAAATAAAATAAAATAAAATTCCAAACTCCTGAACTCTTTTAATTCAATCAGAATTTAATATGCAATTAAAACTAATTATCTCATAATGAATGTAGAGACACATGATTATTGCATCATTTCCATAAGAGACTTGCATATTAACTTGTATAATTTTTGGTTTCACAATGGAGGTGGAGGGTTAGATGATTTTGTCTCCCAAATGCCTGCATTTTCTTCATGACCTTGTTTGTGGTGGTGATTGTACGGCTGGGAAGGCATCTCAAATGAATTTAGGCAGCTGCAGTATTAAAAGTAGATTTCTTTGAACAGAAATACACTTTAAATGTTGCTTTTCTCCATCGGCTTCAATAAGCAAAATCAGAACTTTGTGATGGATAAACCCAGCTGCTCGAAAGTGTAAAGAGAAGGAAGTGATTTGAAGAACAACCCACAGATAAGCAGATGCAAAAAATAAATACATACTGTACCTCCTTGGTAGCATTGAGAAGAACATTGAGATAATATGGAAAAACATGAAAGAAGGTAATACAGATATCAGAATAGCCTCCCACAATCCTTGTGTGGGTAGCCTTTTAGTACTTCTAATGAGAACAGAGATGTTTTGGAATGCAAAGCAGGAAACATTGCTATCTGAATTTATTGCTGCATCTCATTTAAGATCCTTTCATTTCCTATTGGCAAGGCTTCATTTTAGGAAACCTGATTAAAACTAAATAGTCAAAACTCCCCTTGTGCATTATTCGACTGTTTTGTGTATAACGGATTGCATGTTGCCCTATGATCTAGGACCATTCTGTGTTAACCACCCTCCCCCATCTGTATAAAACTTTTATCTTAATAACACTCCCATTCACTTGCATCTTTGTCTATCAGAATGGTTCGGATGGTCACTTTTTGGATATTTGAAGCCAATACTATACATGTGTTTCCATGTGTAAACCATAAGGAACTATAAACATGATACTAACTTCAGGGAAGACTTTTGGTTTGTGTGATGATCCTTGAAACCCATGTGTTGATTACCTCACTTACTATGCAGAAATATCTAAGGTGGAATAGTTTGGCAGCTGGGAAACTCTTTTTCAATATTTATTAATGGTATAACCTTTTAAAGAGTAATACTTTATTATTTATGGCTTTAGTATAGCTTTAATATGGGCCTCTTCAGGCTTGATGCTTAGTTATGCAGGTCTGCCATGTTTGACAAAGCATATTGTAAACCTAAAGGTAAAGGTATCCCGGACCATTAGGTCCAGTCGCGGACAACTCTGGGGTTGCGTCACTCATCTCGCTTTATTGGCCGAGGGAGCTGGTGTACAGCTTCTGGGTCATGTGGCCTGCATGACTAAGCTGCTTCTGGTGAACCAGAGCAGCACACGGAAATGCCGTTTATTGTAAACCTAGACAACAGCAAAATAATGATATAGGTCATCCCCTAGAGATATGATTTATTCAGACAAAATAATTATGATCAGCAGTTCAAAACATCCCAATAACTTGTTGCATATCAGTTGTGATCTGCTCTAGTGATTGACTGAATTGCTATGATGTCATTCTAAGACTGCATACATATGATACCTTTAATTAAAGCACATTTGAAACAAAGAATTATGGGCATTGTAATTTGCCCCTCACAGAGGTACAGTTCCTAGCAGGTGTGCCAACTTGAATGAAATATGGGGGGAGGCAGGTAAGCCCTGCCCTGCACAATCAGTCACACGACATGGCACCCCCCCCATTTGAATGGCAATATCCATCAACCTCAATGGGGCAGTGCCCTCAAATATTTTATTGGGGGGGGGTTAAGAGACCTCAGCCCCTAGGTGTTGGCTCCTATGATTCCTAGCAACCTTTAACAAACTACAGAATTCTTTGGGCAGGAGGAGAGGATGTGTTTTGAATTTGCTCTAAAGTTATAGCATGTAACAAATCCCTAGAATGAAATTTCAGTGACATAATTTCAAGTAACAATGTGGTTGTTATGAGAGAAGTGAAGATTATTGTGAGGAAGAGAGAATTAGAAAGACTGTGTCGGCAGGCAGAAATGTATAGGAGGAGAAAGGGGAGAACTGTACCCTTGTTGAATGTTGCATGTGAATAGTAATGCAAGTGTACAGCTCAACAATTTGTTACAAATGTATACAGGTGCACACTTGTTGAATGTAATGTGTGCACATATCTTAATGCAGGGCATAAATACAGTATGTAGAATGAGAAGCAAGGCCATACTTTTAGCTCCCTCCTCCAAGATTACATTTTTTTCTTTCACCAACAGCATATTGCAGCTATGGAGTCTATAGAGGACAGTTTCTGATGGGTACATCATCTACAATGGGGGAAGGCAAATACAAACCAATTGCCTTAGCTCCCCCCCCCATGAAACGAAAAAGGCAATCCATAAACATGTGTGATGATGCCTCATACACTGTCTTCATAATAGGCAAATGAAAGTAGGCAAAGAGCGTATACGTATATTATTCATTTTGATATATAACATTATGGAGTAGCTTTAGAATGTGGAACAAGTTTTGTAATAGGGTGAAAATAGGGCGATAACTGTCACCATAATGGGTTGATCTCTTTCTGCTTAATTTTCTTTTAAGATTCCATTTTGCAACAGAGGAGAGCAGCTCTGTAGTTTGTGTTTCAGGACAAGTGTTTCTATTTCCCCCCCAATTAGATTGTCAACCTTTGATCTTATGTCTTATCAAGCCCCTTCCCTTTCTGCTATCCTGGAATGTAATAATTGCTCAGCAGTGCTACAAAGTATTTCAGCTTTAAAGAACACCATGATTTATCTAAGTATTTGTTTGCTGGAGAGCACTGGGTCTTCAAGTCTGGGTAGGAGGAATCTTATGCTGGATACCTACCCAGCCTGTCACTGAAGACACATTTATCACAAGCATAAATTTTCACAAGTTCATTGGAGAAGATGCTTGAATGGAAATACCATGAAGCCTTATCAGCTAAATAACAATGCATATTAGAACACCCATGACATATCTGTAGGCATTAATTTATGTTGGAAGAACTGGAGCTCCACAGAACAGGCAGACTTACTAAACTGACAGATCACCAAGAGGGTTATGGGCTCTAACAGGAACATGGCTATTAATGTATTAATAGATGGTCTGTAGTTGTTAGGAATGAATGAACGAATCTATCATTTTTGCTCCTCTCAGTTTCTCATTTCTAGTTTAGTTCACCCAATTTCCACATCAGTTTGCAGTGTTAAAAAAAATGCGTGAAAATTCAAATGCATTTTTATGGGTGTTTTACCTAATGTACACATTTTTGCAAGCTGTTTTCTTAATACATTAATTTCATTAATAACATTTGTGTGTGTGTACTTTCTATTAAGGGACGCGGGTGGCACTGTGGGTAAAACCTCAGTGCCTAGGACTTGCTGATCATAAGGTCGGCGGTTCGAATCCCCGCAGCGGGGTGAGCTCCCGTCGTTCGGTCCCAGCTCCTGCCCACCTAGCAGTTCAAAAGCACGTCAAAGTGCAAGTAGATAAATAGGTACCACTTTATAGCAGGAAGGTAAACGGCGTTTCCGTGTGCGGCACTGGTGCTGGCTCACCAGTGCAGCTTCGTCACGCTGGCCACGTGACCCGGAAGTGCCTTCGGACGGCGCCGGCTCCCGGCCTCTTGAGTGAGATGAGCGCGCAACCCTAGAGTCGGTCACGACTGGCCCCTATGGGCAGGGGTACCTTTACCTTTTTACTTTCTATTAATAAATACATTTTTCTGTGCATGTCTTTTGGTATCACAAAAACTGGAAAAGTGTGAATTTCAATTGATAGCTACATTTCAGTTCACAAGTTTGTTTGCAAAATGCAAATGAGGGAGGTTTGCATGAAAACTGAGAACTGAACAAATCCCCCCCCAATATATATATATGCATCTGTAGTTATCCTAATACTGTAGTAAATCGCTGTACGGTAGTTTCTCATTGGCCACACCCACACATCCACCTGAATTAAGGCAGGAAAAATTGAAGGGTTGAATTCCTAATAAACAATGTTATATGAACTGTAAGTTATATCTGTGTATAATATACATGTTTGTAGGCTTTCTAAGATTCTCAGATGGAGACGCCGTTCTGGTAGAGTAACAGTATGCCAGGAGATACCCGTAGCAAAACTGTGTGGGTGATATCTAGTGTTAGTTAAACTCAGAGGAGAGCCAATGGAGTTAAGTAACAACTTCATTTATTTCAATGAGTCTGCTCTGAATATGTCTTAGTTGGATATCACCCTATGTAAGTAAGTATGCCTAGCAGTCTAACCAATTTTCATATTGGGGATAAAATAATACCTCCTGCTTTACAAATCTGTAGCGTATGGTCCATACTTAGATGGTTTCCCTACATGATGCCTATTGGCCATGTGAGCTGGTCACAAGGTTCAGGAGCGTGGTTTCTCTGCTCCAGTTCATGCGATCTCTATACTAAACTCCATTCTAGAATAAACATCAGCAGAAGACAACTGTTCCTGAACTCATAGCCACGTTGGAGCTTCCCAGATGAGTGTATGAGTGGAGAAATAGTATCTTAGGCCAAAGACTAGGGATTAGTAGTTAATATACTTCCCCACTGCAAATATTTTAATGCAGTTAAATCAACTTGCAGCAATATTCAAACCAAATTATGTTGTCTTGCCTTCTCATTCCCAAGTCTCAGCACACATTGTTCTTTGTTTTAATTAGTTTTTATTGGGGGTTTTTTGTATTACAAAGCAAACAGATAAACAGGGAACGGTGCATCTCTTGTCTCTACTTGCAATTCATAGCCTTTTTCATGGTTCATTTACATTTGGTGAGAGACATTTTTGTCATAGACATCTTACAGTTGGGGGAAAGGAGAGGGGGAGTGAGATGGGGCTATTGTTCTTTTATTCTACTGCCTCTTCTTAGTGTGTGTGTGTGGGGGGTTGTGTCAGCATCACATGAGTAGATGTTTTGTTTCTGTTTTTATTTATTTTTATTGATTTTGCAAGAGGTTAGGGGTTCCTGAGCTTGGTTGGGGGTGTTTAGCTGATTGCAATGTGGCTTATTTGTGTGAGGGAGGTGGGCTAGGTTGTTGGGTCAGGTTAGCCATATTGATTTGTATGCTGTTGGAGAGGATAGGTCATTGTCCTGTTGTACTGCATATGTACTAAAGGGGAACCACTCTGGGGTGAAGGAATCCTCCGTAGCTTGTCCCTGTGCTAGTTTGAATTTGTTGGTTAACTTTTCTAGTAGGGCCATTTCCCATACATTTTGATAGCTGTGGTCTATGTTCACTCCTGATAGGTGCTTCCAGTGTCTAGTTATGATATTTCTAGCTGCTGAGAGTAAGTGACTTATGAGTTCCTTGTAGTGTGTGTGTGTGTGTGTGTGGTTGTCCCAGAAGATTCAGATACAAAGATTCAGATACAAGATTCAGATACAAGATTCAGATACAAGATTCAGATACAAAGGGTGAGTTCTGGAGTTACAGCTGCTATTTGTTGTTATAAAATGATAATCAAGTGAAAGTTTCCAAATATCAGGAACCAGAAGTATCTTGAGTTATTAACAATTTAGGGTTGCAATCCTATACCCATTTACCTGGCATTCAGACTGACTTCTAAGTAGATATGCATATGACATTAGTATCTGTGAAACATAATCCCCAATTTAAGATTTGGTTACCTCATGTATAATGTGTCCCAGCCATTATTCAGATACTTAGACGATGTCTGTTAATGTTGCTAAGCCACTCCATGCTCTTCTCCTGTTGTGCAATAAAACTCCAACTTAATTGGACTGCAAATTGATAAAATATTGGTTAAAATTGTATTGTGTCATGCTGCTGCTTGTGTCTGTAGATCTGAATTAAAATTAATTCACAAAATTTGCTTAATGGAAGTGGCCTCATGTGCTTGATGCATTATGGCCTAGATTTGCTCATCCCATTAAATCATTAAACTACTGTTTCTACTTTGAATGATGGCTAAGAACTGAGAACAAGGACCCTCCAAAAGATTCTTGGCATTGTCCCCTCAGAACCCAAGTAGCATTCTGAAGAATGAGACTATCTGGTTAATCAGGCTTGAGAGCTACCTTTTTAACCTGCAGAACGTTTTGAAACAAATGTCTGAGATGTCAAGGTCAAGGTGTTTGATGCAAAAATGATACTGGACTAGATTAACAACCACCATTTGTATTTAAGTATTATTCAGCTTGTAGTCTAGACTGTGGCTGAGATCCAAATAGCCATGAAGATCACCAAAAACATCCTTGACTTTGGGGAGTGGCTTGGTGGATGCCAGAAAGGTTGAAGTTAGGTGGGGCTCTGAAGCCATGCTGAATGTTACGGCTGCTAGCAATTCCTTAGGGCAGAGGTTTTCCAATCTTTCTGAGTCCATGGCTCCCTTGATCTACTACATTCTTTCTGCAGCACCCCTGTGGGGCTCAGAAAGCTTCTCACCCTTTTTCTGAACAAAGAACAATGAAACAAGGATGCATTTCAAATAAACAGTACAAAAACAATTTTGTCATACCATAACAGAGCAATAACATAGCCAAACTATAGCAGATGTAATATACAAAATCCCCCCCACACATTCCAATAGTTTATTTCAACAGCATGCAGCACCCAATTGCAAAAAGAACAAGTGAGCTTTGTGGTCCTAGAAGCACCCGTCCCATGATGTTCCTCACCGTCCTTCTCCTGCAGCAGCTTCTTCCAAGGGCAAAGGGTGGAGTAGCTGGAAACACCATTCCCCACGATAAAAAGCAAACTCTGCCCCAGTAAACATATCTTAAAAGGAAAAACTTATTTTAAAAGGCAGTTATATATGAATTAACTGGATTATAGAGAACTTCTCATGAGGGATAGGAGGCATTATATAGCTAGAGAATAAAGCTGGCCATCTATGCTGAAGGTTATGGGCAGTATTCAACTAAATAATGGCATGAGCGGAATGACTTCCACTTGCACAGCAGCAGGACTCCCCTCTTCTCTCCTCGCCCATGCATACACCCCCCCAAACTTGCTCTAGAGGGATGGGGACCCCCAAAACAGATTTAGGGTGAGTGCGGGGGGAATGGAGAGATGGGCAAGTCACCGCACATGTGCAACTACTTTGTTGCATACCATCCTAAGTACTAGCAATGCTGGACATTGTACTAGTACCTGGACGTTGCCAGACAGTTGCTGAAATGGATGTCTGGAAGAATATGTCATAAAGCCTTAAAGCACAGCCAACATGGTGCCCAGTTGGCTGGGCTGGAGGCCCTTAAAAAGGTCAAAAGGACATTACATTATCTGCACATGGATTAAAGAAGGATTGGGTTTGTTTCTGGGCTAAGAATATAAGTCTTGAAGAAAACAGTTTCTCAGTTACAGTGTTGGAATCCCCTGTTCTACATTAATCTCTCTTCTATTTATCGAGACGATTTCTGAGTGAAACAATAATCATTTTGTTACATGTAATGCGCTCCCTAGAATCTCTAAGGCATTTTAACATGAGCACCAGGCTAAAACAGGTCTTCACAGGTGGTGGCATTTCTTTTAGCTTCACGATGTTGGCATTAAACAGGAATTTCTTTCTCTCAGGTATTTCAAATAATATTCATGAATTATAAATAAAAGGAAGGAAAACAAAATTCCTGTTCAGGTTTATAGCTTCCATTTATATTTAGTATTGAACAACAATAATCAAGTACCATGTGATTTGCAACCCCCTCCGCATGTAACAAGCTCATCATTGTACAATTTTGAGTAAAAGCTAAAAGGATAAAAAAGCCGTAAATATCAGACAAGGGAAAAAGAAAGAGAAAGGAAAAATAAATAACAGGATAATATTTTAATGGACTGCCGATGAATCGGAACAAAACTCCTGCCAGTGCTGGTACACTCCATTCTTAGAATCATCAAGCCACCGTCTCTTTGGTATTGTCAAGATCTGTATATCATATCTTTCATTGCTCTTTATTTGTCTTTGTCTCCCTCCGCTTGACTGGTAACATACAGTAGCCTTGCAATGTATACTTATTTCAAGACTGACTGCAGTGGTTATAAATACCTCTCTTGGACTGAAAGAGGCAAGTTAAAAAAGAAGCAATAAGCTTTAGTGGATGGGATACTAAGCTGCTTCAGAATAAGGGGTTTCTGTCAATGAAGCATCATGAAATAAAAGTGCCAGCCTTTTCACTTCTTATAGCCTGAAAGAAGAAAATCTTTTATCAGAACAGGTCTAAAGTGGTAATGAGTGTCTTTGCCTCTGACAGGCTATTGGAAGCATAACTTGGGTAAAGGATACAGGCTCCAATAAGTTAGATACTGGAGCTGAAGTAGGACTATGGGACATTATTTTTACAGTCTGTTTGTACCTTAAAATAAAATAATGTTACATTAACATAGAACAGGATCTGGTTGAAATAAACAAAAGGACCTGCCCAAATCTGATCTGGAAATAATCTGGACAAAACAGATTTTATCCTCTAGATATCCCCTGACTATGTGCAATGTTAATCTAGACCACCTTGAACAATTTGATACCATCAGCCTGTTGGGACACCTTACTGCTCACCCCAACACCAGTCCTCTATTGCTTGTTGTCCAAATTCCAGTAATCTCCCTAGCTGTTCTGTTTCTGGGGTATTAAAATATTTGTTGTTGTTGATTTTAATATTTTTTGTAATGTGCTCCTTGAATTCTCTCCTCCCCCCGCATCCCATGTTGATTGTTTGAATTTCTTTCCCCAATGTTTATGTTCTCATTTGGACTTCAGTTTCTAAAGAAACCCTTCTTTTCTTGAATATATTCCTTGATTCTGCTCAGTAAACCATGCTGGCATCCTCTTAGTCTTGTCCTTTTTCTGATCTGTATACATTTTAGCTAAGTTTATGTTGTTTGTGGTATTGAAAAAAACCATAGCATTATGGAGACATTTGACCCTCTTGACTTTTCTTTTCATAATAAGCTGTTTTTCATAACAAACTGTTCTTTGTGCCTGCTGAGAAATTGTCCTCTTCTCTTCTATTTTTCCCTCACCTGTGTCCTAAATCTGACACAGCCCTCACTCTGCTGGATTTAGCAAGTGTAAGAGCTATGTGTACTGAGGCCTTTGAAGTGAATTGCTTCCCATATGTTCAAGGCAAAATGCTATTCTTTCTACAATGGAGTGCAGAACCTCTAGCCCATTGTCCAAAGCTGGTCCGCCAGCAGGGCCAGCCCAAGACATTTTGCAGCTTGAGGTGAACCAGAAAATGGCACCCCTGGAAATCCTGGGAATTGTATTTTGTTAAGGGTGCTGGGTTAGATCAGGGACTATTGAGCTCAAGAACCACCTGTAGCCCTCCAGGCCTCTCTGTCAGTGTTCAGGCTACCCCCTCTCCTGCTTTGTACCTACTGGGAGTGTGTTTTACTGACTGAAATGTGTCTTTGGATGGAGAGGAGGTGCTGGGGTGGTGGGGCAGCACTCAGCCCTGCTTCCTTGCCTCCGCTCCCCATGCTGCCTCTTTTCATTTTGTTGAATGACCTCTCAGCTTTGCACCATGGCTTACTAGCTGGAGACTGAAACTGCTCTCTTGCAGAGCTTGGCGCATGCCCACTAGGAGGCAGCTGGGCACTCAGCGTGGTACTTGCATGAGATTCTGTGGGTTAGCGGTTTGATAGAGGTATGGAAAGGAAGGGAAAGCATGGTGCCATGAAATGGGGAGGAGAAATGCTATGGCGAAGCAAGGGGGACAAAATGGAGAAGGGAAATGGGTCTGGGGAAGGAGAGGGAAAGCGTGTGGTGAAGCATGGGGCGCTTCTAAACCAGGTATTGACAAATATCGTCAGATAAACAGTGCTAAGCAGTGTGTGTATATGAAGGCTGAGGAAGGCAAATCGGTTTTTTATACGTGAAGGAAACTAAGGTCTAGGTGAGCTTGATAATGTGATGCTGTTTATTTTGGGAAGATGCATAGTGGTCCTTTCGTAAAGGAGGCTGTCAGGCTCTCTGACACTGCTAGAGAAGGCCTTATGAGTGCCAAAGTAATTAGATAAGCAGCAGATCAATGAGGCAGAGAACAAAAGCCTTCATCGCTGCTCCACACTCTTCAGTTCTCTCCTGTTTCCTTTTCCCTTTATAATTTTTTCATTCTTCTTTGTCTTTCTCTCTTAGCCACTTGCCTTATTCTGACAACATGATTACTTAATACTTACCTGCCAAATTAACTGACTTATTTTACCAACTGGGTGGATATGCAGTACCTTGACACTTGCTATTTGAGGAGCTAGCAGCTTTTGTTTCGGTCCGTGATGTATAAATAACAATAAAAATACATAGTGATGATTTGCTTTTCCAGAAATCTATATATGTTCTGAGTAACAAAGAGGTGGATATTATTTCTCTTTTGCCTATGTATTACAACAGTTGTGATAAGGGGGGAAAAGCAGCAATCCAACAGGACATCCCCAGATAACTATTTGCCATTTCTATATCCATGCAAAGGAAAGCTTATAATGCAATTACAATGACTGGTCACTTTAGCCCAGGAGTGGTGGTGACCTAACCCCCAAGCCTTTATTTGTTCCCTCAGTATAGCTACCAAATTTGCTGGTGGCAAGGAAATATGTAGCGACAGCTGTTAAACACACACAGGATCCTGCTTTATCAGGCCATGGGTCCATCTAGCTCAGTAATGTCCACATACTGATAGGTAATGGCTCTCCAGGGCTTCAGGCTGGAGTCTCTTTGAGCCCTACCAGGAGATGCTGGAGATTGATAGAATGCAACCATTCCATGGGTTCCCCAGCAAGAGCATTTGAAGAGACAAGAAGAAAAGGAGCATAGATAGACCAAAATAAAAACTGTGATCTTGCATATCTCTCTTTGAAAGTCTCAGATTCCACCTAAAAACAAAGTGGACATTCCAGTATAAAGCTGTTTACTGTTGTCAGGGAGAGTCAGGCAAATATTATTAAAACCATTTACCCTCCTTTCCTCCAAAGCAATTCAAGATGGAGTGTTTTCAAGAGTTAGAGGGGATTAAATGGGCTTTACGAAAACCTCTTCTAGAAATTCATTACTTGTAAATTTGGCCTACCAATTATTTCTCTTGGGCTAATAACAATTTGCATCATATTTGTTGTATGATTTTACCAGTATATCAATGAATTTACTGGTGGAATGATCCTATACAGGTGTTAAAGGGTCCACAAGATGACACAAAGTGGGGGGTGGGTTTGCTGGTCTGCCTCCCCTGTTGTCTCCAAGTCACCTGGCCCTGCCATTATTGCAGAGAGCAGCTGTCCACAAGAACAGCATCCCACACTGTAGACATTCTCCTCTTACTAGGGCCAGGTGATGGTGACATAATAAAGGGATAGCAGTGAGTTAGCATTCCACATGACCCTCATTTGCAGTAATACCTGAATGGACTCTAGTGATTCTAGGATCAACTGCTGAGCATCATAGTTGACCAGGGATGTGAACTTGATTTTTCCACATCTAAATGCAACCATCTAGCAGCTGCATCACCACACAAAGAAATTAACCTTGAATCTTGGTTGTGTAGAGCACGAAGAGTTTTGGAATGCTTAGCCTCGCATTAACTTGCCATTTCTACTGTGTGTTTCCAAGAAAGCCTGAACTTAAAATAGGAAACGTTTAAATATTATTTCTATCTGCCTTGATCAATGTGAGACAGAGAGCAAAATGTAAGGGGATTTCAGGAGATGAGCCCCTGGAAAATATCTGTCTAGGACAGGTTGCTGTCAAGTGATCAATTTAGGCAGAATAGATGGGAACATTGATGATAATGTCCTTTGGGGACTACAGATTTGCAGTAGCACTTAAAACTCCCTTGATGTTTGGCAGTACGTATTACAACTCGACACAAAACACTGAATTCTTTTTATCTAGAAGCATCTCAATTTTGAATCAAGTTCTGGTTATTTAAAACATCAAGATTTTAGTGTGGATACAAGTTTCAGAGTTTAAGGGAAATGAAAGTGTGAGTGTGTGAGAGAAATAATATGATGGGAATAAAGTCTTCAGTTACATTACTCCTTTGCCTCACAATACGGATATAATTAATATATGCACGACTACTTGAAAATTACTTATTTCCACAAATTTGCATGGTGAACATTTGTTAAATGAATACTTGAAATTGCCTTAAATTTTTTTGAAAGAAAAAAGGTATTAGTTTCAGGGTGATTTTGGGATGACTGCTAAAATGTAGTGCATAATATAAACCTTAAATATTATTTTTTATTTTTGTGAACTTTCTTGGTGGAATGCTCATATTAATTGAAGAGGGAGTTGGCAGCAAGTTTTGCCAATGCAGCTTTCAGCAGGCCCATGAAAATTAACACCAAAGAGCACAGAAGAGGGTGCAGGGGCTATGGGGGAAAGGGAGAATTTAGAGTTGCCATATTCTGAAAAGCAAAAAAGAGAACAAACTTGTGTATGGATCCAGGGGATGCTGTGGCTTTAAACGATTCAGAGGCAATCTGGTTGCTTTCCTCCCCACCCCGCTTGTACAAATGTCCCCTCCCAGCTCCCCTGCCTCGCTTGATGCCACCACTCTTTTGGTGAACTTCAGGTTACCCTATGTCATGTCAGAGGAGGCCTGACTTAAAACTCACAAAATGCAAGCTTTTAGGTTTTTATTTATCTATCGTAGTCATCATATTTAAATCACCAAAAAGCCCCTCAAGACGGCTTACAAGAAATGATGAAAAACATAAAAAGACATTATAAAAGTGCAGTTAAAATTAATGAACAGACCAAGGACTCAGCTATACAGTTGCAAATAAAATGTTTAAGTGTGCTTTAAGTGCAATATACAATGTGACACTAGATGGCAATCCATGGAGCCTTATGGAAAATTTAATGTATTTTTTAAAACCCTTTTTTTTTTTAAAAAAGTATTTTTAGATTGGTTTTTATATGTGTCTAGATTCCACCCAAGTGCCAGCCTGATATGGCAAAATGCAGACTTGGGAAGCATGGAAAAATATAGGTTTCTCTCTATCTGCCTGCAGGATAAAATAGAAGTAGCCTTGTGGATATATCCATTGGGAAGAGGTCTCCCTAGAAAAAGCTAGTCAGAGATGGTGTTAACATCTCCACATGGTCCCAATGTACAGGGTGTGTTTGGGGCAGGAGGTCCTTCCTAAGGCACCCCAGATCTAGGCTGTTTAAGGCTTAAACACAGGGATGGAAAACCTGATCATATTGGACTAACCTCCATCAGTTCCTGCTAGCGTGACAAATGATCAGGAATTATGGGAGTTCTATTAACACAATATTTGGAGGACCACAGATTCTCCAACCCTGATTTAAAGGCTCG
Source organism: Podarcis liolepis (assembly GCF_965112155.1). NCBI lineage: Eukaryota > Metazoa > Chordata > Lepidosauria > Squamata > Lacertidae > Podarcis > Podarcis liolepis. Next base: position 44,250,622 of record NC_139558.1, read on the forward strand.
AACTAGCACCATTAATTTCACCTGGAAGCAAAGCGGTAGCACACACACACACACACACACACACGAGAGAATGTGAGCTATTTTGTCACCTTACAGGGAGAAATCAAACTGTTTTTAAGGTAGTCTGACACACAGGACTTGACAATGGTTACTAGAGCAGACAAGAGAACAGGTAGGTCTCCAGTTTAAGGAAACAGCATGTTGGAAGATCCTGGAAGATGCTCCTGTCCACACATCTCTGGGATCTTTGAGAACCAGGACTTGAAAGTGAAGATTCTTACAGAGACTATTTAAACTGCACTTGGGTGCTGCACTTTACTAATAAGGACAAATTGCAAAAAATAAAATAAAATTCTGCACCTGTGCAATTCAAATTCTTCTTTAACAAAAGATGAATTTTGCACCCTGCATATATTATGCATTTTAAACAAAATGGCAATTTTTTTCTTTATTTTGCTTAATGTATTCTTAAAATTTATTATTTCATACAATGTATTGTCGGCTTGCTTATTATGGAGAGGAGGAAAGGAACACAGCTATAAAACCCTGTCTCCAAACAGCTGACATTGTATTCACCCTCCTGTCTAACTTCTGATATGTCACCAAGCATTGTAAATGCACTTTTTCATGTAACAGCTAGAAATGTATTTCTTAAAAATGAACAGAAAGTGGACATTCATAGGACATTGAATTCTGATCATGTCTGGAGAGCAAGCTGTTGTTAGTGGCACAGAAGCAGAGGTCAATAAAAAAACTTGGCAACCCTAATGTGGTTATGACACAGATATGACACGTTTAATGAAACTCCAAGTCTCGGGAGCTAATGCGTAGAATGAGACATCAGAGCTACAACCAAGGTGGATCTTTTTGAATAGGCGGATCAAAGTACTTTGCTAACAATGTCTAATTAAACCACACTTGTGGAAGCACTATTTCTTAATATATCTTTTCTAAAGGCTAAACACAGCCGCAAAGGTCAGGTGATTTGCCCTAGGTCCAACAGGTTCTCATTAGTGAAGCTGGGAAAAGCACGGTCTCTTCTATCCACTTAATGAATTACCCGTCTACATATAATTAAGAGGAGATGCAAGCTTGCCTAGGAATATCAGACTCCTGCCATGCTATGATGCCAGTAAATGTACAGGTGTGCGTCACATATTTAGAGAAGGAAGAGATAGTATTTGAGGTGAGTATTGTAAGATGGTTTTGAAACTTTTAACTATCTTTGGTAGTGGAATTCTTAATTGTGAATGAATTATACCCCTTAATAATGTTACCTCACTACTCCTCCCTCCTTGTCCCAGCTGTCAGAGCTTTGGCACATTTCTTTCAGAGGCCTCTAGCTAAAGTTTTGGCTAGTGTTTTCAGTGAATGTGTGAATGGTAGCACACATCATCTCTGCAGCTCCTGGTCTTGCAGCTTCTCCTCTTTGCCCATTTTAAGTTTTCCTCCTCTTCTGAGACTCTTGTGCCTCTGGACCACTCTGTCTGCCAGCCTCTTTCAAGATCCCTTGTTTTCCTTGGCCTGCTGTCTTCTCAGATCCCTGTATCTCATTTTTCTGGGCCCCTCAGCCCATGACTTTCTACCTAGAGTAGCTCAACCACTGGTATCCTAAAATTCTTGTTCCTCTCCCACACCCTTTTGTGACATGAAGGCAACTCAACCAATCATTGCCAGAAGTTCATTTCATTACCACAACCATGAAATCCCTTGGTGCATTTGATATAGCCATAACAGTCTAACTTGATACAAAACTGACAAGGCAAAGCTCTTGGGAAGGAGGGTTTGTGTATTTCATAATCAAGTTCTAACAGCTTGCCATATTTAAAATCAAGAAGCATCTGATTGGCTTCATATCAACATCTGATTAGAGTGTTGATTTATTATTATTATATTTTTTATTATTATTATTATTATTATTATTATTATTATTATTATTATTATTATTATTATTCTTGTTTTCACCTTTTCCTTTAATGTGTTACACAACTGGCTTGCTTTAGCCAACTGGAGTTTGCTTTAGTGGATGTATTTGTTTACAGCATGGGTAGACTACACAATGTTCTCCAGATATTCTTGCACTACAACTCGCATCATCCCTGATGATTTTTTATCCCATTTGATGGTTTGTGACTGGCCATGCTGGCTATGACTGATAGGAATTGGAACCCAACAAGCATCTAGAGAGCGCCATGCTGGCCACCCCTAGTTTACTGCAAGAATTGTTAACCTTAGAGAATAATAGCATATTTCTCCTCCTACCCTTCTTTCCCTCCTACCACACGATTAGGCTGAGGGCCTCATGTGAACCTGGGATGGCTGGTTTCCCACCACTGCTCTACAGAATCACGCCTTCCCCTGCCTATCTGCTAGTTTCAATTTTAGCCAAACATTCATTTGGGAAACCCAAACATAGGTGCTATCATTGTCTTTGATTGTTTTTCTCTTCCCCACTTATTTAGGGAGGAGCTCTCCACACTTGCACAATTTCCAGGCCCATGATTCAAAATTGGGATGTGGGGGTAGCTGTCCCTCTAGACTTCACTTTCCTTATCAAGTGGTGCAAAGCTTCAATTAGATACTGTAAGCTGTTGTTGCCTGTTGTTCCAGAAATTAATTAAGCCCATTGACAGACAGCTTTGTGGGCAGGCATCAGTAATGCACAAATAAAAAGGTTTGAATAAAGGTTCTCCTTTCTGACTAAAAATGTAGGTTGTTCACTACTTAGTGGTTTCCTTCCTTGGCTGAAAGTCAGCCGCTTATGTGAATTTTCTGCAAAATAACTACCACTATAAAAGCTGTTTCTATTGGGATTAGACCAGATAGTGGTATAACGCCTTAATGGAGTAATAAACATTTGAGCATCCTGCCAGATAATGTAATTGCCATTCTTAGCTCTTGGGACATATGAAAGTAGAAGTGTTTGGGTATTTCCTTTTTCACTTCACTTATTGGAAGCTTCTTTGCTATATGTGTAGTTTTGTAACGAGGCATGGAATATTAAATGTATTTCTGAACACACAAAAAGAAAGGATTTCATGATGCTAAAGTTCTGTTAGGTTTGTACCATTAGGGAGGGATGGAGTAAGAAGGTTAGCAATATACCATGGTGTTGGTACTGAGCTTTGTGTATCCATGCTGATACTACAGCCAGGTGCTCATATGATCCTTTGGAATTGCAGCCTGGAAATCCTTGGCTATTGTAGGTAGGCAGTTAGGTAATTGTATTGTCTAGATTTATTATGAAGACGCTCCTCTTTGGAAGGCTATGTATATCTCTTCAGTTACTTATAAATGTGGTGAGCAATAGGGGGCTATTCCGGTCATTCTGCTGCTAGATTTTTGCAACAAAGTCCTGCCCTAACAGCACCAGTCTCTAACAGTAGCGTATTCTTGTCAACAAGATTTTTGCCTCTGTTTATAATTAGGCCTAGCAAAGGTTCTGATTTGGCCTGTGAGGCACTTTTGAACTCAAGCCATGTTGCAGAGGAAAAAAATTGTGTTGCAGTGCAGCTTCTGTTCAAGTTACACTAAAAGCAAAAATGGGTCATTGGAGGCCATGGTGATGTCAAATGATTGACATGTGGGTAGCCCACCCAACTGTCAAAGTGACCTGCTAGGGGTATGGGAGTTCCTGATCTGACCTTTTGGCTGGATCCTGTTCCCCATTCCTGCTCTAGGTGAATTATTTTGTAACAAAGGTAGCTGGACTAAGGCCTTAGCTATAATTAGGCTTCTGAAGGATAGGACATGAATGGTGGAAGGGTTACCTTCCAGATGTTGTTGGAATATAACTCTCTGAACACTAACCATGCTTACTGGGGATGATGGGATTTAGAGTCTTGCTGTTGAATCTCCATGACCTCATCACTTCTAATTGGGGAAACTGATGTTGAGGGGAGTCTGCTCTACTTGTGCATATAGATATATAGATATACATTGAGAAGGCACTTTTGTTCCATAGGAAATGCTTATGGGTGTTTCCAGGTGGTTGTTTATTGTGGGATTGGTGCTCCTCTCATTCATGCAAGTTTTTGCCATAGCCGCACAACACAGTTGGCATCAAAATGCCAGCTCATATTCCCTTCCATTTGATCCAGATTTTCTAGATCAATCTGATATGTTAAATAAACCTGTTGCCAATTTGCGGTATCTGAACAACCCATTTACAATGTTAAGCCCCCCCCCCCCCCCGTCTGGAAGAGCTCTGAATGAGTAACAGCTAGAGAATAACAGGAGACGATGCCAAGAAAGGAAGCAAGGAAAATGCAAGGTCATAAGGTAGAACAGGTTTAAAAATACAATAGTAAACCAGCATCAAAGTCAAAGGGTGACTTCTGAAATGAAGCCAGTGATGTGGTTTTGAAAAAGATGTGCTATGTCTGTATGACAACTATTTTTTCCCTCCAACTGTTAAAAGAATATTAGGACAGCTGGCTAAGGAGAGACCTTGTTGAGATCTTTCAGCCTCTCCTCCCAACTCGGCCACAGAAGATGAGGTTTGTCTGGAATGTGCAGCGACAGGTGGAAAGGTCAGAAGCCACTTACCTCACTGGATCTTGCTGCAAATCCACACAGCTCTCTGTTTCTTGTTATCTTGACCCATTGAGCCCACTGGGACAGGCAAGGATGCCAAGGGAATTCCTGAGGTAGCCAGACTTCCCCTGCATTCCTTCCAGCATGCATGACATAATGGTGTAACTTTGTTCCCGACACGGATAAGATTTTGTTCTCCATGCACTGAAAATGTGCTTCCCCATTGTTATTAGCTGCAGAAACCTTTGTGCTGCTAAGGAGGAGATGAGAAATGATGAAAGAAAAGAGAACAAGCTAGAGGTATGCATTGTAAAAAAGAATGTCGGAACCTAGACCCAGACATGCTGTGCAGTATTCATTACTTACTCGATGATTTAAAACACGAACTTTCATCTAGGAAGTATTAGACTTTGCAGTAAGATTGTCTAGACAGCTTAGGAGATGAATCACCGTAGCGCTGCCACAAGCTCCCTCTTCTCTGACACAAACAGGTTGGGGAAGAAGACGGTACCTGCAGTTGATCTGGTAAAAGAAAGGGAGAGGCTTATGCAATGATATAAGCAGAAACTTTGCAGCACTGCTGGGACTCTGGTGTACACAAGAGGGTCATCATATGCCAATGCAGAACACCAAAAATGTAAATACAAGTTCCCTAAATGTTTATATGAACAGTATTCAAATGACTGAATATTAATAAACTTAACGCTGGAATCACGTTTAATAGAATATCATTAAAACACAATTAAAAAGTAAGTGCTTGGTGCTCAGGAGCTTGTCAGTCATCTCCGTAGCATAGCATCACTGGTCAAAACAAAGGAAGGTGCGGGAAAGTTTCCTTCTTACTAGGCAATTGGGTCTGCGAGCATCATTTCCCTTGTAGCTCTAAGGTAAAAATGCTAGAGTGTTGTTTTGTTTTGTTTTAAATTAAAGCTGGAGGGGCAAAAAATCAGGAAACTCGCCTGGCCCTAGGTCCTCACAGTCACCTATTCCCAATACTCAGAGCTTGCCTTATTTATGGACACGATTCGACTGCTAAGACAGTGTGAAAACCTGTTAGGTCTTGATGGGATGTAGTGCACTTAAGTAATTTTAGACTTTGGGCTTATGGGGGGGCCACGCCTCTTTAGATGTTAACATGTATAGTTCACTTGAAAATGTTTTAATCCATTTAAACATGGAGTGGGGGGTTCCTGCTATTATGCTGTGCTGTGCTGGACCTGGACCTATGCGCCATAGTTTTGCTTTGAAGACACTACTCAGCAGTGAATGCTGGAGGCCAAAGGTATACTTGGTAGGTCACAATATTGGAAGGGTTTCTTTCGAATAAATATTTTCTTAGTAATAGGGGTAGTAATCAAGATTGGAATGTTGTTGGATATTATTTACTGGGGTGCCACAGAATTTTGTGTGTGCCAGAGTTATGGTTGGAGACCAATGACACTCTCGGCTTGGAGCAAACAACGTAGTTTACTAATGGTTAGAAGCCTTATGGTGCTCACCTGAATGCAGGTGGGCTGCAGATTGGGAGGAGGCAAAGGTGTGCACTCAAACCCTACCCCCAGCTCCCTCTATGCATCTGTTCCACTCAGAGTTTCCTATGTTGAGAAGCAATCAATGGTGGCTGGTGTCCATTGTGATTTGTGGGATGGAAAGCAGGGAGCCCAATAGCAGGTGGAGCCAACTAATCCTGTCTCCATCCTCCTCCCTATAGAGTCTGACAGAGGTGACACCAAGACTATAGAGTAGAAAGGTGCTACCTCCAGAATGGTTGTAAGTAGGAAGGCAGGAGGACTTTGAAGAATCAAGGCCGAGGTTGGCTGGGAAGTGCCTCCTTTGCCATAATGGGCCAACCTCCACTGTACCATGTCTGAAAAGAGAGCCTTAGCATGTTGCTAGAGATCAATGCCTATTTTGGTTCCTCTCTAGTTTGTCATTTTGCCAATTGTATATTCATTCTCCACATACCCACAGCAATCTGTGATTTTTTTAAAAAAAGAAATCGTGAATACAGTGGTACCTCTGGTTACGAACTTAATTTGTTCCGGAGGTCCGTTCTTAACCTGAAACCGTTCTTAACCTAAGGTACCACTTTAGCTAATGGGGCCTCCCGCTGCCGCCACCGTGTGATTTCTGTTCTCATCCTGAAGCAAAGTTCTTAACCTGAGGTACTACTTCCAGGTTAGCGGAGTCTGTAACCTGAAGTATCTGTAACCCGAGGTGTTTGTAACTGTATATGTCAGCATTTTAGTGTGAATTTCTCCTAACATACACATTTTTGCAAACATTTCCCTCTAATATAACACACTTTTATATGTTCAGTATTATATGTATTTTTATGCACATTTCCCCTTAAAATAATGTGAGCTGAACAGTAAAATGGTAGCAGTTTTGTTTGAATTCCTAGTTGTGCTTTGGTTTGTGCATTGGTTTGAGATGTACAAATTAGATAGTTTCTCATTAAAAAGCAAGCAAAATTGAATTTCTCTTCCATCCCTTGTTCAGCTGAAGTTGCTTAGTATCTTCCACATGATTGGAGATCCAGCCTTATCAGAGTTATTGATCACAAGGATGAGTCTCAATGCATTCACCTCAACACGTTTAGAATCCCACTTCGGACCTTCCCTCTCAATAAAGGGAGGTTTGAATTGGAACCAGCAGGCAAGAGGGATGTTGGGGCAGGGTCTGCCTGTGTTCCCTCCCTTCTTTAAGCTCCCACCAAATGCTGGAGGAAAGCTATATTTTCTATCAGTTTCCCATCATTATCTTTTTAAAAAAAATCAGTTCCTTCCTCATTATTTAGTACAAAATTGCAGGCACACCAATTAATAACATGCTAATTACTGATACATAATGACATTAATAATAGTGAACACTAAAAATTTCAAGAGTAAGGCATGGAAAGAAATAATGACATAAGAATACATACACTGAAAAACAAAGCAAAAAAGACTTCATCATATAGCTCGTTTTGGATGGCATTTGAGATATATGGTGTTAGGGGAGGAGGAGTATCTCTGGTGGGGACACGTTGTGCTCCTTCTAAGGTAGTTTGTCCACCTTTGGTCCCCAGCCTGCACTCAGTTCTCATCTGTGGCTCCTAGAAGCTGTCAGCATGTGACAGTGGCCACTCCCTGGGAACAACTTCGACTGGCCCCCTAAACCAGGTGAGGGTAGCCAATGGGTCTCAAACCTTTGGTGAGTTAGGGACTTTCCCTTTATGCAAAGATAGGCTCTGGTGGATTGAGTGGACAAGACCAATAGTGGGCCCAATGGTCAAGAAGGTGGTTTCTTTACGTGCTGTAGAGGGAAGTGAGATGCAGATGGGGCTTGTCAACTTTGGAAGGTAGTCCATCTAGGAGAAGGAAAACTCTGATCCTAAACCTCCACTGCCTTGTGAAAATCCTCAGGAGACGTAAAGGCTAAGGAATAAAACCTATGCAAATCTGAAGTGGGGTCCCTAAGATATTTGGATGGCACCTTGTATGGCATTTGATATTTGGATGGCACCACCTTCCAGCAACTCCTGCAGCCAAGCTGGTGCCAAATGTATTGCTCTGCTTTTCTTTGGACAAAATCAGTCAGGCTGAGGGGATGGAGTTTGGGCAGCCCATTACCTCCAGACACAGTGCCCAGGCTTGTGCTCTGGGGAGATCACTTCAGTACTGCTAAGACAACTGTTACTGTTTGACTTCACTTCTGGAGGTGCACTCCAGATGGATGCCAAACACACACACACACACACACACACAGAGAGAGAGAGAGAGAGAGAGAGAGAGAGAGAGAGGGAGGGAGAGAATCCTGCCTTTCTTCTATTGTGGAATCCAATGTGGCATTTCACATGTGGTTCACAGGTGAAAGATATGCCATGGGACAGTGACTGGTATGAATTGTTTATTTGCTTTTAAAAAAACACATAAATGAACTAACTGTGCCCTCCGAGGAATAGTCGCTAGTTCTTATTTCAGTGTGTGAAATGGCAATTTTTAATGTAACCTCTTAACAGCACACAGAACAGGGTGGAGCATAAATCTGAACAATACTGTCTGTATACACCTGCGAATGAAAATGTGTAAGAGTTGGGTGCATACAACTTCAGCAAAGGGCTTGTTGTTGCTACTTGTTTAATTAGCTTGCCTATAGTGTTTTGCATAGGGGAAAAAATAAGCTTATTGTCAGGTGCAAATGTAGCACCTGTCAGGTGCAGGCTTGCATTATAATCTACAAGGTTACAGGAAATGAACTTTCCATGGTCCCCTATCTTAGAGAGAGTAAGGAAGTGCTGGCAAGGAATTCTAATCCCATACTGAAACAAAACCTACACATATGGGTAATTATATTTTCTTAGACGGAGCTAACATTATCGTTGCCTCTTCCTCCCTTTCCACTGACTTAATTTAGATTGTAAAATGTATTTATATCAACACACAAACTTAAAATGTCTGCCACGTTTCACCCTACCTCCTGGTGAGCTTTGGCTTCCAACTCTTAGCATTCACAAGATCCAAATATTGCAGAGAACCTTATTTTCCACCCTGCTGCGTTCCCATTTGCAGTTTGTGCCAGGGCTGGGCCAGGAAGCTCTAGGGGAGATGAGAAACAGGGAGACTCAGTAGTCCACTAGAGGTTAGCTCTTCAGCATTATTCCCTGGGACAAATGCTCCACCTGCCCAATAGATGCAGTCGCTCTGCTTGTGTGATATGCCTGACCGCATGTCTAATAAGCTGCTGCATCTCCTCTTATATGGTCTTCATCTCAGCAAGCATAGTAATAAAACAAATCTCTTGTTTTTACCACAAGCTAGAGGAAGGGCCATAGTTCAGTGTCGCAAGTAAAAAGTCCCAGGCTCAATTCCTGCCACTTCTTGATAAGGCTAGAAAATCCTAGAGAGCTGTTGCTAGTTAATGTTGATAATACTGAACTGTTGGACCCAAGGTGCAGCGTGATGCAAGGCAGCTTCCTTCTATGTTCCTATGGCAGGGAAGAACTTTATAGAAGCACCCAAAAAGGAGCTGATTTAAAAAACACATTTTGGAAATGGACATCGAAATTTGATGGTAAACACGTTTATCATTTGCTTTCAATCTCCGTGATGCATGCAGAGGATCCCAATGAGGGCATGAAATTATAACTGAGTCCCTGAAATGATCTCATGGGACTCTGTTCAGTTATTATTTATGCGCTGGTAATAACTTACAGAATGGAGAAAGTTAATACAATGGCATATCGCTAACCAACTGTTCAGAAGCAGCCCAGGGAACCTCATGCCACAAACGCTTAATCCACAAATAGATTTGTACTGCAAGTACAGTTAATGAATACGTAGCATGCTCCTGTGGGAACCCTGCCACTGTTAAATTTGTAGCCAATTAGCAGTGTTGCACAATTCCAGCAGAGTAACACCAGTCTCCATAGACCTAGTACACAGAGTGAAATTAGTTTAGACAAATACCCCTTAATCCCTTGTTCTTGGCTGGTCTGGAGCTCCAACTGCTAAGTGTTAATAGCATTGGGAAATTCCAATTCCCAGTGTCAAGTGCTTAAAAGAATCAGTTTGTGAGGACATTTATTTTGCATTCAATTTGGTCATTGCTCCGAGGTAAAAATCTTTTGTAGAAACAAATGTGGCATTCTCTGCAGAAGACTGTTGTAGTATTTTCCCCCTCACTCCATAATATGTCATGATAATTTAAAGGATAATAAAAGAGGGGTGTGTGGACTGGGGGTGTTTAGGAAAGACAGGTATTAATTGACAGAGATTTTGTTTCATCCAGAGGATATTCTTTTTCAGTACAGTAAGGTGGGTCCCCCCCCCTTTTTTCCTTTTGAGTGTGGTACATTAAACAGTATCACATCCCTTCTGGAGTCTTGGATTGTTCACTTAAGTGGTCTTTGTGACATTTACATGTGTATGTTGTGCCCTCTGCTGGCAAATATGTTTGTTACAGCACCTTAGTCTACAGAAGAACACCCTGTCATTCAAGTAAAGTCAAATATTATCCCAGCTTTAATTTTCCAGTCAGATGCAACTTTATTTATGTATTTATTTGACCAATTCATGAATTGATTCCCATAAAAAATGCATAAGCAATCTAACAACAAAATGTTAACATTTGTCAAGCAGTGTCAAGTCATGGATAAGAATCCATGGATTCTTATGGACAGACATGGATAAGAATCACCACTTAAAAGGTTTCTTGAAAAAGGAAGGCCTTCCATAGATTCTGAAACATGAATAGATGTGGCAGCTGGCTAATATGTAGCAGGAGGGAGTTCCAAAGGGCAGGTGCAGCCATGCTAAACACTCCAAATGAAACAATTCTCAGAATTAAACCTTCTGCAAACTTGTGCTCTCTTTCTTGGTTGAAATTTATGCTTTCAAAATGCATTTCTCCAAATAGTTTCCCAAATACAAATCTGACTATGTGATGCTTTCAAAGTAAAGTGTTCATTGTTGTTAATTATTGCACTGTGGAGTTAACACAGAATGCAAAATGAAAATAACTGGCAAGCAACTTCCCCAGGTGTTTGCAACCTTGAGACCGGACTACTGCAATGCACTCTATGTGGGGCTACCCTTGGACCTGGTAGGGAAGCTCCAGCTTCTACAGAATGCAGGGACTAGAGGGCTGATGGGGGCAGATGGCTGATAGCATGTGACACCTTTGCTAAAACATCTGCACTCGTTGCCCATACACTTCCAGGCCAGGTTACTGTATTAATATACAAAGCCCCAAACAAACCTCTAAGGACTGCCCAAGCCCTTTTATCTCAGCTTGATCACTGAGATCCTTCAGAGGAGTTATTTCTTCCTTGCATTTCAGGCTTCAATTGGAAGTCAGGCATTTAAAAATTCATCAGGCTACTAACTTTCAGGCATCTCTTGTAGATCTTTGTATGCTGACAGGCCTATTCAGTTGCTTACCTTATTTTTTATAAAGATGAACCACTATTTTTACAATTATTTTGTACTGTTTTTATGATATTGCATGCTCTATTGTATTTGTATACATTGTTACACTATCCCTTGATATATTCTGTATGAGTGGGTGGTTTATAAATACAATGAGTTTCGCAGGCGTAAACAGTTACAGCAAATGCATTTATTTAATAGGATTACCACCCCTGCCATTACAATGGATAATGTGCTGGAATGTGATGTGTGTCTTGGATGCACAAAGACAGGCTGCCACGGAGTGCCAGGCCACCATGCATCAGGCCAGGCTTTTCTCTCATCATAGCAGTGTCTCCAAGTGATTTGATTTCTCCCATAGGAGTGAATGGCAAATATTCACTTATATGGGAGAGAATAAACAGGAAGTCCTGGGCATGTCTGCAGTCTAGTGACACCAAACACGGGGTATCAAGGTCTCTCCTATCTGGTTCAATTCCTGCCTTATCATGGGATCTGCTTCTTGGGTGGAATCTACACACATATAAAAAACAATGTGAAAATGCCTAATTATTTTTTTTAAAAAAAAATACATTGAATTTTGCATAGCTCACTCTCTCCATCTAGTGTCACATTTGTATATTGCACTTTATAACACATTTAAAATGTTTTATTTGCAGATGTATAGCTGAGTCCTTGGTCTGTGACAAAATGTTGGGAGCTGGCCTTTATATAGCTTATACTTCCATTGTAAATGTTAGGCCTATTTGTTATTTCTATAGTGCTATGCAGTGTGTGAAATAATCTGCAAGTCCCATGATGTTGTACCATAGCCTAACTCACCTGACAGAGTTATTGTTGACTAAGTCATATTGAATGGCCTTCTATTGAGTGGGGCTGAGAGAGCGATTCAGGATTTCTCACGTTTCCAAGACATCCTAAATCTAAGAAGCTTTTGTTAATTTATTTTAAAACCAATAAGCTCCAGTAAAGAAGAGGGGAAGACTCGAGAACAACAGAAGCAGACCTCAGAACATTCCAAGCAGCCTTTGGAAGGCACAGCCCATAGAATGATTCCTGCTACTTCCTAGAGGAGGAGGAGACGAGTGGTGGTGATAGGTGACCACCTACTGAGGGGAACAGAGGCAGTAGTGTGTGGAGGAAACAGGATCTCACAGGAGGTGTGCTGTCTTCCGGGTGCAAAGATTCACGATGTACAAAGTCCACTGACCACTACCCCTTCTTTCTTATTCATGTGGGTACAAATAATACTGCTACACATAGCCTGCAACACATAGCAAGTGACTAGGAGACACTGGGCAGGGAGCTGAAGAGACTTGGGGCACAAGTGGTCTTTTCATCACTACTTCCTGCTGAAGGTCATGGCCCAAGAAGAGAGAGGAAAATACTTGAGGTAAACCACTGGCTGCGCGGGTGTTGTTGTCAGGAAGGATTTGGCTTCTCTGCTTTCATGAGGTAGAACTTCTGGCAACAGATGGGCTGCACCTCATAGCAGCTCACAAGAATGTGTGTGCCAAGAGTCTTGAGAATCTGATCAGGAGAGCTTTAAAATAGATATTGAGGGGGAGGGAGAAATCAATATGAACAACAAAAGAGGACCTGGCACTGGGGATAGCTTCACTGATGCACAGGAAACTGAGGTGGTGCTCCAGAAACCTGCTAAAGGGAAAGAAACTACAGGAAGGAAGCAGCTGCAAGGAACAACTCATGGTTTCAGTTGTCTCTACACAAATGCACAGAGTATGGGAAACAAACAAGATGAAGTGGAGCTTTTAATACAGGATGGCAAATACGACCAGGTAGGTGTCACTGAAACCTGGTTGGATGAGACTCATGATTGGAATGTAGGAATTGAGTATAACCTGTTCAAAAAGAATAGACCAAACAGGAAGAGAGGAGGAGTAGCATTGTATATAAATGATGTGTACACTTCTGAAGAAATCCATGACCTGGAGCATGAAAAGCAGATTGAGAGTATATGGGTAAAAACTGTAGGCGAGAGAAACAACAGTGACCTTACTATGGGTGTCTGCTATAGACTGCCAAGCCAGACTGAAGACTTGGATGATGCCTTACTAAAGCAGATTACCAAACATTCAAAAAGGAGAGAGATAGTAATTATGGGGAAATTCAACTTCCTCGACATCTGTTGGGACTCAAACTCTGCCAAGTGTGTAAGGTCTGACAAATTCATCCATTGCATCACTGATAATTTCATTTCCCAGAAGGTGGAAGAACCAACAAGGGGATCATCTATTGTGGACCTCTTCCTCACCAATAGGGAGGAACTGATTGATGAAGTGGAAGTGCTTGGAAACTTGGGAGGAAGTGATCATGTTTTCCTGGGTTTCAGGATACAGAGGCAAGGGACACATACTCTGGACTTTAAGAAGGCCAATTTTGAAAAGCTGAAGGAGCTACTGGGTGTGATCCCGTGGTCAGAAATACTCAATGAGAAGGGAGTCCAAGAAGGATGGGAATTTCTAAAAGGAGAAATATTGAAGGCCCAAATGGAGACAATACCAGCAAGAAAGAAAAGTGGGAGGCATCTAAGGAAATTGGTGAGGCTGCATAAGGAGCTTACAGATGAGCTGAGAGTTAAGAAGGGCATGTATAAGGAATGGAAGAAAGGGGAAATCACAAAGGAGTATACATGAGTAGCCAACAGTTACGGGGAAAAGTCAGGCTGGCTAAAGCTCAGAATGAGCTCAGACTTGCAAGTGAGGTTAAAAATAATAATAAAGCTTTCTTTGGCTATGTCCGAAGCAAGAGGAGGAACAAGCAAGTGGTAGGTCCTCTCGCTGGGGAACACAGAGAAATGCTATTGGGGACAGAGAAAAGGCGGAACTACTCAACACCTACTTTGCCTCTGTCTTCACCCAAAAGGAAAGTGATGGCCAACCTGGTGATAACAGGAAAAAATGATGTAAGGAAGGAGCTGCAGCCCAAGATAGGAAAAGAGGTAGTAAGGAAACATGTAGCTACTTTAAATGAATTCAAATCTCCAGGGCCTGATGAGTTGCATCCAAGGGTACTAAAGGAGCTTGTGGGTATAATTTCAGAGCCTTTGTTGGGCGGTATTCAATGTTAGTCCTACTCAAGATAGACTGACTGCAGTTAATGGACAAATCTAACATCACTTCATTAAATTCAGTGGGTCTATTCTGAGTAGGACAAAGTTGAATACAACCCTCTATGTTTTTCATGTTTTTTCAGGTTCAGGGACTTCTCAATGGCCCCACAGGAGTAAGGGGCTACTCATTAATAAAATACTTCTCACAAGTAGACCAGCTTCCTCAGGATGTCCAGATGGTTTGCTGCTGTACTCTGGATGGGATTCTGAAGACTTAGGTTAAAAGCCTTCAGATCCCAGCACAGCATCCTTGCACCAGCTCCTTGACTTGAATTTTCATTTAGCAGTTTACTAGCCCTGTTCCCCCATGTTTTGATTTTGGACTTTTTTTGACCTTGCCTCTTGTGTTCTCCCTGTTTTGACTTTGGACTGCTACCAGACCTTGCTTTTTGTATTGTCCCTGTGGATAGATTTGGACTTGCTGAGCTTCATTTGAAGCAGGGCACCTGCATCTGTTCAGGAAATGTGGACCAGGGCAGTTTACTGTAAAATGCAGACTGAACAAAATCCTCAAGCTCCATATATTCAATACATACATGGCTGGTCATTCTCAGTCAGGACCATGATAGATCATCAGTCTGACTTAGCCAATATGTCCTGCCACTCTTAACTCAAAAATGAATGATGACGGAGGAAGCAAGTGTCCCAAAATAAATATTGTATGCAAGAATTTTCCATCCAATTTTAGATTTGTAGTCATTGTGAGCTGGCCACTTGCAATGGCAAATTTCACCTCTGCCACTTTCATATTCTGACTTAATATGTGGTCATTTCCTCCACAAGATTATTTTAGACAATAGCAAAGTGCCTATAATGTCAGCTGTTAAGTGCTCATCCCTCTCCTGTTCGGAATGATCTTTCACGGAACCTGCTGTGTTGCTATCATGCTATTAACATTCCACGGAAGTTGCTGGAGTGTTAGGAGCTACCTGACACATTCTGCAGCACAGCAGGGGCATTCCGCTTGGACGTTCCATACTTGCAGTGTCAGGCTGCAGTCACAAGGTTAACACCATACTAAACTATGTAATTTTTAGATACAGCCTTTTATGCAGACAGAAATTGCTGTGTCGCACATGCACAAATTAGTCAGCTATCCGCATGCAATTATGGACTAAAACCAACTGCATGAAAATAATTAGCACGTTTGCCTAATGACTTACTTTATTTCTCCATACGTCACCCAGCATGATCAGAAAACACTGCTGGATTCCTTTATTACTTTATATATGTACATGTGATTCACCCTGTCTGTCTTACAAATTGCAAAGGGAGTCAAAAGTAGTGCAGAAATCTTTTAGACTGCTGATAAAATGTTTCATTTTTTATGATTGAGTTAGCTTAATCTTCAAGAGCTAAATGTAATTAGGTATCAGAATTGATTAAGTGCAGCTAGAATTTACAGGAATCTGGATCCTTAAAACCCCCTCAGACTTCTCTGTACAGTCAGAATGAACAACATAGCCAGCACTCAGTGGCCAATTCCGTTCTCCATTTCCTTTGTGCACTTCCATTTTGGATTCATTCATACTATACATATCATCATGTGGTCATGAGTGTCCTTGGGGGCAACTGCCTTACTTGAATGTACATAGACACAGGCATATCCGTCAATACCCATCCATGCACATGTAGTCAACAAGAGATTTAGAGTGATCTCTGAGTCCAGTTGTATGGAGAGTGGCTGCGAGAGTTGGACTCTGCAGTTTTCTGGAGGAGAACCTTCCTAGGCCAGCAGGCAACCCAGATGAATGCTGCTTATTCTTATCTAATGCTGTGGTTTCTGGAAATGCTATAAGAGTTGGAAAGCCTAGAAACACTATGATAGTTTAAACAGAAGAGTTGTGGTACTTTTTTGGGGGTGCTGCTGGACCCAGCCCTGCCTTTTTTGAGGGGCAGGTGGGAGCAGTAGCCAAGAATAGAAACCATGTCTGATGACGTAGTATCTTCAGTAGGTATCTAGTACTCATTAACTGCCTTTTGCTTTCTGAAGTAGCCCATTTCTAAATATATAGAATCTGTTTTGCTTCTTTGTTTTCTCTCGCTAGCAACCTTATATAGAAAAAGTGTGGGCCTTTCACTGAACCTTCAGTCAATGAAAACAGTAGCACTAAGTGTCTATTTTTCAATGCTACCCATTTCCCTGAGAAACTTGTCACCACTTTTGGTTTCCATTCTGCTGTGATACTTTTGATTCCATTTGTACATGAGGATTTTTTTGGATTAATTTCAGTCTCAGGCCAAATGGCAGTAGGCATAGCCAACACAATCTCATCTGCTAGTTTCGATTCTGTACTAGTTCCCAATAAGTTAGGTAGACAACCATGGTAGGGAAAGAAGGTGGTGCTCAAACATGAATTGGGGTAACTATGTTCAAGCAACCTTTGTCCACTGATCATCCTCTCACCATAATTTCACTGTAAACGATCTGAAAAGTGTAAGTGATGTGAATAATTCAGAAGGCACAAATTAAATCCATCACAAAATGTTTCCTGAGAGCATCCAAAGATGATATCTAATACCCAGTGTAGGGTACCAATGCTATGTGAAAAATACAAGAGCATCTCTGTGTTTTCAAAACATTACACAAGTAGTGGCTCACAACTCAAGCAATTGGGATCAAGCAACATGAAGACAACTTTCATACCAGCTGTTGTGTGAATCACATACATTGTTTGTCTTGTGAATATAAGAAAATATTATTCAGTGCTAGAGCCAGTCACCCAAACTCTGAAATTAGATGTAATGGAAATGAATGCACATATAAAAAAACTTGCTGGGAGTAGTAGGATAACACAGGAAAGCTAATAAGAAGACCTTTAGCACAATAGTAGAGAAGTGCAAGAAACTGGAAGGTGAAATAAATGCAGAACTAAAAGCATCTGTGTTTAGGATAAAATGCATACAAAAATGTAAAATTTATAAACAATGTCCATTGTGCTAATATTCCTACAGGTTTTAAATAATTAGCAGATGGAAACAGGATGGAATAGACTTGTGAATTAACAAGTGTGAAATTGACACAGACCAGAAATAGACTTACAGATTCACCCCTAGTATTGAAGCTCTAGGAAGTTCCATGGACCCCACATGGCAATTCTGTGCTGCACAAAATAAAGCTATACATAAGTGCACCATGTTGTCAGTGCAAAATATCCTCCTCACTTTAAAGCAGTGGTGGGGAACATCCAGCCTAAGGGCCTAATCAGGCCTGTCAAGCCTTCCATTTGGCCCATTACATCAGGATTTGGACAGGTAAAAACTGAAAAGGAAGAATCAGAAGCACACTTCAAGCATACTCCTGGTCTTTTCTTTCCAGCTGGTGATTTTTTTAAATATGCTTTTTCTTGCACGGTGTCAGAAAAAAAGGCACTGAATCAAAAAAAGCACCAACAGCAAGGGAAGAATTGGAAATACACATAGTGTATTCTTCCTTTACACTGGTGGCTTGAATTAAAGCTGTGGCTGAAAAGGAAGACAAGAAGAATCAAGACTGTGTTTCTGACGCTTTAATTGCAGGAATAAATTGGAGTCGCCTAATGTCCTGATGATAGGTGAGTGACAGGAGGGCAGCCCTGTCCATTGGTCAAAGGGGCCCATGAATGGGGGGCAGTTCTGGATCTGGCCCTCTGGCTGGACCACTGCTGCTTGAAAGAATGGAGACTTTGGGAGTGGGAGCTAAGCATATTGTTTGATTTGACAGTACATATGTTGCCATGAGCTGGATATTTTTTGGTCAAAACCATGATTAATTACAGAACCCATTTTCACATTTCAAAACTGAAACATATGCAAACACTAATGAAATATTGGGACTGCAACATAATCTGTTGTTTCCAAACAGCACACATTGTTCAGTCTCATACAATGTGGTTACTAATGTGGTAGGTTATCAGTTTTCTTTATTTAGTGAAAACTCCCAGCATTTGCCAGCCGTCTTGGTGCCTGCCGTTGGTAGTATTACGGCTTTCCTGTACCATTGCTAGAGCGCACTCAGTTTATAGCACCAATAATTAATATGGATGATTTGATGTATTGGACCTGATCCAGAAGCCAGACTCACACTCACATGCCACAGTACCTAATACTGTGGGCTGTGAAATGGCTTGTTTACGGCTTTAATTGCCAAAAGTTCAATAGCTCCAACTCCAGCTCTTTGGAACGCATAGGAACCTTCTGCAAGTGACACTTCTAATCCACAATAACTGTCTGCAGATCCAGATGGCACCAACAACTGTGGTGTGAAAACAGTGACAATAGTGCCAGCCCCTCTGTGCTGTGTTTGGTACTTGCTCCGCAATATGCCTTTCCATTCGCTTTCTCTTTGGGTATTAATTTTAATTTAACTCAGTGTATATATTTCATTTATTTTCAGTCAATTTATACATTCCATAGGTGATTCATAATAACATTGCTGAAGGAAGCCGCTGTTCGAATGCCCTTCAACTAATTGTCCTTCAACTAACTAATTGCTTTTACTACTTTAAAAACAGCTCTGTTCCCTAGATAGGTGTAGAACGAAGCCACTGCTGTATTGAGAGAAAGACTACATTCAGACTGCTTTTGTTGGAAACTACACTGCATGCAAAGCCCCGTTTGAGCATTATAACAAAGCACTTAAAATGGCTTGTTGCTTTTCGTCTGTTGAAAAGCCACTCGTTCTTGCTCTGCTTATACTTGACACCGAAGGTGTCTTTTCCACAAAGGTATCTGGCCGCTTTTGCATTTGTGTTCAGTTCAGGAGAATTATTGCAATTCTATCCCACAGCTGGGTCTACTATCAATGCCCCCGAGCCCTGTCCCACTCCCGGATGCCACTAAGCATGTTGTTTGTAGGATGCTGCTCCTCAACTTGAATTCACTATGTTTCCTTTGTAGATGATAAGACAAAACAGCAGTTTTACATTCAGGCAGTAAGCTGTATGTGCACTCAGGTGAACAGTTTGGACAGTACCTGAGTGTTACAAAGGTGTGCCTGCCAAGTGTCCCTGGCAAGCAAGTGAGCACGGCTCAGGCTGCCTCCTTCTGTGTGGACCTCTGGCCCCTTGCTCTCCCCAGCCGGTCTAGTGTCTGCCTGCAAGCAAGTGAGCGAGAACCCAGGCTTGTCCTCCTCTTTGCTCCACCTACCAAAGATGGGGGAAGATGCACAGCTGTCACCTCCTGCTCAGCTAAGCAGCACCTGATTAGTAGGCCTCTGAGCGCATGCAGAGCATGCATCCTGCCTGAACTGAGCAGGTGAAAAGATCTTTGGGCTCTTCTGGAGCAGCTGCTGCTGTTCTTGCCATGACCTGCTCTCTTCCAAGAGCAGCAAAGGCCTTGCAATGCTTGGAGCTAGATGCATCATTTGCCACTTGCTGCTTCCTGGGCATAGATCATGGTGGTGCTCCAGAGCCTAAAAAAACTCAATCTGTATTTCCAGCAGCCACTTCGCATGATCTTACAAGTTACTTATTTATTTCAGAAACTTTATAAACCATTTAATCAAATAATAAAAATCTCAAAGCGGTTTACACAATGTACCCTGTTCCCACAGAATGTGCAAGACAGAACTATGTTGTATAGTTAGAGAAGAATTACATGCCAGGAAAAGTATATATCTAGGGAATCAGAATTGGTTTAGGCAATGATTTCTCATTTAGATGAATAAAATGTCCTTAATTGAGTGTTAAAGGACCCAGGTCTTATCTGACCTTCACAGGCACCATTTGCTCTTAATTCATTGCAGCTTTACAATCCAGAAAGTGCCTTGCATATCTTGACAGCTGAAATAAATATAACATTTAAAATTTGGATGCTGAGTCAGACCGAGGTCAAATATTTGAATGTATTCTGTGAAATTAAAATACCATTTTCAGTGTTGGCATTGAACTGCTGGAATCAGTATTCTAATTTTTAGTGCTCCAACTATTAAATGACAACCAGAATCTTATGCAGTCAGTGCAAAACTGTCCTGGACTCCAGCAGTCTAAGCCTGCAAATTTTTAAAGCCACGAATCAAGGATCTGTTGATAAGCAAAGTTCATTGCAAATGTATCATTACCCTTGAAGGTTATCTCACTGGAATTTCAGTTTTGGATGCAATTGAAATAAGAAAATTCAATTAGACTTCCAAATTTACGCACTCCCAGTGAAACTTGGAGCTTATCCTCAAACTCAGTCTATCAGTTTCCTTGAACCCAAACTGGAAATCAACCTTGAAAAGAAAACCACACACTAATAATGAATTTAAAACAAGTTGTTCAATAAAAAGGTTATCAGGTGGCACTTCATATTCTCCCAATATAATCCATTTTACAAACATTTCCACAGAACATGGCTGACAACTGTTTGTTTGGTGGAATGGCTCTTAGAAACTAGTCGTGAGAACCTTCTTGCTTGAGTGGCAGTTGTGAGAAGCATGCGATGTGCACCTATAGTTTGGAGGTTTTCTTCAAAATTGGAAGGCAAGGAAATTATACCCAAATTATGTAAATTCACATTAAACTCTTTCTGTCTCTTAAAAGGGCATGTTTGAGCAACAGCTTTTCAATCAAAGTTGTTGCCTTAACACTGGTTTGACATTAGATCAATAGAATAATAACCTTCTCATGTCAGATCGATGGTATAGCAAAGTCTGGAGTGACAGCTTAACAATAGCTATATGCTGGCATCCCTTCGCCTGCAACTTCTGAATGATATACCGGTACATGAAAGGAGTGTGATGGGATGAAGCAGCTGCTGTAAGGCAACATGTGAGGAGAGCTGGGCTGCCTTTAAAAGTTGCTGCCACTGCCCCTCATCAGAAACATTTAAAGTAACAAAACAAGACAGTTTCTGGCAGAATTTCCAAAATAAAACAGGACTTTCTACCCTGTATACTTAGGGATTTTGGACCTAGATTAGCTAAGCAGCACCAGAATCAAACCACTTTAATCAATCAACATGTGTCTTTCTGAGTGTGACCCATTAAATGTTGGGGGTCATTTTTCACCTATTTATTATACACAAGATGCAATCAAACAGCAACAGATTTCTACTGGGGTGGTTGACCACACCCACGCACAAATCCACCTCTAGACTGAAATTCAGTAGCTGACCCAACAATAGCAGGATACAGTGGAACCTCAGGTTACATACGCTTCAGGTTACATATGCTTCAGGTTACAGACTCTGCTAACCCAAAGATAGTACCTTGGGTTAAGAACTTTGCTTCAGGGTGAGAAGAGAAATTGTACAGTGGCAGCGCAGCGGCAGCGGGAGGACCCATTAGCTAAAGTGGTGCTTCAGGTTAAGAACAGACCTCCAGAACGAATAAAGTTCTTAACCAGAGGTACCACTGTACAGCTATTGTTAAGCTGTCACTCCAGACTTTGCTATACCTTGTTGATCAAAAACCAGTAGAAATGCCTCCATGCAAACTGCTCCTTCACATAACCACAAGATTTCAGCAACTGCATTGTTTCATGTTGTGGAGGTTGGGCACATTTTTGTCTGCCAGTTCTGGGTGCTTAGGCATATGAACATCTTTCTTGGCTACTATAACTCCCTCCTTAAAAAGGAGTTTGTAGAGGGCAAGGCGGGGTTTTTTTTAGGCATCAGCATCATGGCAGCGGCAAGAGGGTTGAATGCTGGAAAGGCAGTGTGACCCATTAATGTAACAATTTACTATAGGCAGCAGGACACAAATAGGGGATTAGAGCTATAACAACATAAGCAACTCCTGAGACTGCATTAGTATTGAATGAAGAAAGCTTACAAACTATGTAACAGAACAGAATTAGTGGGCTTCTCTTGGTCTCTGCCTTTCGGCCCTTTCCCCTTTTCATGCAACCCAACATCTACTGTCTCTTACTGTCACCTCCATTTGCAAGATGGAAGTGGAGAGTCAGTTATAGGCCAATGGTTTCTGCCAGTGCAGGGAAGCCCAGAAGGGAGGGGAAAAAATCAACATGGAAGAGAATTCAACTGCATTCTTTTCTTCCTCCTCTGTTGGGTGGGGATAGCAGCCTCTCTTTGTTCTGAGTTGACTCATAACTCAACTGTCCCATACAGTTTCATACCTTCAGTGTTGGGCCTCTGCAACTATCAGTTGTGGGCTATATTTCTGAAACGATACTTGGAAAAGTGACAAGCTCATCAGATTTATTTGCACTGAAAAGAGAATTCTATAGTTACAAATATGAATATCCTTCTTTAGATGCTTTCTGATCTAAATAGTCTCTGCGGGCATGGATCAATATGCTATATGAATGTGTTGTCTGGACTGAAAGTTACCAATCTCTACATTGCCTTTCATATTGCAGGCAGCTTTACCTGCAGCAATTGCATGTTGATTGCCCTTTTAAAAGACAAAGTTCAGCAACTGGAGGAACGTGTAGCTACGCTCCAAAGAATTAGAGAGCTGGAGCTCTTCTTGGAAGCAACAGAGCACACCGTCTCCACCAGAGAGGAGACAGGGGACTCCCCTGAGAAGGAGGATAGTTCAGCAACACAGGAGCCAGATATATGGAGAAACGTGACTCAAAGAAGTAGGAGGCCCAGGGTTCACTCTGATTGTTTAGAAATACACAATCGCTTTGAGGTCCTCTCCCCTAGCATGGAAGACGAAGAGCAGACTCCATTTGAGGATCTCTCCCTCATTACAGTCGATCAGGTATATGAAGACGAGCAGCAAAGTCAGTCCTCAGGGAATGTGCAGGCGACCTTGGAACGGACAGCTCACAGAAGAACCCCGACCAAACCCAAGAGGAGGCGTGTAGTGGTGATAGGGGATTCCCTACTGAGGGGAACAGAAGCAGTGATCTGTGGGCCTGACAAGATGTCTCGGGAAGTGTGCTGTCTCCCCGGGGCTAAGATCCAAGATGTAACTGAACGACTGCAAAAAATCATAAAACCCACTGACGAATACCCCTTCCTCTTGGTTCATGTGGGAACCAATGACACTGCAAACAATAGCCTCCAGAAGATCAAAAGAGACTACGAGGCTCTCGGCAGGAAATTGAAGCAACTAAATGCACAAATTGTCATCTCGTCTGTCCTCCCAGTTGAACGACGTGGCCCAGGGAGAGAGGGGAAAATAGTGGAAGTGAACAGCTGGCTTCGCAAATGGTGTAAACAGGAACGGTTTGGATTCTTAGATCACGGACTGCAGTTTCTTGAAGATGGACTTCTGGCAAGTGATGGGCTGCACCTCACAACGGTTGGGAGAAATGTTTTTGCCAAAAATCTCAGAAACCTCATCAGGAGGGCTTTAAACTGACTAATGTGGGGGAGGGAGACAGTGCTCCTGAAGGTAGGAGTCTATCAATTAATGAAGATGATCATCCAAATGTCATAGACCAAATGGAGCAAACAGCACGCGGACCTAGTGGAGGGAGGAAAAAATCCTTAAATAAGAGACACGGGGGAATGATTAATGGACTTCAATGTCTGTACACTAATGCGCAAAACATGGGAAATAAACAAGATGAGCTTGAGCTCTTGGTACAGCAAACTAAATATGACATAATAGGCATCACTGAAACCTGGTGGGATAAGTCCCACGATTGGAATGTAATAATGGGGGGATACAATCTATTTCAGAGAAACAGACCATACAAGAAAGGAGGAGGAGTGGCGTTATATGTCAGGGATGTGTATACCTGTGAAGAGATCCAAGATTTAGAACCTCAAAGCCAAAGTGAGAGCATTTGGGTCAAAATTAAGGGAGAGAAGAATAACAGAGACCTCATTGTGGGAGTTTACTATAGATCCCCAAGCCAAACGGAGGACATAGATGCTGCCTTCCTGGAACAGATGGCCAAGCATGCAAAAGGAAGGGAGATAGTAGTAATGGGGGACTTCAATTACCCGGATATTTGTTGGACGTCAAACTCAGCCAAGAGCATAAGGTCAAACAGATTCCTCACTGGCCTTGCAGACAACTTCATTGTCCAGAAAGTGGGAGAAGCAACAAGAGGAACAGCCATTTTAGATCTGGTCCTAACCAATGTTGATGACCTGGTTAGTGGGGTAGATGTGGAAGGATCATTAGGCGCGAGTGATCATGCTCTTCTGAAGTTTACTATACAGCGGAAAGTAGCAGCCAAGCATACTAGGACTCAATTTCTTGACTTTAAGAAAGCCGACTTCATAAAACTTAGGGAAGTGCTGGGTGAGATCCCATGGACAGCAATACTAAAAGGAAAGGGAGTTCATGATGGCTGGGAGTTTGTTAAGAGGGAGATAGTAAAAGCACAACGTCAGGCAATACCAATGAGACGAAAACATGGAAGGTGCCTAAAGAAACCAGGGTGGCTATCTAAAGAACTTTTAACTGAATTAAGATTAAAAAGGGATGTGTACAAAAAATGGAAAAGGGGGGAAACCACCAAAGAGGAATTCAAACAAATAGCCAGCACGTGTAGACACAAAGTCAGAAAAGCTAAAGCACAGAATGAACTCAGGCTTGCTAGAGAGGTTAAAAGCAACAAAAAAGGCTTTTATGGGTATGTTCGTAGCAAAAGGAAGAACAAAGAAACAGTGGGGTCACTCAGAGGAGAAGATGGTGAAATGCAAACAGGGGGCACAGAAAGGGCTGAACTCCTCAATGCCTTCTTTGCCTCAGTCTTCTCCGATAAAGAAAACAATGCCCGACCTGAAGAATTTGGAGCAAATGATTCAGCAAAGGAAACACAGCCCAGAATAACTAAGGAGATAGTACAAGAATATTTGGCTAGATTAGATGTATTCAAGTCTCCAGGGCCAGATGAACTGCATCCAAGAGTATTAAAAGAACTGGCAGATGTGATCTCAGAACCACTGGCAGTCATCTTTGAGAATTCCTGGAGAACAGGCGAAGTCCCGGCAGACTGGAGGAGGGCAAATGTTGTCCCTATTTTCAAAAAGGGGAAAAGAGAGGACCCAAATAATTACCGCCCAGTCAGTCTGACATCAATAGCAGGGAAGATTCTGGAACAGATCATTAAGCAAACAGTCTGTGAGCACCTAGAAAGGAATGCTGTGATCACCAATAGTCAGCATGGATTTCTGAAAAATAAGTCATGTCAGACTAACCTGATCTCGTTTTTTGACAGAATTACAAGCCTGGTAGATGAAGGGAACGCAGTGGATGTAGCCTACCTTGATTTCAGCAAGGCATTTGACAAGGTGCCCCATGATATTCTTGTAAAGAAGCTGGTAAAATGCGGTCTTGACTATGCTACCACTCAGTGGATTTGTAACTGGCTGACTGACCGAACCCAAAGGGTGCTCATCAATGGTTCCTCTTCATCCTGGAGAAGAGTGACTAGTGGGGTGCCACAGGGTTCTGTCTTGGGCCCGGTCTTATTCAACATCTTTATCAACGACTTGGATGATGGACTCAAGGGCATCCTGATCAAATTTGCAGATGACACCAAACTGGGAGGGGTGGCTAACACCCCAGAGGACAGGATCACACTTCAAAACGACCTTGACAGATTAGAGAACTGGGCAAAAGCAAACAAGATGAATTTTAACAGGGAGAAATGTAAAGTATTGCACTTGGGCAAAAAAAATGAGAGGCACAAATACAAGATGGGTGACACCTGGCTTGAGAGCAGTACATGTGAAAAGGATCTAGGAGTCTTGGTTGACCACAAACTTGACATGAGCCAACAGTGTGACGCGGCAGCTAAAAAAGCCAATGCAATTCTGGGCTGCATCAATAGGAGTATAGCATCTAGATCAAGGGAAGTAATAGTGCCACTGTATTCTGCTCTGGTCAGACCACACCTGGAGTACTGTGTCCAGTTCTGGGCACCACAATTCAAGAAGGACACTGACAAACTGGAACGTGTCCAGAGGAGGGCAACCAAAATGGTCAAAGGCCTGGAAACGATGCCTTATGAGGAACGGCTAAGGGAGCTGGGCATGTTTAGCCTGGAGAAGAGGAGGTTAAGGGGTGATATGATAGCCATGTTCAAATATATAAAAGGATGTCACATAGAGGAGGGAGAAAGGTTGTTTTCTGCTGCTCCAGAGAAGCGGACACGGAGCAATGGATCCAAACTACAAGAAAGAAGATTCCACTTAAACATTAGGAAGAACTTCCTGACAGTAAGAGCTGTTCGACAGTGGAATTTGCTGCCAAGGAGTGTGGTGGAGTCTCCTACTTTGGAGGTCTTTAAGCAGAGGCTTGACAACCATATGTCAGGAGTGCTCTGATGGTGTTTCCTGCTTGGCAGGGGGTTGGACTCGATGGCCCTTGTGGTCTCTTCCAACTCTATGATTCTATGATTCTATGATTCTATGATATTTCACATGTGCATGCTTGATATAAGGTACATAAAAGGTGTAACTCTGCATATTCCTTTGGCAATGAATAATATGGCTTATATAACTGAAGTATACACTCTGGACATGCTTTGACAGAGCTTTGCTATTCTTTAGACTGTTGTAGCTATATATTGTTAGGTAGTTAATCTGTCTAATCTTGACTTTTCCAGTTACTGGGATATGCCATAACCTCAAATCTTTGTTCCTTAAGCAGGTAGCCTAGTGCCTTATTTACCAAGGCTTGCTACAAATGGCCTTTATTGTTGCTGGAATTTTATAAAAGTACCCAGTGCTATGTGAAACCAATCAGAATGGCTTTGATTTACACACAGATGTGGCCTGTTGAAATATATTGCTTCCTTACCTCAAAGATGGAGGCACCTGAATTCTACTTCACATAAAAATGGTTTCTTTCTTCCTAACAACAATCTCTTAAACTTTCCACACAAACAACATGAGGAATGAAAACATCATTCAACATGTCCAAATGAAAAAAATTCTAAGCAACGTTGATGTATCTTATAGTCCATAAAAAGGTAAAGGTAAAGGGACCCCTGACTGTTAGGTCCAATCACAGACGACTCTGGGGTTGCGGTGCTCATCTTGCTTTACTGGCCGAGAGAGCAGGCATTTGTCCGCAGACAGCTTCTGGGTCATGTGGCCAGGATGACTAAGCTGCTTCTGGCGAACCAGAGCAGCGCACGGAAACGTAGTCCATAAGATCTCCCAAAATGAAGGGTTTTGCCATATGTAGGGCTGCCATAAGTTTAAGAGATTGTTGTTAGGAAGAAAGAAACCATTTCCCCAGTCATTACCAGGATTTCAACCGTGGAATTGTCCTGGATCTTAGGCAAGTCAATCGAAAAATTACTTTTTGAAATATGGCAACCCTAGCTATATGAAAGATGGGCACAGTGGGCTTTACTTGGGATGATGGTGGGTGGTGACTTCCAAAGCCTAGGTGTAGCTACCAAGAAGGTCCTCTAGCTGGTCCAGCTCAGCCGTGCATACTGCAGCAGTCAGTGGACATGTGAACACTCCATGAGTGGCTGGGATCATGCACAAGAAGATCATATTTTAGGTATTCTGGTTTCAAAATATACATAGCCTTAAAAGTCATTCCCAGCACTTTGAATTGAGCCCAGAAACATTTTGAAAACCAGAAGAGTGGTTTCGACAACCAAGTTATATGCTCCTAATAAGCAACTCCAATTAATAACCTGTACATCACACTTTGGACCAATTGATGTTTCAGGCTGCTTTCCAAAGGCAGCCCCACGCAGAACACATTGCAGCAATCAGGTCGTGATGTAGCTGTTGAATTGTTTTTTACAATAAGGCTTACATGCTTGATTTATTAATACTGAGTTCATGTTCACATATTCTTCAAACAAACACTGTCACAGATTTCTATTATTTTCATATTGGCCCAATTAGAAGCACTTAAAAGGCATAATTAAAAATAATCATAGTTCTATGCTTTTCTTCTGCAGGTATGTAGCAGTAAATAAAGAACATTTGCACAAAAAAGACCTAACACGGCAACATGTCTTGTCACATTATACTTACCCCTACACCTGATTTCAAATGTAAATTGCACAGCATTTAGCTCTAATGAAAATACTCTAGTGAAGGAAATTGTTAAGATTTTCTGGTGCTCCCCTAGGGGTAATATTAAAACCTCCATTACTAACATCTCACTCTGAGAAGACAAAATGTGCACTGAGAATACAAAAGCCCTGTTGGCATCTAAATGTGTGCCAATTAGTTCACAGTTACAGACCTGCAGATCTGTTTGGAGATGTAAAAATAGGACCCAGGAAAGCTATTTAGATCTGTGTATTGTGGAGCTCCTTGACCCTGGATTTTTTTTTTAATGTTAGTTTAATCATGGCATTTTGCTTTCTATTTATTTATACAGTTGCTTCAGTGAACAAATTAATAATTATACATCACATTGACAAACATGCCAAGTAATATTTGCCTGATTTTAAATTAATTTAATTCAAGGGCCACTTCATTTACAGGATTCATGCACACACTAAGGAGTAGCTCCCACTTGATTGCTGTTCATGATACACCAAGTTTTGCTCATCATTTTCCTCTTGGTTTCTTTTTTCTTCCTTGAAGAAATAAGCAACAGCTTAACTTGCTTTCCAAATAGGTAGACACTTTCAGACAGGTGGAAGACAGGTAAATGATAGACAAACAGGAATATAGCTAACTGCACCAGTGACATACACTTAGAAAGATGGGTTGCTATTGTGATGAGAGGAAAACAATTAGGTGCTAACGTCTTATATTTATTTTCCAGTTACTTCCATTTTCCAATTTATAGTCTTTTTGCTGTTACTCCTACATACCTGCTTAAAAATCATTTTAATTGCAGGTGTATCTTGTATTTCTGCAAATGGGTCTTCTCATCATGAACAGTAGCGCTTTCTGTATACACAGGAATGTCAATCCTTTTTACTGTTATTAGATGTAGAATCATAGAGCTCTGAGGCAGGAAAGAACCCAAAGGTAATCGAATGCATTACCTTGTCATGTGGCAGAATCTTTCCATGTAAGTTCTTATCATCCTAATGATACCAATTTATATTTATGTATGTATGTATTTAATGTCTCTAAAGCCAACTTTCTGCCAAACCCATCTCATAACCTATTCTGCAGTGGTGATGACGGTGGCAAGAAAAGCAGACTTTATCATCGCTATTGCATCTGCTCGGTGTTTTCCAGCCAGGGGATTGGCCGTAGCTCAGTGGTACAGCATCTGCTTTGCATGTAGAAGACACAAGGTTGAATCGCCAGGGCTGGCTGAGATCCCTGTCTGAAACCCTGGAAAGCCACTGTCAGTCATTGTAGACAGTACGGAACTAGATGGACCAATGGTCTAACTCAGTATTCAGAAAGGGATTTGAGGGAGCCAGCTGTGACTTATTTCCAAAGTGCTTTGACAGTAAACATACTCCTTTCCAGAGCAATTTAGGCACCACTATTCTAATGGTGCCAATATACTAGTGGGCCAGATTTAAGGCTTTGCTTTTATCGTACAAAGACTTAAACAACTTGGGGCCAGATTAGCTCAATGACCGCCTTTAAACTCTAGCCCAATCACCGCAGTCATCAGGGGAGGCACTTTTGGTGGTGCCTCCATGTTTATGATTTATTTATAAGCTAAGGCAGGCATCCCCAACCTTCGGCCCTCCAGATGTTTTGGACTACAATTCCCATCAACTCTGACCATAGCTAGGGATGATGGGAGTTGTAGGCCAAAGCATGTGGAAGGCCGCAGGTTGGGGATGCCTGAGCTAAGGCATAAAGGGAACTTGGTTAGTGACATCAGGAAGAAACATGTTTCTTCCTTCAAAGTAGGGTTCTCAACCTTCATTACACACACACACTCACACTGCAACCTACCAACAACTTGAACCCAACTCCAAAAAGCACACTCCTCCATCCTCTCCCAAGATAGACGGATGGCAACAACAGCTGTGTGGGGTGTGTGTGTGTGTGTGTACATATTTTTGTGCAGAAGTACAGCGGGATTAAAAAATATGCTTCTATTCCAGGTGCTTAGCATGAGCCAATAGGTTTTCTTTTGAGCTTTGATCCAGCAGTTGCTGGGTAGTTTTGATGAACATCTACCAAGCATGTTTTTTTCACTTCCAGTACTATCATTGCTAAAAATATAATCAGTTACCATCAGTTGGTAGTGTTCCAGTGTTCATAGCTATATTTGGAAGACTGCTTCCTTTCATCATTTCCCTACAGGTCTGTAATTTATTCTTCCAGTAAAAACCAACGTAAAACTTACAATACAGTATCTCTCAGTGCCACAGTCAGGTTGAGAGCTTAAAAGAATCCTAATGTAGCTGATAATATTTCAGAGCACACCACCACAAAGTTTTCAACAATCCTTTCATACTCTTTGTATATCTGTAACAGCAGCACAACTACACTGGTCTCAAATATCCTCAACTTTGCTGCGAAGTGTTAATCTACCATGGCCTGCCTGTAAGCAGTTGGTGAGATAGTAATCTGTACACAGGAAACTGTTTTGACCACCTAGCTGACTATTGTCTCTTCTGAATGGCGCCAGCTCTTTGTTGTCTATTCTGAATAGCATTACAACTCTCCGCAATGTTTTGCCAAGTAGGGAGAATTTTACCACTTTCCTGTTCTTCCAGATTTCTCATTGAATACAGATCTGTGGATGTGTTTTGAGCATCTAGCAAAACATTGTCTAGGGTCTCTGTAATGTTTTATCAAGTAGCAAGAATTTTACCACTTTCCTATACCCCAAGATGTCACACTGGATGCAGATTTGTACACGTGCAACACTGTAAGCACCTTGCAAACAGGCAGTTTACTAAATGGTTACATGAACATTGCGACTTCATAAATGTTCATGTGTATTCACTCATTCTTAGCATGTATTGGGTGAATATACAGTAATGCAATGCAGTGTGAACAAATGATGTTAAGTTAATTGCAACGACTTGGTAAGCTGGCACCTGCAAGAACATGCCAAGCGATTAATAAAATTTTACCACACATATCCTTGCCAACCTACTGGAAATCAAGGAACACATGGAGTAGTAAAATTATCATTGCGACTTGCCAAGAGGTTTGGATTTGCAAGTGGTTACATTCACAACGTGATAAGTTGTTATGACATGGTGAATGATTGACCGTTTTCACCCACGACAGAAAGAGTCCTGGATCCTTTCCACAGGTCAGGAACTGAAATATAATGAGCCATATTCTAATCCTGTGCAGTCATATTTTGGTGTCCTCCTCCTCTTGGCTAAGAACACAAATAAAAATGCAATGCTTTCCATTTTGTGTGTATCACTGAGTTTGTGTGTGAGGGGGTAGTCATCTTTTTATTCCTTTCAAGTGCTTTTAGGTGATATTCTAAATAATTTCTTATAATTTAAAACCCTTTTAAAGAATAGGCTTCTCTTTCAATAATTGACAGCCAAGACAATACTAGAAGGGTAGGTAAAGTGGAGAGAGGCGGAGGTGTAGATTGCTTTCTATAAAAGCCTTTAAATTATGTTGTCAAAAATTATAACAACACTTCCCCTTCCCCCAAGCCTTTATGGATCTGGCTCCTCTAGTCCTCAATTCCTGGCTTTTTGTTTGTGTGTGTGTTTTGCACAGCCAACCTAAAGGTTGATATCATTCCATAGACTGTAATTTATTACTACACTTCTAAACTGGCAGAAAATGGAGAATCTGGAAATACGATGTGAAAATACTTACCCAGTTTTTGAGTGGAGCTGTTGAAATGTTTAACCTTTCTTGTTCTAAAATGGACAACACATGATGGGATGTAGCAGGCTATTTCTTATGCGAGAAATGTTATTGACTTTGCATTCTGTCATGTGTACAGAGACAGGGAGCTGGAGCGCATGGTAACAGGGCTGAATAAATTCTGACACAATAAAGTATCTGCATGGTTGGCTGTCAGTATTCCACTATCAATATGAATTTGGTTGAGACAGGATGTCATTCAGTTTGATACATGTGCTATGGAATGGAAATTTGTTCTGGACAACTATAATATTTGATTCCAAATGTCAACTTTGGACCACCAGCTTAACTTCACGGTCAACAGGTATTTTATATCTGATAGCCTGACATCACATGCATGTACTTGCTTCACTTGAAAGACAGGGTGGGTGCAAAGAACTGCATTATATTTTCTCATTGTGGGTACCTCAAAGGTTGTGCATGGAATTTGTGGACAAGACAGTGATTTATTACAGTTGCTTCATCTCCCAAAAATGTATTTTGATGCTCTTTGCAAAAACAAAAGGCCAATGGATTCAAGTCAGTGAATACTCTAGTCTCAAAGACTATTGAGCCTTGTTTCTGCAGAAGTCTCATTACATGATACCTGTGCTGATACGGGGCTGCTGGACATTTTGCTACAGCAACAGGCATGTATGCAGAACCTGTGCATTGCACAGCAGGATTCACATTGGAATAAATGGGCTCACCCCTACTCTACAGGCCTTACATGACACTAGCTTTCAGTTTGCAGGAACCCAGTGTTATTTGGAAGCTTAGCAAAGGTTCCTCAGTAAGGGCAGGCAATATCTGAAGAGCAAGGACACATATAGTGCTGGTCTTTGACAGATGCTCCAGAGCCTTCAATTCTCTTCTCTCAGAGACCTGAAAAGCTTAAGCCTGTGAATCTGAAAGTAACCTATATTCAGGCAAAGGTTTTGTTGGTGAAATTGAGCAAGAGGTTCATTTAGTGGTGCGATTCTAAAAGTTACGCTCCCTAAGCCTTCAAACACAAAATTATCTAAAACTAAAATAAATAAACAAGCATCTAATTATGAAGTCCTGGCTGATAAATGTAATTTTCAGGAGAGAGCAAAGTTAAAATAATATTGGTAAATGACTGCAAACAGGGATAGAAATTGCATTCTGATCCTTTTCTGCTTGTTATGTGCAGGTGGGTTTTTTTAATCTCTGAAATTAATCCCATTGAACTAAACTGTACTTAGAAGTAGTGCTTTTTTTCTGGGGGGACCCAGGGGGATGAATACCCCTAAACGTTTTGTGAACCTAGGTTTGGCCTCATTGAGGGGCAGTATTTCAGTATGAGTAGGAAAATGAGAACATCCCTAAACATTTTTTTTAAAAGAAAGCACTGCTTAGAAGTAACCCAGTGCACCTCTTTGAAGAGTTCAGGGTAGTAAATTTCAGCTCAAAGCTTTTGATTATTTTGTCAACAGGCGTTGGACGGTGGTAATGGATTATAGCTGAAGTGCTTTCCGGATAGGAACTCTAGTGCTGTTAATGTTCTGTGGTTATCATATGCATAGCATGACTGAAAGAGTTCATCATCACAGTTACCTGGTATATATTATAAAGTGTTGTCAAACAGATGAGCTGTCACCTTATTTAAAATCAGCACCTCATGTTTAGCTTTGTGGGACAATGGGGTTTTAATGATTTAAGCACTTAGACTAGAATGTGGGTTTTGGTCGCTGAGTGTGGGGCTGCTCTAATGCTGCGAGAAAGGCTGTAGTTATTCTCTGAATAGCACTTATCCTGTATTAGTCATTAGGAGTGAGTGATTTTTTTAAATATTTTTTTTGCATTTTTTGCAATAGCATCATTTTTCTTTGCTATAAATTATGTTTCTGATTCATGCACTGGTGCCTCTCTCTCTCTCTCTCTCTCTCTCTCTCTCTCTCTCTCTCTCTCTCTCTCTCTCTCTCCATTCCCCACTTCCTGTTTTCAGAGTATTTTTTAAATAAAGCAATTGTAAGTTATTTTCCTGTCACTAGAGATGGAGAAATGTGAGTCGACTCTTACCCATTAACTCTAAAATATTAAAGCAAGTCAACCATGGTACTACATTTTAAAATAGTATGATAGGTCCCTGAGATGTAACCAGCAGGGTGTGCTGTTTTCACATCTCAACTTTCTCACTTATTGTTATTATTGATTAAATCCACTGGTGTTTATGGGGTGTTAGGGGAGGGGTAATACCTCTGGTGGGGGGTCATGTCATGCTCCTTCTGGGTAGTTTGTCCACCTTTGGTTCCACCCAGCACTTAGCTGTCACTTGTGGTTCCTAGAGGCTGTCCCCAGGAAACAGTTTCAACTGACCGGCTAAGCAGGTGAGGGTAGCCGATGGGTCTCAGTCCCTTGGGTGAGACAAGGACTTTCCTCTACATGCAAAGACAGGCTCTGGCGGATTGAGCCAATGAGACCAAAAGTGCTCCAACTGTCAATAAGGCTTGACATGATAAAGACTTCATGAATAAACCCTGAGGAAAAATCTGTACCTGATACCTCTTGGGACATTTTGGGAAGAAGAAAAGGCTAAGGAGTAAACCCTACACAAATCCAGAGTGGAGTCCCTAAGAAAGCTAGATGTAGTCTTGCACGTCTCCTTCTGGCAACTCTTGCAGCCAAGCTGGTGCCAAATATTTTGCTCTGCTATCCTTTGGACCACATCAGTGAGGCCCGGAGCAGGGTCTTGTCTGGGCAGCCCAGGACCTCCATACACCATGCCCAGCTGGTCCTCCCCTAGGGAAGTCACAGTCACTTTGGTGCTACTAACAGGGGTGGAGGAAGGGGGTGCGGTGAGGGCAGACTGCCCCGGGTGTTTTCTCTGAGGCGGGTGACATTTGGCGTGCTGTCCACCCACGACTCCCAAGCCTATCCTGAGCTGTTGGGGGAAGGAGGGAGCTGTGGTGCCTTGCCGGCAGCATTCCCCCCTTCCCCCATCGCTTTGACACCTCGGGGGAGTCTTGGGAGTCGTGGGCGGGAGGTGCGCCGATGGTCCGCCATTGGCATCTAACTCCGCCCCCAGCTGTAGGGCACGTGCGCCACTCCGTGCACCCAAGCGGCTACCCCGCGCCTGAGAGGGCACCCTCCATGCCCCGTCCCCCTCGGGAGCGCACCTGTCCTGAGCAGCATGGGCATATGCTCCACCGCTGGCTACTAACAGTTTGACTTCACCCTCAGAGGCACACTCCATTGTCTCTTGAGACAGACGGATGCCAACAACAACAACATATACCACTTAATGCAAAACTAGGCTTCTCAATGGCTTACAAGTATAAAAACCGATGATGATGATGGTGATCATGATGATAATAATTTATTATTTATACGCCGTCCATCTGGCTGGGTTTCCCCAGCCACTCTGGGCGGCTTCCAACAAAAGATTAAGATACAATAATTCATCAAATATTAAAAACTTCTCTGAACAGGGTTGCCTTCAGATGTCTTCTAAAAGTCAGATAGTTGTTTTTTCCTTTGACATCTGGAGGGAGGCACTACCGAGAAGGTCCTCTTCCTGGTTCCTTGTAACTTCGCTTCTCGCAGTGAGGGAACTGCCAGAAGGCCCTCGGCGCTGGACCTCAGTGTCTGGGTTGGACGATGGGGGTGGAGATGCTCCTTCAGGTATACTGGGCTGAGGCCATTTAGGGCTTTAAAGGTCAGCACCAACACTTTGAATTGTGCTCAGAAACGTACTGGGAGCCATTGTAGGTCTTTCAAGACCGGTGTTATGTGGTCTCGGCGGCTGTACCCTGTCAATGATACAAACATTTAAACACTGAATGCTCACTTCCATCCTCTACTAAGCAGGAATAGACCCAATAGTCTACTCAAGAGTGACCTTTAAAAATCATGTGAACAATTCTGAGTTGCCAGCTCCAGGTGTTCAGCAATGAATGCATGAAGGGGACATGCTTATTAGCCTCTCTCCCTGGCTGCCACGGTGGACACTGGCCACTCCAGAGGCTGCAGGATCGGTGTTGGTCTGAAGGGACCCCCACAAGTGTACTTTGCACAGCTCCCTCCACAGATATGAGACCCCTGATCAATCATAACCCTGGTAACAACATCACAGTTTCAGAATTTTCTTGTAAACAGGGTGGGTATG
This sequence comes from Podarcis liolepis, assembly GCF_965112155.1. NCBI lineage: Eukaryota > Metazoa > Chordata > Lepidosauria > Squamata > Lacertidae > Podarcis > Podarcis liolepis. The sequence continues at coordinate 44,286,908 of NC_139558.1, forward strand.
CACCTCAAATTTCAACTGTGGCGAAGTAGCTTCAAAATGTTGATACCCCAAGAGTGAGAGAGTTTCCTGTCCTACCTACTTGTCAATGAGTGGGTGAAGCCCTATACTATAAGCCCTACACCATCCCAGATCGTTGAACATGCTGGCTGGGGCTTATGGGAGTTCGAGTTCAGCAACAGATGGAGGGCTGCATGTTAGCCACCCTGATCCAAATGATAGGATTCACCGTGCAAAATAGAAGTAAGTTTTAAAATTAAGATTGTGGGAAGTAGAGGCCTAATTCTTAAGCATTTCACCTCAAGTTGTCACTTTCAGTGGAGACATTGCCATCTCCAGACTACAAATGATGTGTAAACAGCTGCACTTGATGACACAAAAGAGGGAGTCATTTCTTAGTGCAGTGGTTGTTTGTCTAATGGAAATTTTTCAAAATAAATGAGTATCGGGCCGTCAGTGTCATTTAGAGGAGCAAGTGCCCTATCAGAAATCGGGCTAAAGCCCATTACTTCAGGGAGACAATTTTGTTAGAAGTGATTTGTTATTTTAAAGTCTTGGCAAACAACCACCCTAAAAAATGGTTCATTTGGAGACATGGCCATAATTTTAGTCAGGGAGATTTGCTGCAAGCTTATTTTGTTTTATTTTACAGAAAGGCCTGGGATTTGGCAGTAGTGGCAAAATAAAATAAAATAAAATCTATAAAAAAATCATTTGTCAGGCTCAGGTAGAAACCGAGTGATGTCCTTGAGACTAGACTGCATCACATCTCACAAACCATCCCCAAATGAGGCAGACAGGTTGCAGCTTAAATACACAACGTTTGCAAGAAACGACCTCAGCCAATTTCCTTGGTGACTAATATATGAGAAATATGAGAACATTTCCTGATAGCAGACCCTTAAATTTAAACAGATATTGTTTATATTGTGCAATTCTTAGCTTCCGCATTTGCTCAATTATTGTAGCTTTATTAATTGCACACAGTCGTTTCTGAAGGTGCACCTTATATTGCAGGGTAGATGGTCAATAGATGGCAGCAAGTCATTTATTCTGGCTGTTGTGTCTCTTGGACACTGAGCTGTCTCGAAGCTTCAATCCTCATTTTAAAAGCTGTACCAGACATATAAACCAGACATGACAATAATTCATGTGTTTTCTCAAGTAAATCAGTGCAGCTAGTATATCAGCCTGATGCAATGGCTTGGTTAATTTTTACAGTATGATTTACAAACCAATTAAGGCAGTATACTGGCACTGGGAGGCCCATTCTAGTAATGCTGAAGTAAATTAGCATGAACTACAAACCTTTCAAGCTGGCCTAGACATACAGAAGTAAATGATATATGACTTCCTGAGACCTAAAAATATTTAACAAAGGGATTACAGGGTCAGTTGGGCATTTGTAATGTGGAATGTAAGCTTCAGTTGCTTGATACCTACACTAGCATAGACTCCATGTGTCTGTTTAGGTGAACACACAAACCTGAGACTTTGGTCACCCCTCTGCCGCTGACAGTCAAATACTGTGTCTGTTAAGGGTGTGGCCCTTATCAGATGTCATTTTGGAACTTGAGTGAACATGAAATGCTGCACGTTAATCCCAAAGGGGTTTTTTTGTAACGTGAATTTTCCCTTGGCTCCAAGCTATATATTCCCATGTATCCTGGGGAAAGTAAAAAGTTCTAAAACCCAAACCAAGGATGTAATATCAGAAGAAGTCTTCTTTCCAAGTTCAGTTTTTGTTTAAAAAATGGTATGGGACTTTTTTTTTATTCCAATACATTAACACTGAGAAAAAAAAGCACTCCAGAGGCAAAAATCAATAGATTTCTTAGGTTGGGGTTTTTTTTTTGTCTCATCCTCTTTTTGGTTTTCAAACACAACACTCTGCCTGGGCATTTAAATCTGCACTGCTTGTTGAGCTTCTGCTGGAAAAATCTTACCCCAACACATTAAGATTGGCTTGGACAAAAAGGAAATACTAAATTGTAGATCTATCTGTGTAAAATCTGCAATGAAAAGTGCACTTGAGATTTGATTTCAGCCCCCAGGCTTTAGTGTAGCCTCATTAAACACTTTCAAAAACACCTTTTCCCATGCACTAATATAGTTAGCCTGCATTCTGAACTAATGAACTGATCCTATGTGCTGTGTCTAGCATAGATCCTGCTTTGCAACAGGAAGAATAGCATTGATAGCTGTGCTTTTTGCCAAAACTACAGCAGGGACTTGGAAGTCTGTTGGTCCTAGCGTGGTAGTAGGGGAAGAGATGGGGGCTTTACCTTTACATGACATCTAGTGGGTATGTATTAACAGAAATACAGGAAATTGCCTTAATCTGGTTCAGACTGTTTATCTAGTCCAGGAATTGTCTATTAACTCTGACTAGCAGGATCTCAGATGGGCACTGGCTCTAGGTAGTCAGGCAGAGGTCTTTTTCATCACTTTTCAACTTTCACATAGCCCAATAGCATTCGACTGTACAGTGGTACAGTGGGTTACAGATGCTTTGGCTTATGCGTTTTCAGGTTGTGGACTGTGGGAAACCCGGAAGTACCGGAAAGAGTAACTTCTGGGTTTCACCTCTTGCACATGCACAAAAGACCAAATCGCATCACGCGCGAGCGCAGACGCAGTGCTGCAGGCTACGAACACTATGGGTTGCAGACGTGCCTCCATCATGGATTACGTCCACAACCTGAGGTTCCACTGTATAAAGATTCTTATAGTTTCGATGCTTGTGAGTGTGATTGTCATTGTATTGAATGCCTGGCACCTTCTTCACAGCATTTAGCAGGCTCTTGATGCATCTAACTGCTGTTCTCGCTTGCTTATCCTGTATTCTAGTCATGTCCTCTGTTTGCTAAATCACATTTTTTCCAACTCTGTTTTTAATCCATGAAGACTTAGCTATAAAAGCCAGACTCTTTCCTTCTCATAGAGTCACAGAAGATTAGGGATGAGTGAATCTGTCAATTTGGGTTTTTCTCATTTTCTTATTTTTCCAGCCTTAAATTCACTTCTCCTCATTTCCACATCAATCTGCATTTTTGCTTTTAAATGTCCTCATGAAAATTTATCAGCATTTTTGTACAAATTTCTCCCAGTATACACAATTTTGTATGCAATTTGGCTTAACAGACACATTTTTGTAAAGCAATCCCTCCCAAATCCAATACATTTTCTAATGTTATTTTCAAAAATGTAAGCATTTTTATGCACACTTTACGTATATATGTGCACATTATCTGGCTGGAGCACTGCATTGCAAAATTCAGAGAAATGTGACTTTCAAGGGATAGCTGTATTTCTCATGCAATGAGAAATGTACAGCCATGGGATATCAGCCCCAGCAAGGGAGAGATGATTGTGGGCCTGACCTTGAAGCCTATGGCTAGAGATAAGCAGGTTCTCAGAATGTTTCATGGTTGGCAGTTTACTTCCTCTGCCTCACAGAGTTTGGGAAGAACAAGCTATGAGAACTGATAATGCTTTTGATAGGTGTTATTATCCCTCTTTATATAGCACACATGGATGTGTATTGTAGTTTAGAATTGTACTTTGCAGCACAAAGCCATTTTTCTATATCTAATACATGTGAGCATTGATTAGCTTCACTAATATATGCATACACTGCTTTTTTCTGGGGGGGATGCAGGGGTACGCATACCCCATAACATTTTGTGAATCTTTGTACATTTGTCTATTTACTGTATTTATTTTCCCCGATTTGAACTATAAAATTGTGATTTTATTGAGTCAAAATGAGAGTACCCTTAAACATTTTTAAAGAAAAAAAGCACTATATGCATAGCTATGCACACTTTACCCTGGTATGTGCATTTTTGTGCACATTACTTGGCTCAAGAACTCTGTTGCAAAATTAGAAGAAATGTGAATTTTGGAGGCCTACTTTTCAGTTCGCATATTGTTTTGGGAAGCGTGAATTAGGTTCACCTTTAAATTCTGTGTGGACTGAATTTCTCCCCCATCACTAGCTTAGGGCTTTATATACTAATAATAGTAATGTCTTAAATTTGGACCATGTAACTAACATGTTCCTCAAATCCATGGGAGATATCCATCTAAGTTATAGAGTAGACCCAAGGCTAGCATTGGATATCAGCCCATTTTACAGAAGTAGAAAATCTAGTCTAAAAGTTGAAAGAAGATGAGAGAGATACCTAGTAAATTCACATTAAGCATGGGAGTCAAGTTTGTATGTTTCATTCCATATTTTTAGAATCCCTGTTAGCTCATGGCTATCTTGTTCAGTTCAGTACAGATTATGCTCTCTATTCTGTTTGTCTTTTTCACAGAATCATAGAATTGTAGAGTTGGAAGGGACCCCAAGGGTCATTTAGTCCAACCCCCCTGCAGTGTAGCAATTGCTTGCTTCTTTCTAGATCTCTGGCACAAAGAAGGGTAATTGCTGGATGGGATGGATGGGATGGGGTGGAACTAGGTTTTGCTTACTAAAAGGATATGAATGGCCTTCTGATACCAATCTTGATTGCAATGAGAGAAAGAAACTTGTCTTTAAATCTCGGCTATTGAATAAATGGTTCTTAAGAGTATTATACTTTAACTGGATTGTGCCAGTGATTCTGCAGTAAAGCCAGGCTGTTGGTTTAATTTTTGTAATTTATCTTTTGAAATAACAGCATGCTTCTGACAAGACCTGCTCCTCTGGCTCTTTTAAGAGTTCAGGATGCTTTTCTTTTTTTCTGCAAAGGCTGATTAAAAATATAATAATACAAGTGCTGTTTAGGTGCCGGATTTGCAGTTGCTTTAGTATATGCCCTGCAAACACACATATCAACAGGGGATAGTAGTTCAAGGAGAAAATACGTTAGCACTGCGAAGTTCAATTACTCCTAAAAATATCAATAATATAGCTGGAAGAAAGAAGAAACAACAGGCCACTTCCCTATATTGGCTGAATTCTGCAGATGTCTATAGAGGCCAGCTTCCAGCAGTAAGAAAGCAATAACTATAAATGGGGCTCAGTGGAAAGACATAGCAATACAGCTCTCTGTTTGAAATTTTACCAAAGCTCTTGTCACCACACTCTGCAAAACTAAATTCCACTGCGTTTGCAGTCTATTTTCTTTTCGCCTGTTGTTGTTATCCTTGGTGGGTACCAGGGGGTGGTTGATGATCTAAGGGTCTCTCTCATGGTAAGGATGCCTGTCTCTTGCATCACTTTCTTTTGATAGAAAACAGTTGCTTTTTGGCCTTCAGCTGTTGAAGTGCATTCAAAGGCTGTGGCATGCGTGGAGGTCCCAGCTGATTCTCTCAAAGAAAGCCTAGCTGTTGGAGGGAACGAAGTAATTGTATTTTGTAAACAATTGCCAGAACACTTCTGTGTTCCTTTTAATTTGCAATTAGGGTTGTGTTCTTTAATTTAAAAAGCTGCATTTGGGGCTACTGGAATGTGCATTCCCCTCCTTTCCTCTTAAGGCATAAGCCACCTGTGGTGGTTGATTGCCGCCTAGGGTGTGAGACATAGTTTTGGATTTGAGAGTCACAGGGAAGACAGTTAAGAAACTGGGGAGTTATACTCAAGGGCTGTAAGAATATTCACTTCGCAGGGGACAGCGTTCAGAAACGAGCGAGTTTCCATAGTGTCCCTTGAACTTTCTCTAGTGGAACTTTTTACTTTTTAGTGATGTTATAGTTGAAAGAGAAAAAGTTGTAAAATTTAACTAGCGATTGGATCATTTTGTTTTGTAGATTATAATAATACTCTTTTTATTGCGTGCCATTGGGTGTCATGAACTGGCAGGACAGCGGGAAGGAGGAAGAGGATCCTGGCAAGGGGTGTAGCCACAACTGGTACACACTGAGACAAACTAAGGATGGAGAAGATGATGTTAGGAGCATAGAAAGTACTCATGGGGTGACAGAGGATGGTGAGGGGATGTGAGTCAGTGCACAGGAAGCAGAGGAATAGGATCCATCACTGGAGTCAGTTTCCATGAACACAGCGGGCTCTGAGGAATAAGGAGCAATGGGAGGTACACTCTAGGAGGCTGAGGCAGGCAAGGGCAAACAGCTCAGTTCATTAGCTGGCCAGGTGGGGCCCATTAGCTGTGGGAGGAGGTGTGTGATTCCTCAGCTGAACTAGGCTCAGGTGAGAGTCACATGTCTCATCAAGCCCAGATGTTGTAATCAGACTCAAGGTATAAAACGGAAGCAGAGCTGAGGTGCTGTGTCTGTTCAGCTTCTCATTTCATGGGCCATGCCTGAGTGGCCTAGGAGCTTCATAGGACACTGCTTTTTGGGGACTGAACTCCAGGTTCCCTGACCCTGGATCGGCTGCAGCGGTGGGAACCTGGCATGACTTTTTTTGGACTTTGCTTGCTGGAGTGAACCTTGACTGCATTTCCTGACTGTAGGATTTTGGACTTGGCTTGCTTTATTTAACCTGGACTGTGTTTCCTGATGTGTTGGACTGCTGAACTACTTGCTAGCCCTTGGGACTGAATGCACCAGCGGGACTGGTCACCAGATATGCTGGGGTTCAGGACATTGGGAAAGATAGTGCTGGTCTCTGTATCCTGGCACGACTAGCCAAGTTATAAGTAACCACAGCCAGGTCAGCCCTCATGGATGCATAAAGGGGAGACAAGGATGCTGCCACCATTCAGGCCTAGATTTGAAGGTCAGTCAAAGCAATTTGAAAGGTTTCTTATTTTCAATGAAGTAGATGCTTGCATACCACTCTTTACTTAGCGGTTACCTGGAAATCTATGGGGCTTAGTCCCGAGGAAGTATGTCCATGACTCCAGGCTTAAGTGACCTGGATTATTTTCATTCCATGGGGATGAAAGCTCAAAGAGAGAAGGGTGCCATGCCAATACTCATGGCAAAAGCAGCAGGTCCTGAAAGGTATGTCTTGGAGTCAAAACTCCACACTGCATATTGTAGCATTTAGTGTTTATGGTACAGTACAGTGTTCAGTCCAGTTTTCATTGCCAAAGTATACAAGAGAGTTAATTAACTTCCTAAGATTATCCTGCTGGCTGCCCAGTATTTTTCTCAAATGCACAGCCAAATGAATGGTAGACTATTATAACAAATATCACATAACTGTAAAGCACAGCTGCCAGTTCAGTCTGGGAACCTTGGGGGACATTGTCACAGCTGGAACAGGAAATTTGGCTGCCCGAGGAAGGAAGATGGCACTCCTGTTAATCTATGTTCAGTAGTGGATTAGACAGGTAGCTGAAACTCATTTTAACACTTGTGATGTCTAATGGGTATTGCCGCACTTTTCAAATATTTCCTTAGCTCAAAGTAGTTTTGTCCACTGATAGAAGTGAATGGTGTCACTTTCTTATTTCTATCTATGGAGAATTGGCTCTGAGTATTCAGTTAGTTAAATTGGTATCAGCTAATGTCAACAGTGATCAGGCGTAGTATTCCTGAGATAATCATCTGTGGCCCTTCTTCGTGTGCCTCCTCCACGAGAGGGTGGCAACATGAGAAGGGGCCTTTTCTGAAGCGGCTGCCCATTTGTGGAATGCCCTACCCAGGGAGGTTCAGCTGGCGTCTTCATTATACACCTTTAGGCGCCAGGTGAAAGTGTTCCTCTTCAACCAGGTCTTTTGCTGATAAACATATTATACCCACCCTTTTCTGTAAATATTTTTATTGAAAATGTTCAACTTGGAATACAATAAAATCCAAACTAATCTAAGGAAAAAGAACAAAGAACCAAAATAGAAAAGCAAGAAAGAAAAAAAAGAAAAGAAATGATTACAAAAGCCCTCTATCACAATTATATCATATCCCTTTATCCATACACAGAAAGGTAGACCCTCCCAGTTCTTACCTGGGAGCCTGTGTTTCTTTCTCCAGCCTCCCACCCTGGGAGATCCTTTCTCCCCTGCCTCCCATGCAGGGCTCCTCATCTTCCACATAGCCTTTTAAATGTGTTGGGGGGGAAATTATTGCTTTATTTTTGTTATTTTTATGTATTTTGTGTTTTTTATATTGTTGTGAAATGCTCTGAGATCTATGGATGAAGGATGGTATACAAATTTAACAAACAAACAAACAAACAAACAATACATTGAAAGTAATATATATATATATATATATGCAGGTTTTGGTGTCTTCGGGTATCTTCCCGTGTAAGAAGACACCAAAACCTGCATTCCTGTACCCGTGAAAATCTACGAAAGCAAATATATATATATATATATATATACACATTCCCAAAAAGCATTTAGAGTATTATAGATAAGTGGGATTGCCTTTCTCCACCTTACGACCACTCAACGCTACCCATTACAGCTGGACTTGTAGGCAAAAGTCCAGGTCTCCAGTGGGCTATACCCTCAGGCTCTTGAATGCCAAACATCTTGCTTGCTTCAGTCCCTACCGTGAACTGTTACAAAATTCCAATAGGGAAAATTTGTCCACAACACAGTGAAGTATCTTGAAGAAGCCATGCCAGAACTTCGTTCCAATCACAGCTGGGGAGTGAAGAGCTCTGCCTCCTCTCCCGACATGCTGCTGTTCTAGTGAGAATTGGGGTCCCCCATGTAATTAGTTTAGGAGAAACGAAATGTGTAGTTGTGTCCTATATATTAAGTGCACATTTAATCTTCTCCTCGGAGGCAGCTGTCTGCTCACTGTGGAAGAGAGATGGTTGGATAGATGAGCTTTTGACCCAATTCAGCAAGGGCAGCAAGTTTTTCCTAAAAGCTTCTTGGTAATTAAGTTATGGTAAAGGGATTATGAAGACATGGCTGTAAAGCTCCTGGTGTGGTGAGATTTTTTGAAAGAGCAAATGGCTGTTGTCTGCAGCTGAACATTTTCAGATTTGGAATAACATCTAGCGAATGGCCTCCTTCATTTTCTTCCTAAATAAGTCCATGCCCTAAATAAGTTACCATGCCCACATGCTAGACACAATACTTAATTGTGGCCCACAAATCCAAAGCATGTAGTCCATGCAATCTCTACCCCTCTGAAAATGTTTGCCTGCACCTATTGGAGAAAATTGCTCTAATATGTTGAATTTTCATGAGAGCTTTTTTGTTTTGTTTTAAGATTGCAAACTGATGTGGAGATATGTAGAACCAAATTTAAGACTGAAAAAGAAGAAAGTGAGGGAAAACAAAAATTGACAGATTTGCCCAACCCTATTTGTGGGTAGGGTCAGAGAGTAGATACATTCAAAGTTCAGGGAAGCTCCCATGTTGACACAATGCGTAAACATTACACATTTTGAAAATACATGTGCAACGAAGTTTGGTTTAATGGAAGTACATGTTGAATAGCCTATGCTTGGAGTATGTGAGATGTAGGGGTAGTAGATTAACAGAGCAATCCTATACATATTTATTCATAATTAAATCCATTGAGTTCCAGTGGCGTAGCGTGGGTTGTCAGCACCCGGGGCAAGGCAAGTAATTTGCGCCCCCTAACCCATGGATTTGCGCCCCCTAACCCCCCTGATGTTGCGTCCAGTGCGGCCGGCCCCCCCTGCACCCCCCACGCTACGCCACTGTTGAGTTCCATAGGATTTAGTCTCAGGTAAGTGGAGATAGCATTGCAACATAACTGTGCAATCCTATACTTGTCTATTCAGAAGTAACTCTTATTGTTTTCAATGAAGGTTACTTCTAGGTAGGTGAGCACTGTATTGAAGTATGATTATCATTTTAAAAGGCAATGGATCCAGAACTGGATTTTTACTGTATCCTGCATGAACTCTCATAGCTGTTATTTTGCTCCTGCTAAAGACTTTACCTGACTAAAACAATAGTGCAGAGACTCAAAGTATACGAGACAGGCAAGAAAAGTTAAAACTTCTGCGTTATAAGACAGGGATAGTCACTTGCCTGTCATTTTTTCTTGGGGAAGGGGGTTGAATTACCCATAGCATTGCTGAAAAAAGATTAATAGACGTTGCCACTGCTGAGTTTTCTTTATTTTAGTTCAGAACAGCACGTCCTTGTGTACTCCCAGGGCTTCGAACATTCCAATGAAAGGAGCAGCATGACTTATGATTTAAGCTGGGTGGCCATATTAGTGCTGCTTTGATGACTCTGCTTCATACAGTCAGGTGCGCAGTGGAGGTTAAGTTGCTTTAGGCTGTGCTTGGCCTAGCTCAACTTTGAATTGTGACTGTGCTGCTGACTTGCTTTGCAGCTCAAGAGATGTGCAAAGATAAAAGGATTCTCGATTACATACAGAGGATGAAGCATTTCTCTGGGTGGATTGTGGAAAAATATCCAAGTAAAGTCAGTCATAAATCCCATGCGGTCCGTTTTAGGATGCCAGCTGAAATCCTCCCATTTGCCTCTGAGTGACCTACTTTGCAGCATCCATGGGCACAACTTCCTTTTGCTGCACATGGGAATGTAGTAACTTGATAGATATAATCCACAGCAGGATTCTGGGTCACTGTGACTGCATTTCCACTGGATCTCAGGAATCAAACAGAGATTGCTTAGAGCAGTAGCCTTTGGCATTATCTAGCTAAGGTCCCCAGCCTCTAATACAGAATCCACTTTTATATTTTGTTTTACATTATATCTATTTCCTTCCTTCTAGTAAAAATAAATCTTGGTGCTGACCGTGTGACCCACGTGAGTTTGTACACAATGCTGAGTAAGGCCAATGGCCCACTTAGTATAGCATCCTGTTCCAACAGTAGCCAACCAGATGCCTGTGGGAAGTTCACAAGCGGGATAAACGCACAAGAGCATTTTCCCTACTTGTGATTCCCAGCAACAGCTGTACAGGGCCACACTACCTCAAACACTATTGAACTCCGTTGTGACCCGTTGCATGTCTGTGGCATAGTGTTTAGATTAAAAAGCGTGAATGGGCTGTATGTTTTGCAGCATAGGTGCTTTTCTTTAGTCTGTGTGACCACTCATCAGAAACAGGTTGCATAACACACTGATGGCCATCTTATTGGGACTGGGGAAAAATATGTATTAAGGTTTTTGTTTTTTTTTTGGAAAGAATATAAGCAAGACCTGGATACATACACATGTGTGTATTTAAAATATTACCAGCCTCATTTGTAAATTCATAATCCACTGTTAGAAATCAAGTTCTAGTATAGAAATTGTAATTTACGAATATTATACATAGGGAAGGATTCGCTTGATTCTAGCTGACAAGGCAGATTTCAGCTAACCACTGGAATGTAATGATTATCAAGGGAGGTTAAGGGATCTCTACTTCTACAAGTTTTCCTTGCAGTCTATATGAACACCCATCAGAGTGCTAGGAGTAGATGGCATAACCCAGCAGCCAAGGCAAGTCTGTCAGCCATGTATGGCGACCCCACTGATGGTTTGTGCTGGCTTACTGGGACTGCAAAAATAAGGTAGCACCTGGCAGGCCACAGTATCTTGGGACACAAGTATTTTTATGTATTTACTTACATTTGCATCCTGCTTTTCTTCCATCATGGAACCCTAGGCAGTGTATATGTGGTTTCTAGATCATAACCCAACTTGGCACTGTCCAGACCCAGGAAAAGTGCAAATTATTTTGCCTGGTTTATAGAATCATATAATCGTAGAGCTGGAAGGGAGCCAATGGTCATCTGGTTCAACTCCCTGAAGTGTAGGAACCTTGACTAAAGCATCCATACAGATGGCCACCCAACATCTGCTTTAAAAGCTCCAAAGAAGAAGAGTCCACCACCACCTGAGGGAGTCCATTCCACTGTTGAAGAGCTCTTACCATCAAAGTTCTTCAAGATGTTTAGTTGGAATCTCTTATAACTTGGAATCCACTGATTTGGGTCCTACCCTCTAGAACAGGAGAAGACAAGTTTGTTCCATCTTCCATGTGACAGCCCTTTAGAAATTTGAAGATGACTAATGTATCTCTTCTCAGTCTCCTCTTTTCCATGCTAAACATACCCAACTTGCCTCCGATATTCCTCATATGGCTTGGTTTCCAGACCCTTTATCTTGGTCACCCTCCTTTGCACATCAGCTTGTCAATATCCTTATTAAATTGTGGCACCCAGAACTAGACACAGTATTCCAGGTGTGGCCTGGCTAAGGCAGAATAGAGCAATACTATTACTTTCTTTGATCGGGACACTGTACTTCTGTTGATGCAGCCTAGATTAGCATTAATGTTTAGAAATAGCTTATGCTGAAGATGAGCTTCATTACTCTCTGCTCTCCTTCCATGCTTACTGGACCATAGTTTTTTCTATGAAGTCAAATTTTACATTTGTTCACTTTCTAAAAACCCTCATCACAGAAATCCCACTGATTTCAGTGAGACATCCCCATAAGTGTGCACAGAATTGCAGCCTTAACCTGTGTGTGTATGCGCACACCTTAAAACCAAGCTGAAACATTCTCTGTTTGCACAGTGCTTCTGCTGGATGTGTAGGTGGCAGCAGTGGAGTAGATGTGAATAATTGATTTTACAGCTTGTTCCCTAGAGTCTGTCATTTCCATCAGTCAGCAGGTGAGTGAGTGTTTGCTGCTTCAAACTGGGTCCAGCTCAGAGCATGTGACATCTGCTCACAATAGGGATTGTTGTACTCTTACTCTGGTAATTACTGAAATGGGTACATGAAGTTCTGGCCATGTGGTTCTCCTGCATCCATCATATTTGGTGCAGATCCAGTTCTGTGTTGTGTCTTTAACTGGATTACTATGCTGAAGCCCCCTCCCCACACCTTCTGTTTGTACAGTAGAACTGAAAGGCATAAATGTCATCGGCATTACAAGCATCTTTGCTGAATTGCTCCATTTCCATTACTGGAGTGAGGGGATAATGTGCATTTCCCCCCAATTGCTTTTCCATTATGAAAGCTGATCTAGGGGAGCTGATTTGGGTGGGCATATGTGTGACGACATCAGTTTCATAGACAGAGCCCAGCATAGAAAAGTGCAGCAGGGACAACTTGTATTAACACAGAGCAGGCATGTGGCATTGACTTATGGAAAATGATTTAGAGTGGGTGGGATAAAATATGGCTTGTTTGAATGAGGTGATATAGATAAGAGTGTTGTATATGTTCACGGGGGATAGCCAAAGCCATACACAGTCAATATGCATGGGGATGAATTGGGATCATGCACTCACTCTACAATCTAAACAATGCTTACAAGTGTACAAGCTGTAAGTGCATAGGACACAGGTGTTGTATGCCCAGCCATGGATCTTGCTTTCTGCATTTCCCCCCAATTGCATTTACAGTGTGTAGACACTGTTCTGATGGCACAATGAATGGGTGTAGGTCAGGGGAAAGGGGCATTTGCTGTATGCGTAGCTGTCATTTGAAAAGTGCTAAGGCAGCTGATTAGCCTAGGACCTGCCAATCAGAAGGTTGGCGGTTCGAATCCCCGCGACAGGGTGAGCTCCCGTTGCTCAGTCCCTGCTCCTGCCAACCTAGCAGTTCGAAAGCACGTCAGAGTGCCAGTAGATAAATAGGTGCCACTCCGGCGGGAAGGTAAATGGCGTTTCTGTGCGCTGCTCTGGTTCGCCAGAAGCGGCTTAATCATGCTGGCCACATGACCCGGAAGCTGTCTGCAGACAAACGCCGGCTCCCTCGGCCAATAAAGCGAGATGAGCGCTGCAACCCCAGAGTCGGTCACGACTGGACCCAATGGTCAGTGGTCCCTTTACCTTTACCTTTACCTTTACTAAGGCAGCTGCAGAGATGGTCAGTTAGGTATCATACCCCTGGCAGTCCTACCAGATTTTAATAATAATAATAATAATAATAATAATAATAATAATAATAATGGAACTGTAACTGGCTCCCTGGAAACCACTGCACTTTGAATCCCCAGCAGCATGTTCCTACTGGATTCTCACAGCTCTGAGGACGAGAAAGTGGTTGTGCTGCAGAGAAATACAGAAAGATGCAAAAGCTCTCTTTCCCCTCTCCCTGCCCCCGGACAACTATAGCCATATTTGCCAACTTCAAACATCACCAGTGATTATAGAGGGATGCCATGCCAAGTATTCAATCCAAGGCTGACTTTTTGCTAACAATGTAGCAAACTTCTGGGGTTCCAGATTGCTGGCCCAGTTCAGCTAGTGCTGAATCTCGAAGAACTCAGCATCATTACAGCCAATTTTTCATTTGGTATGCATATACACAGCCCCAGCTGCTATGCTAGGTAGGGGGGATATGCATGAAGCACCTGTCTGAGCACCCAGTTCACCATCCAGCTATGGATAGATGTGCAGAGCCTTGTTTTTGAATGGTCATAGCCCAGACTCGTTGTTCAAAGGGGAACACTGTGTTTACTCAGAGTTTAGTCCTCCATCTTTTCTCACTTCCAAATAGCTCAATTAGCACAATTGCTGATTGATTTTTAGGGTTGGGAGTTGAGTTGGGTGGGCAAAATTTGGACTGGGCCCTTTAAGCAGTTTGTGCATATCAGAACCTTCACATACTCTTCTCTCCTCCCCCCCCCAAAACCCCCCAAAACTTGAAAATATATGATTCTAATTTTAAAATGCACACTACGCAAAACAAATATTAATTCTCTGCAATATGTAGCTACACTTTCTTGTCTTTTTATGAAGTGTGAAATCTATTATAGTTATAATGTGGTTTGGACTGAAGTTTTTCTTAATTATAGGCTTGGTAAATGAACACTTTCAATTTGCAAGCTCACAAATTATGCCATTGTTGGCTTCAATCCAGCAAACCGACTATATACATTCAGATTTACATAGGTGAGTAGTTCCACTTACAGTGTTGAGGTTACTGGTCAGTATAAAATTAAATTTGTTAATGAGCTTTCAACAGAGACATTGCATTTTAATGAACTGCCTTTCATAGGAAAATAATTAAAATATTATCATTATTGCTTGTTTTCAGAAGAATGAAACTTGCTAGATTGCAAAGTTCATCAACAATTTTGTTTGCCATATTTTTTAATATATAACTTTGTTAGCCGCAGTTTGAGAAGAGCTGGGAGCTAAGAGTTAGGGCACATGTACCGTAATCTACGACAGCCCTTAAGTTGACCCAGAAGCTTCAGTTACAGCAAAATGTGAAGACTTGACCTCTCACTGGGGCAGGATATCTTCATCATATTCTGCCACTGCTGAAACAGAAGCATAAGAAGCTGGCCCATACTGAGTCAGAGCACTGGTCCAGGTATTTCAGTACTGCCAACATATATTGGCAGCGACCACAGGAGCCAACTTCTAGGGGCAGAGGTCCCCACAGGGCCCCCAAAAGTTGATGGGCATTGCCATTCAAATGGCATGCACGTGCTGTGTCTTGTGATTATGTGGGGTGGGGCATACCTGGGCCCTCCAATATTTTATTCAAATTGGCACCCTGACTCCAGATATTATTTCAAGGGGTGGTGGGGATAAAATCCTTGATTTTAGGAGTTTTTCCTTTGCTAATTCATCTATCTATTCAACTGCTAGTCAGTTCACTGTTAGGCATATCATTCGTCTTCTTGCCCCTAACACTTTCTCAGCTATCTTTGAGCTTTATTTCTACCTGCCAGAACTACAATTTCAGGTGGGATTTCATAATTGGAAGGGGCTATATAGGTATGTCAAGCTGTTAGAGCCCCTAATCATATAGAAGTTCAGCTACTTACAGCAACATCTCTCTGATTCTCGCCTCTGTGTTTGAAGGTTAGCCTTGTCCCTATAAGCAAATGGAAACCTGCTGATAAATATTTTAAGGCATTAGTAAGCATTGCAGGTTGTGGCCTACTTGATCAGATGTGCTGTTTAGATTTTCTAATCACAAGCAAGAAGTTTCTCTCTCGGATTCCATCCAGTTGTGATCTGCCATGCACTTTGATATTTTAAAATGCTGATCAGAGAACACCTTACGGCTTTTAGTCATTAGTCACATCAGTCTGCAAATAGACCTGCTGTAGCACTTTGCTGTATTTCTGTGGGTTCAATTAGAATTTTCATAGAATTGTAGAGTTGGAAGGGACCCCTGAGGGTCATCTAGTTCAACCCCCTGCAATGCAGGAATCTCAGCTAAAGCATCCATGACAGATGGCCATTCAACTTCAGCTTAAAAACCTCCAACGAGGGGAGTATACCAGCTTCCAAGGGAGACCGTTTCACTGTTGGACAGCTCTTACTGTCAGAAAGTTCTTCCTGGTGTTTTGTCAGAATCTCCCAAACCCATTGGTTTGGGTCCTACCCTCTGGAGCAGGAGAAAACAAACTTGCTCCATCTTCTATTATTGTGTGGTTAGAAATCACAATCTTTAATACTAGGTTCAGGATGGGATGGGGGATATTTAATTGGGAACAGTGAGTGGGAAAGGGAGGTGCAACCATTCCCACACCAGCCACAGTTACGATGAAAATCCATCCCACTCCTCTTGAGGCAGTGCGGATAAGAGCATTATCCCAAAGGCTAATGGTTGCTTGGGGGATAATGTATATTGAGATCACTGCTGCAGAGGGAATTGCTTCTAGTGCATCATGGTCTCAATGAAATTTGCCCACCCTGCCTAGTATTATTATTTCTTCAAAAAGAATTATAGTTGTAACCACACAATTAGGGTAAGACCTAGATTGGACCAGAGTGCTAATTCTCTCATCCAGATTAAAAATATAAACAAGTCATATGCACTCTTAAGAGGTAGACTACCAATTCTGAAGCTGATCATCTTATGTAAAGTGATAACTCTCTTAATAATGACTTTGATCTCAGTAAGGTACCCTACCAAAGTGGTTTTTTTGCTGATCTGTTTCCTTGGTTGTGTTTCAGTGGAAAACTCTTAAAGCTGACATGCAACCAATTAGTAAGATAAAACAAAAGAGCAAACATAAAAGTTTAGCAGTGAGGTCCATAAAACCAATAAAATCCAGCAGAGCTACCACATAAAAGGATACATGAGAGAACAGAGTAGAGGCTGACAATATGACATTTGCAAGTTGATCAGGAAGAGAAAGTTCAGGAGTTAAATGTGTTAGGGTGCTAGACAAGGCAGGAAAATGTTTTCTGCATGCAGGTAGTTCTGTTCTTTTGCTGTTGCCACTGTAAGTGTAATAGGTAAACATGTCAACTTTTTTGCCCCTATCCCCAATTAATACTATGGCTGCCTTTATCCTGTAAGTACTTTCAGTCAGCTAGAACACTATCCTTGATTTGTGTATGATCTAAATTTAAGCTTAAATATAAAAAAAATTAAAACCCCAAATTTCTTTTTAATTAACCACCGAAGAATAAATGTTAACTATGTAGGTAGATGGTACAGATACAAATATTAACAGCATTAATTAGGATGGCCCCACTGCTTTTGCAAAGTTAAAATGTACAGCTGAGATAAAATTAGTATAAATTAAATAGGACTGAACTAATCAGAGGGCAACATACAGTACTTAACAATAAGAAAATGCCCTTTCTAAACTCTAAGTTTAAACCATTTTAAAAAATACAAATCCAAATAAGATATTTTCCCACTCCATCTGTCCTTGAATATTTTCACACAGCTGGGTTGTTTCTTGTTTTGTTTTGTTTTTATTTTATTTGAATTGCACTTTATTATTATTATTTTCAAGATCCGGTTTTGCCAAGGTTCAAAACTGGAGGTGAGCTATGGCAATAGGTTAAGTTTGGTTTCTACAGAGAGGAGCTGTTCAAGGTGATACCCACCGCTACTCCCAACAGCAGCTGGGTCAAAAGCATGTAGGGTACAGGTGTGTTCTGCACCCTGTAATTCAGTGGTGAATTAAACAGTCAGGACTTTGAAGCCAGACAAAGTCCCAAACTGACATTTGCTACCGAGAGAGAGAGAGAGAGAGATATAGTCACCCCTCTTCCTGCCAGCAGCCTCAAAAACCACAAATTAAGGCCACCTCAGCCCAAATGAGCAATCTGGGGAGGCCCACAGGAAACCCCCAGCTCCATCCATCTCAGCCCCAGATCAGCAATCACTGAAGCTCTTGAGAGAAGGAAGTATTGCCATGGCATTTGCCAGGCCGCTCATCCCAGCAGGTACAGGTCATTGTCGTCGTTATCATCAAAGAGTGGGGTGGGGGGAGGCCAACCCTTAAGGCTCACCTCTTCTTCGTCTTCGTCTTCTGCCAACAGAGTTCCCAATGCAGATGGCTTGAGAGTGGCAACTTTGAAGAAACCACCCTTGTCCTCAAGAAGACTGGAATCGGATTGCATAGGGCTGGACGCTGGTCTTGGCTGTGAGGCTCCAGCCAAGTCCTGCTGCTTGTCGGCTAGAGCAGCTTGAGAGGTGGGGCCTGCGGTGTGCTGACTTGCCCCACTCTCCTCCTTGCCCTCTGGACCCATTGTGGGCCCCTCCATTGCAGGTGCCGTCTCATCCGCTGCTGGATTTGGATGTGCCAGAATGGCGGTGTCTATTGTGTCCATTTCACCCTGAGTGCTTGGCTTCTCGTCTCAATACTGGTGGAGAGCCTGAGAGGCAGCCTTGCAGTTTGAGCAGTGACTGCAGGAGTCTGTTCACCCTGTTCTTCTGAAGAATGAGCCTCAGGAGCTGCAAAAAGCAATCTGTCTTGGGCTCCTTCGAGAGCTGTGAATGGAAGACAGCTTGAGCTTTCCTTCAGATTAGCCAAAGGTGCGGGGGATGCCACTGGTGCTGGTTTTCGGAGAGAGTTGCTGTGGGGATCCCCATAAAGGGGTGCAGCACTTGGCTGCTTCCTTTCCACAGGTCCTTCCTCCTTGGTGCTGCTCCTCCTCCTTTGCTCCCCCTGACTCTCCAGCAGCTGCAGAGTTGTCTTATCCAGATTCTCCTTCTGAACGAGGAGATCAGCCAGCTCTTCTTTCACGGCTGCCACCTTCTCATCCAACTGCTTCCTGATCAGCTGCTCCTCCTGGTATCTGCTTTTAATGTCATCAGACGACTTCTGAAGTTCCACCAGCTGTGCATGCAGTCGGTTGACCAGGGCGCTGTGCCCCTCCGAATCAGTCAGGGCTTGATTCACTTGGGAGTGGAGATCCATCTCCTGCTTCTGATGACAGAGCTGCTCCAGCTGGAGCTGAGTGATCTGCAACTTGGCTTCTGAAGAAGAAGAAGAGTTTGGATTTGATATCCCGCCTTTCACTCCCTTTAAGGAGTCTCAAAGCGGCTAACATTCTCCTTTCCCTTCCTCCCCCACAACAAACACTCTGTGAGGTGAGTGGGGCTGAGAGACTTCAAAGAAGTGTGACTGGCCCAAGGTCACCCAGCAGCTGCATGTGGAGGAGCGGAGACGCGAACCCGGTTCCCCAGATTACGAGACTACCGCTCTTAGCCACTACACCACACTGGCTCTGCGATCTCCTGGCTGATCCTGACCTTATCCAGATTCTCAATTTGAACGCGGTGATAAGCCAGCTGCCTGCCACCTTCTCCTCCAACTGCATCCCGATCAGGTTCACCTCCTGGTATCTGCTTTTCAAGTCAGACAACTTCTCAAGTTCTGCCAGCTGTGCATGCAGTAGGTTGACCAGGGCGCTGTGCCCCTCCAACTCTGTCAGGGCTTCATTCAGTTGGGCGTGGAAATCCATCCCCTGCTTCTGAAGACCGATCAACCTCTGCTGGATCTAGGAGATTTGCACCATGGTTTCCGCTAGTTCCTTGCTGACCCTGACCTTCTCCTGTTCAGCATGTAGGACCCTTGTCTGGGTGTGCTCCATGGTCCTCTGCAGTGAGCTGTTGCTCTGCTCCACATAGCCTGGCTTTGGAGCCATGCTGGGTCTGTAGCGGGGCTTTCTGATTGTGGCGCTGGTGAAGGTGTGAGGGAGTCCCTGGGGCCCAGGCTCTGTCCGGTGGAGCCAGCGTCCTTTGCAAACCACACCCATTTGACTTCCACCTCCAAGGCCAGGGTTGAGTCCGGAGGAATGCCTTCAGCTTCTCCCAAAGGCCAGTAAGCCAATGCTGGTGGGATAAGGAGGAACCGCCTGCCTCCTCTCTTCATGCCAATCATTGCATCTTCCCAGTCCTTGATGACTTTGCCAGAGCCTAGCTTCAGACGCAGCAACTTTTCTTCATTTACATTTGAGTCGAAAACCTGCCCAAGACTACCGTTCTGGAACAGCCAGACTGTAAAAGTGATCTCCAGGACATCTCCAGTCGCCACACCTTGGCCATCTCCAAGAACAAGATCCTGGTAAAACACTGAGTCAGGAGAAGCGCTGCTGTTATACTTGGCAATGCACAGCTGCTTGCAAGTCCACAGCCACCATTTCTGATTCAAACATGATGGACCATTTCTGCCACTGATCATCATAAAATGTGCAGTAGTTGTTGGGCTGCACCGTGAATACAAACCATGCATCGATCCTGGCGGTTGCAATCTGCTGCAGCTGGCTGATATAAAGAAGCAGCCTGTACTTTTTGCTTGCATTGCTGCCCACTACAGTTGCCCTATACTTGCCATGTTTCACATATCTCCCATTTGTTAGTAAATATGCATGAACAACTGTAGTGAAGAAGACGGACTGCACTGCTGCAGTGGGCGCAGGAGCCGCTGTAGCTGCAGGAGGATGCTTCTGGGTAGACAGACCTGCAGCAGTAGCTGGTTGACTAATTTTGGCCCGCTTTGATGGCCTGTATTGGAAGAGCACATTTCCAGATTCTGCAGTTGTCTGATCCTGTCCAAAGAGAGACACCAGCCTGGTCCCTCCCGTCGGAAGCTGGAAGGCCTTGTCTTCTTTACCCATGTCCCCCAACATCCTGATGGCCCCTCGCTCCCCATGCCCCTCGACTAAGCCCCACACAGCTGGGTTGTTGACAGCATCAGATGCTGAAAAACAAAGTCAAGTCCAAGAGAATTAGTGGATCCCAAACACATACCTGTGCAGCAATACTGTGTATTCTTGTGCACATATTCATTCATTCTCTCTCTCTCTCTGTCTGGCAAAAGATGCAAAGACATCACATACTGTATAGATAGAATCTTTTTGGTTACATTCTTCAAATGATTTTATCTGAGAAAACCAGTTTTCAGGTTCAAAAAGGAAGGATAAGTTTGATATTTCTGTCATATTGAGCTGGTTCGCATGTAAGCAAGCAAACATGCAGGTTCCTGGAATGAAGCTAGCAACCACTGTACTCCTCCTTCAGTCCTCCTGCTGCTATGCTACCTGGGGTAAGATATCATTTGGCTTAGCATTATGTTTAAACTTGGACTTGTGGTTGCTCTCCCCCAGACAGATTATGAGTGGCATACCAAGAATCATCCTTGGTTACAGCTAGTGCTTTGTCTGGAGAAAGACAAACCGCAAGCCCATGTTCAGACATAATGCTAAGCCAAATGATGTCTTGGCCCCAAGTAGCGCAGCAGTGGCAAGACCAGGTGAGGACTTCATTGGCTGCAGTCTTCACTTGAGGAACCTGTGCAATTGTCTGTTCACACTGTACAAACTGAATGATTGAGTCACACCTCCAAAGATGGTTCTAACTTTGGAACTTCTACTACAGATAATGTAAATCGAGAATGAGGAACCTGTAGTCCTTGGATGTTGTTGGACTCCAACTTCTATCTGCCCCAGCCAGCCTGGCCAATGTTCTGGGATGATGGGAATTGTAGTCCAGCAACAATTCTGCTGTAGGCTTTAATTCTTCATTTGACATTCAGGCCAAAATGGCTCCTGCTATAAGCTCCTTTCTTCCAAAGCAGACTCCTGTTTTAAAAGAAGTAGTACTCACCTTATTCATTCTACATGACTGCTCTTGAAAATAAGAGCATCAAATGTTACAATTTCAAACTCCTCTGTCGTCTAAGATAGTCTTAAGGCAAGAGACAGGATTGGCTTTAGTGGTCTCCATTAGAGTCCAGGGTATTTGATTTGCAGTAGCTGGCTGTAGGTGACCATAATATTTGGAGGGTTTTTTTTTTTTTAAAAAAAAATAGAAGTCAAATCCTGTGGAATGGAGGACCCACAGACTCTTTCCATTGTGATTTCCTTCTATTTTGAAGACATCTGTAATGAAAAAGGGTCAACAGAATTTAGTAATAGTGTACCTATTATGGTACTTCACTAAAAAAAGAAGACGAACAATGAACTAAATAGAAGACTGGTGAGCATATTACACAGCAATGACTGTATCTGTTTAGATGAGCATATGCACGGTGTGGCAATTTTCCTCCTTTTCAGCTGTAACAGGTTTCTTTCTACCTGCAGAACATGTTCTTTTATTCTCCACTTCATTCAGGCAATAGTCAACCCAACTTGTCCTTGGTATTGTGCGATAACCCACTGAGGTAATGGCCTGAAATAATGACGAATGGGATTTGGTGAAATACTGTTCATATTAATACAACTATACAGGCCCAGACAAAGGCTCTGAAACAGGTGCAGTATTCTGTTCATCCCCTGATTTCTCTCAATATAGTCCCTGCAGAGGCACAATAACAAGAGGAAAAAATAATAAAGAAGCCGTTTAAAGATCTGCAGCAATGCTTGGTATGAATGTTTCTTTAAATGAGCCTGACCATGAGAACATAATGCATCCACGCAGCACTAGGTTTCACACACACACAAACACACACACACATGAAAACAGTTCATCAAGACAGTGTTTCAAATCTGTTAGAAACATTCCTTCCTCTTGCTCCAATAGCTCAAGTGAAAAATGGCAGCAGAAATCAAGGATTTAGAGGGCACTGAGAATAGTCTTGCTTTCGTTACTGGAAAGGGCCCTTTCTGAATTAAAATAAGTTGTCTTTCATTGCACAGTGTGAGAAAGTTTACTTTGCTGCTTCCTACGGTGTGTTCAGTTTCCAGACTAGTGGCACGTTGTACTCTACATATCCACGCATTGATTTTTAAATTATTATTTTTACATCTATATCTCATCTTTCCTCCAAGGAGTTGAAGGGTGTGTGCTTTAACTCCTGATTTTATTCTCACAAAGACTCTGTGAGGTAGGTTAGACTGAGAGTGAGTGACTGATCTGAGGTTATTCAATGAGCTTCATGGCGGAGTGGAATTTGAACTCTGGCCTCCCAGGTCTAAGTTAAACACTCTAACCACTGCACCACACTCAGGTCTTACATAAACACTCAAATTAGATTCACAATGCAAACTTCCCTTGCCTAATATGAAATACCATCATAATCAGTTTAAGAATGCCAGTTTCCTGCAAGGTTGTGACCAAAACTTATAGCATAAAGGAAAACTATAGTACTGTAGAATAACAATATATGACAAAAATATAACACCTTGTAAGGTGATTTACTATGGCCACTGTAAATGCCATAATTTGTTCAATTGGATGTTGTGTTTATTGATTTTATATTGATGAGTTTGTTGATCTTTTAACTATCTGTTTTTTGTTTTGATTGTTTTGTGTTTTACTCTGTATTCTACTGTTAGCCACCCTGCACACCATTTTGTGTAAAAGGTGGTCTGCAAATATAATAACGAAATAATGACATTGCTACTGCGCTTCTCTCTTCACAATAGCACAAAAGCCCTACTTCCCATGTGTTCTTCCTTCTGAACTTTCTTTCCTTATTGGGTCTCTCTTCTATCACCTCTCCACCTCCTTTGCTGCAGTCCTTTTGCCTGGTCCGTCCCTTGCGTAATCTTGCCCATAAATTGCCATTCACTAACTGGAAATTCTATATCCATGTTAAACTCAATGGAATTTCGGAGCGTTCTTTAGATCTGCCTCCAGCAACTGATCATGCTGATCAGTTGCAGCACAACCTCATGACTTGTAAGTCATGGGTAGAGAGAGCTAGTAAAGCATGCCACTGCTCCACAAGAGCCCCAGTCTTGCCTTCCTCACTTTATCATCTGAACATGCTGCTTTTAGTGGAAGCGGTTGACCTGCTATAAAGCTGATTGCACTCTGAATCTTAAATGCAGAGGAGATCACTTCCTTTTAAGCTCAGTTTAGCATTTCGTAAGTGATAAAATGTATTCAAATTACAAGAAAATCATAAAATGCGTGCATTGCCAAGAGAGAAGAGAACTGGTGTAGAGCTGAAGGATAGCTGATGAGTCACTTTCTGTTTTTCTGCAGGGCTGTACGAATTGCTGCCAAATGCCAAGTTTTGCCAAGTGTGAAATTACTCTTTCTTGTTGGCAATGTTTTGTTTCATTGGAGGGTGTAAGGGGGGTGGGGAAACAATCAAAGAAGTTCAGATTCAGAACAGTTTAGGCAGCTCATCAGAATATTGTTGCTTTGTCATCACAAGCAATACCAACTTCAGGCATTGGGTGGAAAGACTAAGTTTGCATCCTCAGTTACTCTCAAAGAAGCACACATTTTATTTCTTTATTTCTTTAAAACAGGGATTGGAAACCTGCGAGCCTCCCAGGTGTTGCTTGACTCCAGCTCCCATTAACCCCAGCTGATCTGATTATTGCCAATGAACCATGGTTGAAGCCCTGGTTTGTTTTAACTATGACTTGGTGCTATGTGTAAACCCTGCTATGATTCCTTAGCCATGGTTTATTTGCACACCCCACTCTAGATGCTCATCAAGCTACAAAGGCAGGAGGCAGCCATCACTGGAAAACAATCAAAATTTTGAAGAAACAGGCCATGGTTTGTTTGTTTGTTTGGTCAAACAATTTGTGGTTCCCGCATGGTTTGTTAAACAAACCATAGTTTAGCATTATGTTTAAACCAGGACACAGGATTTGATGAGGCAGAGCCAGAAAGTGCAAACTGGGCCCAGACTGCAAAGTTTCGCAAGCAAGCCCTTAATGGTGAAAAAAGTAGTATACATCTCCACTACTAGCACCGTGTTTACATCTATTAAGAGTAATTAGGTTAATAAAGTCCAATCAATAGCATCTGTAAATTCTCGTTATGTATGAGAGCTCATCATATTCTAGGTCACATAATGCTGACAGGAGCTGACTGCTAGATGCTACAGTAATATATCATACTGTACTGTAATCATGTAGCTGGAAAATTAAACCCTGTGCTGTTTTTAGGGAAATTTAATTAGGTTTCCTGTAAAATGCTTACTGCCAATGTTTCGGGGAAATATTTAGACAGTCTTCTTGCCTTTGAAATATTTTGAGTTTTTTTATTGAGGTTGTCCATTGTGTGGAAGAGTTGTTGGCAGAATGTAAAAGCTGCAGTCTTCCTGTGGAGAGCAAAGCTTATATTCCATCTTGAAAATGTTGTTTTTGAGTAGTGTATAGTTTTTTTTACCATTGTGTTCAGTTTAAATAATTAAAAATCCTAAATGTCAGGCAAGAAGATACCAATAGAGATAACCAGCACAACACCAAAGTACTAAAAATTAACCATCTCATCAGAGACTTAATAAAGTATTTGAAGTATTCTCCAATGCAAAAGCATACCTAGAAAACATGAAGTGAAGTCGAGTATCATCAAGGATGTAAGACTGGAATATATTTGTACAAAATGTACATATATCAAACATGTTCTCTTTTCTTATCATTTTATGCACAGCATAAATTTTATTTACTCAAATAAAATCCATTTTGAGATATGTGGACCTTCAGTTTTAAGCACATAGCTCCTATCTCTCTGAATGCAATTTAGAGAAGAGTAAAATGGGGGAATAGTATGTAGATTTTAAACAAACAAGGATTTAAACACCTGCTAGTATTAATGTCAGGAATGTGAACCTCATATTTATTACTATTGTTTCTGAAAAAGAGAATGGAAGTTTTTGCAAGTAGCAAAAAATGTCTTCTATGCTATGACATTTTTATCTACTACAAGTTTGGCATAGCAATAGATGGTATAAACAACTGCACCCCACTCTAAACTCAGTTCTCTTCCTCTCATTTTATCCTGACAACAACCCTGTAAGGCAGGTTAGGCTGAGACAGTGGTTGACCAAAAGTCATGGCTGACTTGGGATTTGAACCCTGGTCTCCCAAGTCCTAGTCCAATGTTTTAACCACTAGTCCACACTGGCTCCGAGTTCGCAGGCACATTCACATGACTACAAATGATATTAATATCTATGTGTCCGAAGAAGGGATGGTGGAGAAATTTGGTTCACACTGTATCTGCATTTCCTGAACCAATATGCAAACCAAAACACAGCTACCCTTCAGCATTCACACTTCACATGCATACACCTGCCCAGCCTGACACAAGAGGAGATGTGGATTCCCTCATGTGGCTATTCACTTTTGTGAAGTTTTTATATTTGTTGTTTGCTATGAAAAAGACAACAAAATATTGTTGGATATTATTTCACCAAATAAGTACTGCTGCATTAACATCTCTCTGATTTCAAACTGGTGTGTGCTATATTCTCATGACATTCTCATATTTAATTTGTTTATCCTAGTTATTGCTATCTTTATTCACCAAGTGATAGGATAATGTACTTGAAGTTTGAATATGAATTCAAACTTATGGAACGCGTTGGATTGTCCAGGATCTTTATTGCTATCCATTATTATTCAACATCTCTTTAAAAATCCCCACAGTTATTGCAATGTCATCAAAACCCACAAGGTAAGAATTAGGCAACCAAGAAAGAATATAAATGCTGTATGCTGAACCATGAAAAAGATGCTCAGTACTGCCAGCTGTGTGATGAGCCTGTATTGATCTTATTGAAAGTATGTCTATTAACCAGTAGGTGTCAGACATCATGCTGATAAGTCATTGAGGGGAGCCCAGTAGTATGTAAGAATCAATGCATTCTTCACCTCCATCCCAATACTAATATATTAGGCAGCAAAATCCCATTTTGACTCTACTCTCTTGCATTGTCTTTACATCACAGGAGTACCATCCACCATGTGTCTCGCATGAACTTTATTTCATCCTTGCTCTCTATTGCTTCTGCTTGAACCACATCCCTTTCTTTGGCTTAAGTGCAGCCATCTGATATTTGATACCGACATTTACTGACCAATCCTATCTTTTGAAGATGGTGTAATTTATGCTGGCATAATTTTATGCTGGTTTATTTTATACTATTCCATTCAGAAGGAATTCCTCTGAATTTAACCTACACCACTCCTTTTACCAGCCAAGCCAAGTCATGTCACTCAGCTGAAAAGGGTTTCAAATAGGTATAAAAGTCATCTTGCCCTGTCCCACTCCACCATGTGTTTTTCTTGGGACTTACACAGCCACAATTTTTTCTGGTTTGAGTTCTGAGATGAGGTGGGAGTTATTTTGAAGATGCAAATTGTAAACTTGGAAGATTTGTTGGCCTTGTACAGTCTTTGTAATCTTCAAAAAGTGAATTTGCAACCAGTGGCAGCAAGATTAGGACTTGGTGATTTTTGTCTTATGTGTTAAAAATACAATGTTTTTGTTGTTTTTGCCTAAGGAATAATAAATAATAAATGCTTGTTAGCTCCAGCTATGAAAAACCTTGAATTATTTAACTCTTTTTTACATGTAATTAAATCCCCCAGTGTTGCTTTGTATCCAACTAAAATGTCGTTTTTATTTAAGAAAGGTTAATGCTTATGTAATTTCCTGCTTGTTCTATGGAGAGCTCTGTTCTGTTCACATTTTAAGGTGTGTGATATTTTAACCACTTAACTCTGTCCTATATAGCTTTTATGTGCAAAACTGCACAAAGTAAATGTCTTTTTGGGGATAAATTAGGAAAGGAGGAGGAAGCCTTAGAATGTTATGCTTGTTACTGAAAAAATAGTTTTGGTACAATCCACCGAAAGTTGCCAGTATGCTACAGTGAAATTAATGAGGCTTAAATGAATGGCAACTTACAGCACAACCCTAGGCATGGCTACTCATAAGTGCCATTGACGACAGTGGGGCTTGCTGTCATGTATGTATGGCCTATTGCATTGATTTAGTTGGTCTTTGGCATGACTGACTGAAGACTGTGACCTCTGTCCAGGGACTAATAACAAGAGGTTGACCAGAAAGGGGGTGGAGGAGTATGTTATTATATATTATGAGAAGTCACTTACCAGGACTTCAGATTATTTTCTATTTTTCATGGGAATTGGAGACCATGGCATTCTGTCCTCACAGTGGCCAGCCAAATGCCCAGCACAAACCTGCAAGCAGGATCTAAATGAAACACTTCTTGTGATGCCCAGCAACTGCTATTCAGAGGCATACTGCCTTTGACCGTGGAAGTTGTGTGGAACCATCATGGCTATTAGGCACCTGCAGTCTTATTTTCCATGAATTTGTCTAATGTGCTTTTAAAGCTATCCAAGTTGCTGGCCATCACTGTCTCCTGTGGGAGCATATTCTGTAGTTTAAATACATACAGTGTGAATACATACCTTTGTCCTGAATCTTCCAATATTCAGCTTCATCAGAGGCCTGCCAATTCTGCTATGAGAGAGATAATAAAATGCGTCTCTACCCACTTTCGCCATACAGTGCATAATTTGACACACTTCTGTAATGTCACCTGTTACTTGTGTTTTCTCTGAACAAAAAAGCCCCAATGCTGTAACCTTTCCTCATGGGGCCATTGATTTGTATAATGGCATTATGATATTAGCAGTCTATATCTTAGCTGCTACTATTTGCTCTTGTCGCATGTTCAGATGCAGGCAAAGAAAATGAAATCAAATGGGAAAGGATAACTACTAGATTTGTCCTGTCCATATCAGGAAATATAGTGGTACCCCGGGTTACATACACTTCAGGTTACATATGCTTCAGGTTACAGACTCCGCTAACCCAGAAATAGTACCTCGGGTTAAGAACTTTGCTTCAGGATGAGAACAGAAATCGTGCTGTGGCGGCGCAGCAGCAGCAGGAGGCCCCATAACTAAAGTGGTGCTTCAGGTTAAGAACAGTTTCATGTTAAGAATGGACCTCCGGAACGAATTAAGTACTTAACCGAAGGTACCACTGTATACGGGTTTTGTGGATGAAAAGGAAGGAATCTAGGAAAGAAAGAACTGGGAGTGACACTTTTTTTTATTATTATCTCTGCCTTCCACATCTCTGAAAATGTCCACAAAGATGGGAAGGGCACCCATTTGGGAATGAAAATGAAATCTGAATCTTAAGTAAAGCTAGCTACATTCTCCAGGCGCTATGGCTCCAAACACTAATGGCATCCCAAACTGAATTGCAACTTAACAGCATGTCACATTCCAACTTTGCAACCTGAAAATAGTTTAAAGCCTGTCTTCCATCTCTCACACACAAACCTGAATATTTATGGTAACTGAACTATAAATGGTGTTTTATAGGCAGTGAAATGACAAGGTCACTTTTAATTAAGCAGAGATCAACCTCACTCTGTGTTGCACACTCTGATTAGGTTCTTTCAAATTAACATAAGTTTTTGGAGACTTGACTGAAGTCAGTAGTGTTAAACACCAGCTGTGCTGGCAGATAAGCGTGGGATATAAGAAGGAGATAGTATTCACATTGAAATTAGCACTTGGCACAATATAATTCTCTGATTGCAAACTATGTGAAGTTGCCTGTGCTAATTGGTTGATTTTATTTGAAGCAGATGTTGTGAGCTTTCCCACTAATGATCTGGAGAGAAATTCTTTTGAAAGACATGCCATGTTAGGTTCTCTGCAGTATAATAAGCTAATTACAACTTTAAGTACTTGCAGTAATTAGCACAATGTGTATAAAGTGTTCCTGATCTTTTCACCCAACTGCATTATTGTTAGGGCATCTTGAAAAAACAACAACAACAAAAAGCTTGCAGGATTTCATTTCCTCAGGATAGCCTCTTGCTTTCTGGCCTAAAAAGATTACAAAATGGACTTTTATCCTTCTTTTAAAGTGCACATTGGAAAGAGCTTAACCTTGCTAAAACATTCGCCCCCAAATCAACAGAATTAATTTTGTTTCCTTCCTGCCATACTCTTTTGAGTATAGTTTGTAATATTTTAAAAACAAAATTTCCTCTAATTAACACATGCTGGTGGCACATCAGCTTTGCCTAATTGATTTAGGCTGCAAACCTCTGCTCGCATGCATGGGAACAAGTTTCACTGAATTCAGTGGGAGCACTTCTAAGTAAGCATGCATAAGACTGAGTTTATTGTTAACCTTTTCTAAACCAATCAAGTCCAAGTTCATTTATTGTTTCTTCTCAAAATGTTCTTAAGTATTTTTTAGCAAATGATTGCAGTTGTAATGCTGCCCTTCATGCTTAGTTAAGAAGCAAGTCTAGAAATGCATAATATGAAGAGTTTGATGCACTATTTAATCTACTTTTATAATTATGGATTTGGGATAACCAAGATTTAAAGACCTCAGGGGCAGATTCCATTAAGCACTATACTGCAAACACACGATAGGCCCACTAATGAATCACTGGCATCTGTCTGTCTCCGGAGACAATGGAGGAGTGTGCCTTGGGGGGTGAGGTCAAACTGTTGGAAGGTTGCAGTGCCCTGCTGTGGCTGTAGAGACCAATGTGGGAGAGATGTGTAGTTGCAGCTGGGGCAGATGAAGGCACCCAGTTATGCTGCTGCAGGTGCACCATGGTATTTCTTCTCTTTGAGCTCCTTCCAGGGGTAATTTCTCCTCTGGTCATTGCTATGGATACACTACTATGGATACAGGCATGGCTGTCATTCACAAGGCATTCCCACATAGTAGGGTGGATGTTGCCATCCTTCATGTCATGTTTGCAGACAACTGGCCTGGTGGCGGAAGCCAGCTCCCTGTAGAGCACGTCCTTGGGGATTTTGCCATTCTGTGGACATGTCCAAGCCAGGGTAGGCATTGCTGAGACAGGAACATGTTTCGAATGTGAGCTTGGGTGAGCACATCTTTGTAATTCTGACATTTGCATCATTATGGCAATGCTTTCTACACCGGGCTGTCTGTAAAAAGTGTGTGGGAACTGGTACTGATTTAGAAAGTGGTAGTAAGTTTGCTAATGGGCACTGCCCCCCCCAAAAACAACATATAGTACCAGTTCTAAAGAGCTACAATAGTTACCACTTAGAAATCTAGCTGCATTCAAAGTGCTGGTTTCAGTCTTTAAAACCCCAAATAGTCTGGCTGCTGTATACCCCAAAGAGGTGCTTCCCTTTCTCCTCTATGTGCGCCTGAGCCTTGAGGTCATTAAGGGAGGCTGCACATTGGCAACATGACCTCCCACTACACATAAAGTGATATGTGATTACACACACACACACACACACACACACACACACACACACACACACCTATGTAGATAGTAAATAATTGAATCCCAAAATGTATGTGGGAATAACAAGCATCCTGGTAATACAGACTGTAGGATAATTGATATACCCTTGCCAATTGCAACCATACCCAATCAGTCTGAAGTTCATTTGCCATAAACCCCTTTCTTTCTACTGAACATATCAACGCGCATCACTTTGCATAGTACACATAGCAGCATAAATTTGTGCCAGTCATGCTAGTCATTTTTCATGAACTGCAGTATACTTGCTGACCACAGCAAACAGGTACAATACAAATGGAGTGCCCTCCATAACTCTTGCTAGTGAGTGAGAGTGTCGATAGGTTTTATCATGGAAATGAAAATCACTCAAAGTAAAACCATTCATCTATGAATGCCTAGTAACAGATGCGGCAGAAGAATGCACAAGAAGGCCAACCGTGGAAGATTATTATTATCTAATTAATCTATTTATAGGGCGTTTAATCACTGCAGTGCAGTTTCTAGATAGAAGCTCAGTCCCCGCAATTCCCCTCAGCAAAGGACAAGACTCTGCAGTAACAATGAGGAGGCATTACCTCATCCGAATGCCCTCAGTGGTTGAACATACTCCAAGGTCAAGACACGGTTTCCTAGCAACTAATGAGAGCTGATTAATCCTTTTGTGGGTGTGACATATACCACACTGACGTGTGTGATTCTGTACTAGGATATACTATTTGTGTAGTGGCAAGAAAAGCAAGTAACAATTACTAGTTGAAAGACATTGCATACATATGCATAGCAATGGCATCATTAGATGTATAAATAATCATGGGGGAAGTGTGACTTTCCATTTGTCATGTTAACCTGAGGCTGTGCATTTTTAAACTATGCATCTTCCCTTTATGGTGAATGCTCATTATATGATTTCTGAGTTAAAAAGCATTGAACCTGGTAGCTATGAGTAAATTGCCTGAAAATGTGGTGCATTTGCTTTCTGATAAGTTTCTACCACTGGTATCACAATGGCTTTTCATTTTGCATCTAGAGCTTGAAATTGGCAGTGTGGTTGAAGCCCGGGAAGACAAGCACAGAAGTGGTGGGTGGATCTCTGGTCAAATGTTTATCTTCTGGGTTTATTGTAAAATAAGGAATGTTGCAGAGTGAACAATTGTAAATGTAGTCATCATTGGTAACACTGTGGTTATAAGAAATAATTCTGCAAGTGTATCCTCCCTCTAGGGGAAAAATGAGTTTCTCTCCTGAAGCTTTGGCAAAACTCCATCATTTAGCTTGAGTGCCTAATCTCCTTAAAAGGGAGGAGAAAGTTTTGCGAGAAGAATTATGCTTTAGTTTTAGAAAGTTCTCCAGAGGGTAAAATATGGTATTTATAATGCAAGAACTTGCTGTCATCTCTACAGGTTTCAGAAGTGCAGCTTCTTCTGTCAATGTCTAATGAACTGTGTAGTTCCGTATGATTTACCATTCCTGATGCTCCGCTAGGAATGATCAATAATACATTCTATATCATTTCTTTTACTTCCAAATGCGCACAGCAGGGTAGAGGGAGCCTTATTAGATTGTAGATTAGGGGGAGAGGGAGAGAATAAAACTCTCCCCCTTTCCCCAAAGCTGACCTGGTTTGATCATTATAGTTCTCGGTGGTTATTTAAGAAAAGATCCATTTCTTTCTTCCATCCTTTCTTAATATTCAGTGTGTTATTTCATAGCAGCTCTTATGGGCAAAAAAGGAGGGGGGAAACCCTTCCAAAATATACATAAATGGAAAGGAACTGCAGGCTAAATATTAAATTTGAGATCATTTTACAACTCGATTTAGGCAATAGAAAGGCCCCAAAACAAACTCCCCGAGGCTTTGAAAATGGCAAGAAACAGAGAAGTTTGGCTGAGGCCCAGGCTTAGTACAATGTTGCCCTGCTTCGTCTCTCCTCATTTTTCTGAGACCCTGCATGAAGCTTTCTGTTGTTAGGCATTGATTTTACATTTTTCCTTGCAATTCAGGAAGACTAATGAAATACAGAACTGTCCCCCCCGAAGAAATGAGCACATATTGCGCTGACGATTGAAGGGGGAGGGTGGAGGAGAGGTATTAATATTACTATATAAAA
This sequence comes from Podarcis liolepis, assembly GCF_965112155.1. Taxonomy (NCBI): domain Eukaryota; kingdom Metazoa; phylum Chordata; class Lepidosauria; order Squamata; family Lacertidae; genus Podarcis; species Podarcis liolepis. The sequence goes on from NC_139558.1 coordinate 44,320,035, forward strand.
GACCTGCTCTTTTAAAGAAAAAACCCAGAACGTAGAGTTGTATGTGCCTGTGTTTCTCACTGCAGTGATCGGTTCCTTTTATAAGCCTGTTTTAAACGTTGCGGTTGCAGTTTGAGAAAATTACGCATGTAAAGGTTTGCTTCTGCCAACTTAGAGAGTTAAGTTTTGGTGGGGGGGCGCAAATACGCTTGATATTGCCACTTGAGGTTTTCTGGTTCTTCAATCTGAATGGAAAAAAAGGATTTTAGGAATATGTACCTTTAAACTTGAAATGGTAAGACCCAGCTTGGGACTAGCAACCTCGTGTACTCTTTCTGGTAATCTGCAAGTCGGTCCTTCAAGCTTGCTCATCAATGGTACTACACTCCAGTGAGTCACATTTATTAATTTGAATTTAAGAAGATGACCTGCCCTCCAACAGAGGCGCTTTGAGGAAAAAGTCTTGACTAAAATGAACATGCCTACAAATTGTAAAAGACTTAATGACTATGTCTGCTCTCCATATTTGAAAGAAGTAATCGGAATGCAGTTTTCAAAGTTCTAGTGACGTTGTTGCAAGTAGTGTCACATCTATTAATTATTAATTTATTAAAAGGTCTAATTGGATGGCATGGGGAAATATGGACAGCAGCAGTACTGGAACAATGGAAACACCATCTTAGAGTTATCAGAGGACGATCAAAGCCTGATAGGTTCCCAGACATTTGGCCTGGTTTTTAGTAACTATACAAACAATGAACAAACGTTCTTGACCAAAAGTCCTGAAATGATATAAAAAAAATTTGGGAACATTCTAGCAAGGGGGTAGAGAGCAGGTTTCAAAGATGCAAAGAGGTTGATTGGTGAGTTGAGTAGGCAAGGTTTAGGGAAAGCGTAGATCCTGGCAAAATATCATTGTGGCTAAATAAATTAAGGGTTGTATCCAACAAAATCAATTTGTTTGCACGAGGACTTCTGCTTGTACAATGCAACTTTCCCTCCCTCTCCTCTCCCATGTGCCTCTCAAATCTGTTTTAGGTTCCCCTCAACCATGTATAGCAGATTGGAGGGGTGGGGGGGGGGAGGAAAAGAGGGAGAGGAAGCTGCACTGTTCAAGCAGATACACCCCTAAGTTGTTTTACAAGGTTTTTGTGCAATAGTTCAGTGCTCTAAGCCTAATTTCAAGCCTGACTGCAGTTCACCCCCATTGCTACATGGGCAGAATCAGTTAATATTATTTTAAGAGAACAATGTATTATTAACTTACTTATATGCAGAATAGATATAGCTACTGGGGTTTTATGCCATGTTCAGTCTTCTAAGAATACAACCATTCTTGGTGATAAGTGAGCTCGGCTCCCTCCCCTGTTAATTTTAACGAAGATGTTTAGTAAAAACAATATCAAATAGAGAGAACTTTTGGAGTTAGTTCCATTTGAAGATGTTTCTACGACAAAACAGTCTTCAGCTTGTGCTCTATTTTTAATGGCTGTCATTGTCTACCAGTAGATATTATCTTGATACAATGTTACTGTTGTAATGTTATAGTTGTGTGTGTGTGTGTGTGTGTGTGTGTGTGTGTGTACGTCCACACACACACAATGTATGCTGACTGCACAGCAAAAATCCGTACAAAACTTTCACTACTCATCCTACACTTGATTTCTTCCTCCATGCATAGCAAATGTATCTAGGAATGGCCTAATATGATCTCTTTGGCTACCTCTCCTCCTATTCCTCAAAATTTATGTATGTCAGACCTAGTGCTTGCTGCTTAACAGAGCATGGATGTGATATGGCCCTTGCTAAGAGCGATTCCGATCTACAATAGGTGGCCATGATGGGATGGGATACCAGGAAATCTGAAAGACATTTTGCTGAACCAGAGGAACACAAATGAGCAAATGGTTTGGTGAGGCTTTGCTAAAGAGATAGATCAGAAGGAAGGGTTTTGAAGAATGAAGGGGCAGAGGCCCGGTGTGTGTGGGAGATGAAAAGAATTTTCCCCTTTTTTTATCTTTTGTTTTTTCTTTGTGTATGTTTTGTTTTTATAAAAGCGGAAAACCAAATAAAAATTTTATAAAAAAAAAGAAAAGAATTTTCCCAGCAATAGGAAATAAAATGCAAAAGGCACAGAGACCACAGAAATCAACAGCAAATAAGCTAGTGTGGATTGAAGACTAGAAGGAGAAGTATGAGAGGGAGATATACACAGTGGGAGAGAAACAAATAGCTTTGTGTGTGTGGATTAGTATATTGAAATCGATATGAAAGCTCATTGGTAGCCAGAGTTAGACTTGAGAACAGAGGTGACATATGAATAACAATAGGAAAGAAAGACGAGTGGAGCAAAATATAGCAAGTGAGAAACATAGCAAGTAGGAATGCCAGCAGGGAAGCTGCCAAAGTCTAGATGAGAAAAATCAAGGGCACGGACAACTATTTTATCAATAGTTATGGAAGGGAATGGGTAGATAATGGAGAGACTGAAAGTGAAGTAGGAGGACCATGTGATTCTTTTGGATATGGAAGGAGAAGAAGGATGAATCAAATAGGATCATAGTTTTGTATGCTTCAGTGGTGTAAGAGATGACAGCATCTTCAGCAGTGACCAGTAATTGGTATGAATCAGTGATAGCGTAAGAGGAATGGGTTGAGATGAATGCGGGCCCTTCAAGCAGAAATGTTACCTGAGCTGAAAGGCTTTGAAAGGAAGTTCATGATGAAGATGAAAAAAGCAAAGGGCAAGGGAGCTGTCAGCATAAAAGCAAAAGAGATCGCCCAAGAAGCAGGGTATGGGGGTGAAAAAGTATCTAGAGAGCTCCATTTCCCCCAAAGGCGATCTGATTTGTGCTGAGGCACCTAAGAGATTTTAGGAGGCCAAATGAAGAGTGAACGTTGTACAAGCCATCTAACAGGATTATGCATAATTCTCAATAGACGACAGTTTCTAACATTTGTTTGTTTGTTTGTTAATGGTTCCTATTACTCGTGTAAATGAATCATTATCTGTGTTAAAGAACAAGGAGGGTTACACCTGTTTTAAAGGCATTTCTGGGCCAACTTTACACAGAATAGCTCAACTTTCCCAATGCGCATCTGCATTTGGTGAGAGGAAAGAATAACAGCAAAAGAACCTACAGGACCATTTCAGCAAATGCAGCCTGGCATTTTGGGCTCTCTGTCTTTTTCTGTGTATGTGGCACCAGTTAATCACATGTTCATAAAAATACTTGCATGTGAGTCAGGCCGATGACATTAACATTCAGTGCAGTTGGGGAAAATAAATGTAAAAGGTCTGCTGGAAACGCTCCATTGTAGCTCTTTCTCAGTAGCCTGTCAGACAATGCATAAACCTGTGACCTCTTTTGTACACAATTACAACGTATCTCTTCAATCTAAAGCCAGATAATTACAAGGTTACAGAATCCCCTGGCAGGCTGGAAGAAAGGGTTACTCTCATTTTCTCCTAAAGGCGCTGGGGTTCTGCCGTGATAGAAAGGTACGTCTGCTTAGTATGTGGGGGAATGGATATGACGGGCTGGGTGTGTCGCTATTGTCACCAATTTGCCAAATGAAAAGGGAAGGCAAATTGTGCAAGCCCTATTGTTCATCTATCCTTCAGTTATTCTTTACAATTAATCTAAAACCAGTTTTCTCATTGTCACAGCGCATGATAGAAAAAGTCCAATTTTGCACAGTCTTACAGTCCTTTTGAGATTTTATTTTTATAGAACTCTAGAGTTGGAAGGAACCCCCCAGGGTCATCTGGTCCAATCTTCTTTTGAACATCTTGAAATGATGATGATGATATTTGTACCCCACCCATCTGAGTAGGTTGCCCCAGCCACTCTGGGTGGCTTCTGGCATATACAAAAACATATTAAAACATTAAACTTTAAAAACTTTCCAATACAGGGCTGTCTTCTAAATGTTGTATAGTTATTTATCTCCTTGACATCTGATGGCGGGTGCCACTACTGAAAAGGCCCTCTGCCTGGTTGCCTCTAACCTCACTTCTTACAGTGAGGGAGCCAACATATTCTGATTAATCAAGCTAGATTTTTTTTTTGGGGGGGGCAAATTAAATACAAATACAAATGAAGCTACAGATTGTAAGCAACATCTTAAAGGAAGCGCTCTTTCTTTTCTTTCACAAGGGAATACCTGTACTAGGATAATGCTTGCTGCATCACACACAAGCATCATCTCCAAAACAAAGTATACCTTTCTTTTAGCCAGATTTTGGTCTATCAATTGACTAAGAGTTCTTGAATTGAGTGACATCCTTATATGTTTCCCATGGGAAGCTGTGTTCCAATGCCATCATGTAAGCCAGGGGTCAGCAAACTTTTTCAGCAGGGGGCTGGTCCACTGTCCCTCAGACCTTGGGGGGGGCGGACTATGGGGGGGGATGAACGAATTCCTATGCCCCGCAAATAACCCAGAGATGCATTTTAAATAAAAGGACACATTCTACTCATGTAAAAACACCCAGGCTGGATTTAGAAGCCGATTGGGCCGGATCCAGCCTCGGGCCTTAGTTTGCCTACCCATGATGTAAGCCACCTCTCCAAAACATGTTAAAGCAAGGATGGAGAACCTGTGGCCCGCCACATATTGTTGAACTCCAGCTCCCATCATCTCTAGCCGGTATGGACAAAGCTGAGGAATGATGGGAGTTGTAGTCCAGCAACACCTTGTCTGCACCCTTTTCCCGTTTACTAGTGTCTGTGCATGCAACTTCTAAATGCCAGTAATGTGTGGCTCAAGCAGCAGCTGAGATGCAGGTGCTGTATGTGCTATATGCATACAGGCTGGCACTCAGCCCTTTTAAACTGTTATTGCAGCTGCATATGTTATGATAAAGGTTTTCAGTGGTGCAGCATGCAGAATCTAAATTGTGAATCTAAATTGATTCACAGAGAAGAGGTGTGATATGGAGCTCTGTATAATTTTAACTGCTTGTCAATCACAACCAGTTATCTTACATGGCAATGCATTTTTTGGAGCTGTACAAGGTGGCACAGCAACAATTTCTAAGCAATCAATGTGCTTTCTATGCAGACAAGAATTATCAGTAAGTTCTGATGCCAATCTCTCTCGGCCATTTCACACACACACACACACACACACACACACTCCTCCCTGTAGGTCATCTGAATTGATGGCCATCGCTACATTTAGTGGAAACTGAGTTTCATTGTTTTATATATGTGCTGTGTGAAGAAGTACTTTCCCTTTCTGTCTTGAATCTTCCAACATTCAGCTTTAGTGGATACCTCTGAGCTCTAGTATTATCAAAGAGGGAGCGAAAGATCTCCCTATCTGCTTTCTCCCCACCATTCATATTCTTATACACCTGTACTTCCTTGTTCATCTCTTTTCTAAACCCCAAAGCCTCAAATGTTGTAACTTTTCCGCATATGGAAGTTGCTTCACCCCCTTGATCATATTGGTTGAGTCCTTTCTAGCACTACAATATTGTTTTTTAGGTGAGATGACCAGAACTATATATAATATTATGACAGTGTCAGGCCCTGGGGTCTCAGGTTTCAGCAGTGTGCTGAAATTCAGTGCTCCCACCTCTCACCTTCCATTCTGCATCATTGTTGCAGCACCCTTTGCAGTTCCCCCAAGGCTCTGTGCTTTTGAACAGGTGGCTTCCCTAAATCCGCCTCGGATTACAAATTGTGATTTCAATACAGAGTTGTACAATGGCGTTATGATATTGACAGTTTTCTTTTTCAATCCCTTTCCTGATATGACCCATAACAGGTTTAGGTTGAGGTTTTAACCAATTAACCCTGAATTTGTAACATTCCATCCTTGCACGCTGCAATGTGGTTGATGCAAAGGACTCAGTACTGCTTGCAGCAGTGTGGAGAGAGCAGTATAGAGCTTGGGGAAGGATTGTCAGAGAAAGACTGAACAACTTGGCATCTGAACGATGTCCAGTTAAAGTGCTTGAGGTGGTCTCCAGTCTTTCATTTGTTGCTTCCTTGACACCGGGCACAATGGATGCTAAAGTGATGATGATCACACATGCAATCACCCACTGCAGCAGGTATGTGAAGCATCCTTCAAGCACCTTTCCAGAGCCACCAGGAAAGGTGTCCTGAAAGAAGCGTCCAGTTGCAACCAAATGATGATTTAGTAATGATTAATGAATTCATTAATCTGTATCATCTTTAATCCAGACCATCAATTTCATTTGTATATCAAGAGATGAAACCAGGAGTTTGAACCCATGCTAAGTGCAGTCCTGAAGGAAAGTTAATTATTAAAATACATTATTGTATTTTAAAAACCTTAGCATACAACTCTACTTTTTGATTCCAATAGGTAATAAATATGTTAAAGGTGCCTTGGTAGAACAAGATTACCAAGGTAATTGAATTCTGTCTGAAAACAGAAAGTTGCAGAGGGACGGGGGTTCTACTATGGTGACTTTCAGGTTCATGAACTCCAGTTTCTGATATGAATGCATTTCTAGTTAAATGAACTGGTAGAAGGTGGTCACTAGAGGCCAAACTTTCTAAATCGTTGGTATGTGCATATATAATACCCTACGGCTGATTAACCTCTGAAAGTGGCTTGTTAAATGCTCCATTACTTGATTTGTGTGCACACAGCATCCCATAAAGTTGCTAGTATGAATGAAAAGTAAAGCTTGCTAAATTCAGGTTTGCTGTGCTTTATGATACAAGAATGCATGTTATTCACCAGCAAAGGTTGTGTGAATCTAAAATAATAAATCATAGAATCATAGAGTTGGAAGGGACTCCAAGGGTCATCTAATCCAACCCTTTGCAATGGAGGAATCTCAACTAGATCATACATGAGAAATGGATTTAGTAAGTCTATACCTAAAGTTGAATGTTCTGTTAGTGAAACTGAATTCTTGCTATTTGGTGCGTGTGAAAATATGTCCTTTTGAATTATAGATTTATAGGAACTATCAAAAATTCCCTTCTCCAATGGAGGGAAAGAAGTAGAGAAAGCCTTCTAGAAGGGGAAGCTCCAGACAACCTGGAGGTTCAGCCCACTAACAGTACAGAATCATCTTTCCTTCTCACTGGGTCATGGGTTGGACAGGGACAAGGCTCTATGATTTCCAAAATCAAAACAGTGTGTTAATTGTCTACCTACCTGGAAGTGGAGTCCATCTGGGCTCTTTGGGGAGGGAGAGGAGTATATAAATTCAATAAATAAGACGGTAAATGTGATCCCATTCCACATTTACTTTCCCCATAATACACTTGCAGCCGTATTTTATATGCTACTTTCACTTACGTTCCCTCCCTGGCAAGAACGGTTTCCAAACCCATATATGAATTCTCATAAACTAGCCCAGCTTTCTCATTCACCTTTCCTCACAGACATCTATTTCCCCCCTCAGTCTTCTCCTTTCCCTTTCTCACACAAACCTAGCCTAGTTATTTGGTGCCTGTGAGTACTGGACATGTGAAGGGGTTCTTTACAATGTCCATGGCTAGCTGTGCTCCTGATGGCACACGTTTGGAATCAGGCTGAAGAGGGCTTGCATGCCTATGGAGGAACACATGCGCCGTTCCCTCCACAGGGTTGTGAAACTTGGTTTACCAGGCTTTGCACCCGGAATTAGGGAGCCCCATACAAGTTCAACTGTACGTGCATGGGCCCTCCTTTAGGTGGTACTGAGGTTAGCTGGACATGTTCTAGGGAGTCACCTCATGGATTATTTAGAGTCATTCCAACCTGGATTCAGGCCTGGCTGTCTAATTGATGGACACGATGATGCACCTCCCTGTTCCAGGTACGGAAGCTGAACAAAACTGGCATATCATCTCCCACTACACCAAAGGCAGTGAGTCAGTTGAAGCCCCTCAGAAGAAACCCTCCAGCAACAGAGGGAAATTGCTGAGAGAAGGGCCTCAGGGGAAACAGCTGGAGGCTGCTGCTGTTGCTCCCCAACAACAACTGTACCCTGGTGCAGTTGCCTCACTAGTGAATGGAAGGGCCAACCATGATAACTGCCACTGCTTGCATGCCTAGTATCAGAGGTCACAATGGCTGCAGTCTATTTCCACTGTTGGAAGCAGTATGCTTTTGAATGCCAGTTGCTGGAAATCACAAGTGGGAAGAGTGATGTTATGCTCAGATCCTGCTTATGGACTTCCCGCAGGCATCTGGTTGAGATCTGGACTAGATTGTCCTTTGACCTGATCCAGCAGTGTCTGTTGATGTTCTTACTTCCCCCTTCCATGTTGGTAAATTTAACTGATTCTTTGACACTCATATATACATCTGCATATAGCCTTTTCTTTCACTTCAGGCTAATTTATATCCCCCCCTTTAAACCAATGAGCAGCAAAAAAGCAAGCCACATCTAGTACTTGACCCCTTTCCATTGAAGGACATTAAAGCCACAGCTTGAGGTTCCTCCATATGCTGTTGCAGCACCTCTTTGCACTGCACATGACAGTGGGCAGCTGCCTGCTGGGGACTGTTGGGCATTGGGAGGAGGAGGAGGAGGTGGAAAGAGAGTCTCTCATTGACCAACACTTTTATGCCTGAACAAACACAGTTAATTCATTTAAAGAATATAACACCATGCCATTCCCTGAATGATTTCATTTTCTTTGCCGCAATTCTTCGTTCAAGCAGAAATACTTGAATAGTGATTACTGGGTATATTAGTATAATTCATACACTCATTTTGTGCTTTAGAATATCAACATGTTGTTTGACTAAGCAACCTTGTTCCCTATTGTTGTTATTGCAAGGGGGAGGAAGACAGTACATTACAGAATTTTCATAATAAAAAGGCTACACATGATTTCTGAGTGTCACTTTTCCATGCATTAATAAAACCCAAAGGCATGTCTGTTCCTGACTATTTTTATGCTGGCATGCCATAACTTCCCACACTTATAATGAACAAGCATGTTGGGAGTGAAAGCACTATTGGATTTAGTCATATTAAACACTGAAAAGAAAAAAGGGGAATAATTTTTTTTCAAAGCAGTTAGTGATTTGTTTGCATAATTCCTTGGGGAGCAAAAGAGAAGAAAAGGGTAGGAAAACTATATATAATAAGAAGCAAAAAGCATAGCATAATAGGCTTTCAAAAAACCTCCATGTTTGCAGATGCAATTTTGTAGCGATGTTAAATTATAGATGCAAATGCTTGCCTTTAAAATGCCAGGAGGCTTCTTATAATTTCATGTGTGTGGGGGGGAGGGTGGGTGGGCTGGAGTAAAGTGTAGACATTTGCAAAAATGAAGATCCTGTAAGAAAAAAAAATCAAATTGACAGTTTGGTAATGCAAACTGTGCACCCTATGTGCATAGTTGAACAGAGGGGGCAAGAAAATATTATTATTTGGATGATGGAATAAATTGCACTGTTTGCTAGCTACCTCCCCAATAAATACATTTGTCATTGCTGACCTCCTGTTTTCTATCCCAATAAATGTATATATGAAAACAACATTCTTCTGGCTGAGTCTGGGATGCAGCCAAGTACATCAGGGTTCCTGAAGTCCTACATTTAACACCTATTGGTAGAGGTATTGAGAAAAGAAGTTCTCGCTTGACCTCAAGGGAATATGACTACTGTGGAGCATGGAATAGTTATGGTGCCAGGTAAAGACCATTTGTGAGCTTTTACTGCATAATTTCTCATATTATATAATGAGAGTCTGTGTAGTGCTTAGAGTGCTGAAAGGGGCCAGGGAGACCCAGGTTCACATACCCACTGAGCCCTGAATCTCACTGGATGGCCTTGAGCCAGTCACTCTGTCTGTCAGCCTAACTTACCTCACATGATGATTGTAAGGATAGCACTAAGAGAAAGGGGAACCATGTACTTGAGCTCCTTGGAGGAAAGGCGGGATAGAAATGCAATTGAGAGACAAAAGCAAGAATTTAATGTTGGCTTAAGCTGAATAAAATATAGACATTTTCTCTCACAAATATATTCCCACCATATCCCTTGCATAATCTCTCTGGTGCTTTGTTCTGGGAGAGAACAAGGATAAATTCTCCCCCCACTCAATATACAAATAAACTAGTTAAATGGCATAATTTAGAGATTAAAGTTCATTTTTTGATGTTGAACTGTGTTTTGAAACAAAATAGTCTGAACATTTTAGAAGGCCATCAGTGAATACTGTGTTGAAGTTCTAGCCTTTGCTAGGAAATCTCAGCCAGCCAAATCCTTTTGACTCAACAGTGCTAATGTCTTCTTGGAGGTAAGTTCCCACTGAGTTCAATGGGGGATATGTATTTACTTGGGAGTAATCCCATTCAACACAGTGAGGAAATATATGCAGAATCGTAAAGGATGGCATTGACCAAGTGCCATGCACCAGTAGTCTCAAGACCAAGCTAGAGAGACCAGATGCTAAATGCATCACTGGATGCTTCATTTTTTTAATTGCTAAAAGCAAGCATGGGTCATTTCCATCAAGCCCTTGGTGCACAGGGAGGGGGCTCAACCCTTTTCTACCCTGCTGTGGCCCTGATGAAAATCGTGTCCACCCCTGTGGTGGCTATTAGTCCCAGAAGGAAACTTCCATTAATATCTTGAACAATGTATTGATTGTGCTACACTTGAAGAATACAGATCATAAATAAAACAGTGGCAGAAATGTGCAGTAGACAGACGTCTCAAATATTTATTCCAAGGAGTACAAAGCACCAAATCTGGGATATTTGGGGAAGACTTTCTCCATATATATTCCTCTACCTGTGAGTTATGATCTTTGAAAGACAGCCACACATGGCACCACTGTCCGAGGCTGCGTATAACTCAGTTCTATTTTGTGTGTGTGTGTGTGTGGCAGCCCTTCCATTGTGAAATTTTCTCTTCAGGAAGATTTGCTAAGCCCTTTCTACTGTGTTTTAAGTGAACTTTGTAATGAAGCTTTTTATCCAGCTGGGGTCTGCTAGAATGGTTTTATTTGATTGGTAGAAATTCATCTGATTGAAAACAATGTACTTACATTGGACCTGGTAGAGCATGATACTCTGTGATTCTAATTTGATTTCTTCTTTAGTGAATTCTTATTACAATTTCCACTTACTAATTTATTTTAGAAGTATCCTACCAACTCAAAATGGATACTTTGAATAAAATAAAATATATATTGTTGGTGCGATATGCATCTCTCTTGGGATAGCATTCCATAGTTGTGGCACCGCCATAGGAAAGTCTGTCTCTCTTGTACTGTATATACACTACGTACTTTACCTAAAGAGGGAGAATGGAGAGTGACCTCTGCTGATACTCCTAATGCATAGGTAGGTTTCAAAAATGAGTTCAATATTTTATTTGCAACTACTGTAAGAATATAAAATAAATATTAATATACAGTATAGTCAAACATAAAGCCACAAATCATCGGGTTGCCACAACTCAAAGAGGGTGTTGTACTAAGGTTCACAAAAGGGCAACCAAAATGATCATGGGGCTGGAACACCCTTCTTCGCAATTGAACATAAGAAAAGCCCTGATGGATCAGACAAGAGGCCCAGTGTAGTCCAGTGTCCTGTTCTCACTGTGGCCAACCAGTTACCTATGGAAGGCCCCAAAGCAGGAATCTCCCTACTGGTGATTCCCTGCAACTGGCATTCAGAGGTGACTGCCTCTGGTAATGGAGGTATAACATAGCTAGTCACCATGGCTAGTAGCCATTGATAGCCTTATCTTTAATGAATTTGTCTAATCCCATTTTATAGCCATCCATGGTGTTAGCCACCACTACATTTTGTGGGAGCAAATTCCACAGTTTAGCTAGGTGCTGTGTACTCCCACCCTAGCACCCAGCCACATTGGATGACCATTGCTCCTACTGTTATAGTACAGTGCTATAGGAGTTCTGAGTCAGAAGGCAGCCTTTGTTCATACAGATTTATGTGCAAAGGCTCCATCACTACCTACAGCCATGATCGTTACAGGAAAGCAAAGGGGTGGGACAAGTTGGCACAACTCTGCTCTCTGCTCACCTGTTGAGAAGCACAGCAGCACCAACACCAGAACTAGACTGTATGGTCTGTTAATTTCCATTGATACAACTGTCTTGCTGGTGCTTGTTTCTCCTCCCCTCTTCCCTGAGTCTGATGTTTGGGTTTCCCACCCTTTAATCAATGTTCTTAAATAAGACACGTTTCCTAATAATTGCGCACTCTCCATACATAATGAGATAGTTCTGAAGCCTGTGGAACTTGGCAGGGAGTAAGGATCTGTCTGCATTATGAGAGCTGTTTAAAAAAAATATGTGAAAAGTCTCTCTGATAGTTTAGAAATATTTTTGCTTTTTATGGTGCAAAGCAGTCCTTCTCTCTCAACTAAGTATGAGCACGAATGATAATTTATTTGTACAAAATAAATTGCATGCATAGTTCTCTAAACAAAAACAAAAGTAATTAACTGCAAATTACATGGTATTGGCAACTGGTGTAGAGTCTTGGGCTGATTTGTTTGATTTTTTAACAGCACTGCATCCCACAGTGCCCTCTTCTGAAATAAATGTGGGACTTTGGCAGAACTGTTTGGAATGGCTGGAAACCAGAGGATCCCTTTAGTTCATTTGACAATATTGTTTCCTTTCCAGCACATTCTTGGATATAATGTGTACATCTCTGCTGTTATTTATTCAGATGCACGGGCTTTGGTCAGATCATCAGAAGAACAGTTCCAAAGAAGCATCTTGTTCTATCAGGGCCTGGTGTACACTTGCAGTTACCTCACTTTGCTTCTCTACTCACTAAGATGCTTAGTGACTGGCAGCCAAATGTGTGAACTAATTCAATGGAGAAACATTCCATTTGAGATATTATATTATATTGATGGACCATGCCATTCCTTCTCATTGGAATCACTAAGTGATGAACATGCATATGTAAACTAGACTTTTTAATTGTGTTAAAATGTCATATAGGGGATGTGCATGTCTAGCCAGGAGTTTAGGAAATGGTGGAAGTGCCCCTCTGTCAGACTCTGCTGACAGAAGGGGAGAGGGGCTTCACTACAGCATCTGCAATGTGCTGAGCAATTGGAAAGTTACCACCAGTAGCAGTGGCATGGTGTGTGGGAGAGCCACAGGGCTGGTTGCCCTGGGTGCAAAATTTGTTAAGGGGCACACAATTTCAACACACGGTGCTCCCTCAATACAGCTATGCTCTTCCATCCGTTCCGTTGAAAATGGCTTGTCCATGCAAACCAGGAAGTCACCTCTCCAGAACAACTCTTATTTTCTTATCTCTCTGACTGCAATCTCCTGGGTGATGTGGATGCCATTAGGCAGTTGAATGCACATGTGTACTCTGTCCATTTCATTCCCTCCCTCCCACCCCGCTCTGTGTGGTCCGGGGCACTAGCAACCCATGCCATGCCACTGAGCAGTAGTGTTCCTGCTGGTGGCTGTAAGCACAGAGCCATGAAACGAGGTGTTCCAAGGTAGAAACAGGCTATGAATCTGCTGGATCTAAAGCTACACGATTCCCCTGAAAGGCAGTCATTCCAGACCCTAAACTATTCCAGCCCTGTAGCTAGTGCTCCTGCATTTCTTTGAATGGGGAGAAATGAAATGAAAAGATCTGCCAGACAGAAAAGCTTGATGAAACAGGCTCCATATTCTGCCCTTGGTGACACAAGCCAGCAGGACTTTGCTGTGTCCCAACCCCACTTAGGATTGCTTTGTTCATTGGGCTTGGCTGAGGTGTGGGCAATGAAGAGTATCCGACAGGATCCATTGTTCAAAGCAGCCATATAGTACATTGTGTTAGTGTAATATGAGGAAGGCCTAAGGAGGCAGTCTTGAGAAGCTCTTAGGTATACAGTAAAGTTGTTTCCATTGCATTTACAACTACAGTTACCATACACTTATCACAAAGTGCTTTGCCAAAGCGGAGTAAATTTGTTAATCTACAGCAGCAATGGGAACACAAGAAGATTCAGAACTGGGGCATAGGTGGTTAATCCTTCTCTATGCAAACCGCATACTGCATTATTTTTATTTCTCACGGGTGCTCTCTTTTATATAATTGATTTTTTAATACATGTCTCATTGCATCAATCTGAACTGGCTATATGGTGATACCACTAGAAAATTATTTTAGAAACTTCCTGGTGCACTTTGCCCTGAGATAACCATTTCCCATCTGCAACTTTGCTTATTGTATCATGGATTGCTGCTCAAGCTGTTGCTCTTTAAACAATTTTCTTGTTTTCCTACACCCCATGAATAGATTCCTTCCAGTTTACCAATTTACATAAACACTATTGTTTAGGGAAACTGTCAAAATTACTTCAGATATCTTCCATTATATTTATTATTGTTCTATGTTTTTCCATCTCCATCTATATTTTATTATGAAGGCATGCTTTTACTGTTATGATTTGAAGCATGTCAAAACAGTGCACTCAATTATTGTGAATTGTCATTATCCAATCCTGTGCTCTTCCTGAAGATGGGCCAAGCCTGGAGCAGAAAATACACCATTTAGCACACTGGGATTTTAATATGTGACCCATCTTATAAACCAGGGGTGGGGAGCCTCTGACCCATGGCTCTAATTTGGCTCACCAGTCCTCCCCATCTAGGCCACCAGGCCATTCTGGCCAAGCCACACCTACCTGCTGTATACCTGACTTCAGGTGGTATTATTTTTAGCACTAGAAAGTCATGGGTGGTAATTATGTATTTTATGGTAATTATGTACCATTATTAAACAATTATGTCTTATTCTCATAATACATCATTACTTCATTAAAAATATGTAATCTATATGTTTCTATGAAACCTTTAAGTATGATTCCTAAGGCAATACTTACACAACAAGACACTCTTAAAGACCCTTTATGTTTCCCCCCACTCCTTATGCTGCCTATTCTCATTACTCTAAAGAAGTAAATAAAAAGCTGTAATTTATTTATTTTTAAAAACTGAAGCTGTCTTTTCTTTACATAGGTACATTTCAGCTTTCAGCTACTGCTTTTGCTCCGCTCTTAACTCTTCATCAAATTCATAGGGAAAGTTTGCGTGACTCCCTAAGTTTCCACTCCTTGCCTGAGCATCAATTCTCATTCTTCGGTTGTATCCACAGTACTTTCTACCCTTTGAAAAGTGGTTATGCGTCTGCCAGCACAAGTTATTTACTTTCTTTATGTTTGTGTGTCTGCTGAAACTTGCATGTGACAATCGCCTATGTTTGCACAAATAGCCCCTGGATGCAAAGAGGTTCCATTGCATCTTAGTTACAAGTGTTCTTGAAATGTATTATTCCATTTATTCATAGTAGAAATGTTCTGCTCAAGTGAAACAGTTCTATTTGTATACCATTGACTTTAATACTACTAGAATTTCATCCATATTTCAGAGAGATTTAAATCAGTGATAAATTATGATGCCCTTGAACTAAAGTTGAGGTCTCAAATCATAAGAGAGCTTCAAAATTCATCATTTAGTTGTCTGAAATGCAATCTTATTAGCAATTGCCATGTGGCTGGAAAAATGTGAGATGCTATGCTGATAAGGGACAGCAATTTCAGTTTGTTTCCTGAATGTAGTCTATAATTCCCTTTTGGTAATGATTCCCCGCTCCAGGAAACTAGTGCTTTCAGGTGATGGTATCTGGCTTCTTGTTTGTTGAACTGTTTATAAAACATAGAAATGTGCTGAAGCCCAAGATAGGAGCTTGCTAAATATTCAAATGTAAGTACTATGACAGAGAGCAATCTGCTTTTAATGTTGGATATGTTCTCAAGCCTGAATGTTGGCCCATCTTGTATCGTATTGTTGGATACCATATGGGAGACCGGTCATGTGAATGTGTGCAATATATCTTTGGTGAGTCTTGGTCTCTATGACTTCTACCCTGCCAGATGAATGGCCAATGGCCAATGAAATGGTTTTCATCTCCATTTTCCAGCTGTGCTTCTTTTTCAACACAATTCTCAGCCTAGTCCACAATTCATGCCTTAAATTACTTCTGGGTAGCAACTGGCACTTGAACAAATGTTGTTTCTCATATATTGGGTTAAATCAACACTGTCTGTAATTATCTGGGTAACTCTAGATCAGGCATGGCCAAACTTGGCCCTCCAGCTGTTTTGGGACTACAACTCCCATCATCCCTAGCTAATAGGATCAGTGGTCAGGGATGATGGAAATTGTAGTCCCAAAACAGCTGGAGGGCCAAGTTTGGCCATGCCTGATCTAGAGCAACAAAGGGATGCTTAGAATGGTATTGATAAATGGGAGATCATCCCATACAAACATAATTTTCTGAAGGAGACATTGATTTTTCTCGCCAGTGAAGTCCCAAGGACTCCTAGCTGGCCTTCAGTGCCACAAGAGATGGTTTTCTAGATCAAAATGATTTATTTGCATCTCACTCAGTTCCTTTTCAATAACAGTGGCTGCTCTTAGAAAGAAAGGGACCGCCACTACCTCACGGTCTTACTTCTAATCATGGTCTCTAAGCGTCATAGCCCATTGTTAGGACTGCCATAGAGATCCCACCAAAAGTAGCATTCCTGAAGTGCATTCTCCACCCAGATGTAGGACTACAACTCCTATCATTCCTGGCTATCTCTGCCCATGCTGATTGGGTTGATGGGAAGTGGAGTCCATCTGGAGGGCCACGGCTTCCCAACCCCCACTGTAACATTTACAATATTCTAAGTTATTGTAAGCAGATAACCATAACTGAAGTATCCAGATTAATCAGCTTTGCTAATTGAAGCAACTCTTATTTGGGCAATCATAAGGTGTAATAGTCTAAACATTCATCAAGAGCATTTGCAATTAAAAGCAATCCTGCTCCTTTGAAGAATGGTGAAGCAGCTAACTTATCACGAGTGCTGAAATATTTTTTTGTTATTCACATAGATATCTGGATAAGATATAATGGCAGAAACAGTCCCACTCAATAGCCAATTAATGTATATTGATGCCTGAAGCAGCTGAAATGTTGGAACTAGCTGTCTGTTTAATACGATTGCATATGTAATTGAACACATTAACATTTGCTATGCTTTGAATTAAGTTCCCTAAATAGAAAGGTAATAGGATAGTTAATGCATGTTAAATTTGTTCAGAGACTTTTAGAATATTGTGCCCTTAAGGGAACTGTGTGGGTGTATGCTCTTTTATTCAGGTCAGGAGACCAGGAGCAATACAGTTATCAAAATCTCTCACTCTCCCGCCCCCTGCAACACACTTTGTTTAACATCCAGTCTGATGAAGAGTTCTGGAGAACTTGAAAGCTTGTTCACTCTTTTATATATATTTTAAAAAGGTACCCCTGCCCGTACGGGCCTGTCTTGACAGACTCTAGGGTTGTGCGCTCATCTCACTCTAGAGGCCGGGAGCCAGCGCTGTCCGCAGACACTTCCGGGTCATGTGGCCAGTGTGACGATGCTGCTCCGGCGAACTGGCACCAGCGCAGCACACGGAAACGCCGTTTACCTTCCCGCTATAAAGTGGTACCTATTTATCTACTTGCACTTAAGGGTGCTTTCGAACTGCTAGGTGGGCAGGAGCTGGGACTAAACGACGGGAGCTCACCCTGCCGCGGGGATTCGAACCGCCGACCATGCGATCGGCAAGTCCTAGGCGCTGAGGTTTTACCCACAGTGCCACCCGCGTCCCTATATATATTTTAGTTTGTCCTAATAATTGTCTGACTCCATTTTGGCTTTTTTCTTAAGGACCAACATGGTGT
Organism: Podarcis liolepis; assembly: GCF_965112155.1. Taxonomy (NCBI): domain Eukaryota; kingdom Metazoa; phylum Chordata; class Lepidosauria; order Squamata; family Lacertidae; genus Podarcis; species Podarcis liolepis. The sequence goes on from NC_139558.1 coordinate 44,337,731, forward strand.
CCTTAGTTTTGTGTGTGTGTGTGTGTGTGTGTGTGTGTCTGTCTGTCTTAGAGAACATACAGTCTAGCTGTTCAGAAGCAGGGTTTTCTACCACCTGAAGATGGGACTTTTGGTGGTATGCAATTAAATAGTTACCCTAGTGCAAATATTAGCAGTAGTGCAATGGCCTTTTCTCCCCTCCCCAAATCTGCTCTGGAGGGTTGGGAGGAGCCCTAAGAACACATTTAGAGGATATGCAAGAGGACGAGAACAGCTCTGCAGGTCTCTGCAGGTGCCGAGCTGCCTAGTCCACCTGCTGAAAGCATGCATAGGTGAAAGCATCAAAACAGAGCAGTCTGGGTTTAGGGTTAAGCTGGGCCAGGGTCTATGAATCCTGAGCTGGCCTCCTGTCCTCACTTGATGGCATTGCATCTGATTTTGGCCTGATTAATGGATGGATCAATAAGTACCCCAAAACTATGAACCTGGTCCTAGTTAGAATGCTTTCCTGCAGAATAGTATGAACTGCCCACTAATAATCTTCTAGCTTGAACTTCAGTTATGGCTTGAACCTAAGCTGTGGATTTTAAAACAATATATCTGCACATACAGGTGTAAGTAAATAATGCCAGGTAGAATTGGACTACTGGATTGATGGTGGGCACATGGTTTCTTCAGAATGTGTGGCATGCTATTGCAATCATATTTCCATCCTGCTGATGGATGTGTGACTGCTTAGTTATCCTAATTCCTCCTACTGAAGAAAGTTGGAATATGAATGTAATAAATAGTGTGTGGATGAGGGTGGGTGGGGAAGCTAGTCACAATGTCCTCCTCAGCAAGTTCCAAATAGTAGAATAGTCAACAACCTGCCTGAGTTCGCCACTCAAACACCAGACAAAGCTTTGTGGTGCAAAATATGGGTTGTTTTGGTATGTTACAGTTTGTTACAGTTACAGGGTAGATTTTAGGGACAACTCACAGTGTAGAAAAATAAGCTGATTCTCACTATGCATTTTTTCATGCAAGAATTTGAGCTTATGCTGGTCAATTAATGACTTTGCTAAGGAGAATGCCAAAAATACTGATAATTTTCTTTCTCAAGTTTACTTTTCAATTGTAAATAGTTTGCGATATTGTTGGATTTCTGATAATACGGCTAATGCAACCCCATAAATTCCTCTGATAGTAGGTAAAGTTCCAGAGTTGGTCCAGGGTATAGTTTGTGAAGAATTTAATTTATGAAGCCATATAAAGAGTGTAACATATTACCTACTTGTAGTCATTCCCACTTTAATGTTGTAAATTCTTTTGTATACATGGCAGCAGCAGTGACTCAAATGTTACCATGTTAGTTCACTTTTCTTTCAGAGACATGCAGAAGATTGCTTTTCATTTTCTAAAAATATAGTGCTCTGTCTATTTTTTGAAACAGAGCTTGTTTTTGGACTTCTATGTATACTTGGAATAAGATGCAAGCCATTCTCAAGTTTGCACTTTTATGTTCCTGATGAATAAATCCTGTCTAAACAGCAAGGAATGAAGGTTAGGTGCTAAACAAATATTGCCCATTAAATATGTTATGACTCTGCCTATGAGGACCTGTGAGAGTGTTGGGAAAAGCCTAGAGCAGCTTTTCCCAACCGTGGTCCCCAGACATTTTTGTACTACAACTCCCATCAGCCCCAGCCAGCACAACCCAATGGTCAGGAAAGATGGGAATTGCAGTACAACAGCATCTGGGGACTCAAGATTGGGAAAGACTTGCCTAGAGTACTGACACCAAGACAGACATACTTCGTGCGGTAACATCTTGAATATTTCTCTTTCTTCTTTCCAAAACGAGTGGTTAACTTTATCAGCAGCCATTTGACTTGACATCTCGTTGGATAGCAATAGATATATAGAAGGGAGCCCACAGCTGTGCAAGCACGGAGAACTGGACTGAGGTCATATGTCCCAAGGCTATTTGGACAAGCTGCACTGTAGTGTAAGATTGTGCCTGTCAGGGGAAGGACAACTGTTAATATTTCATTAGCATAGAGAAGAGGAGGAAAGAAAGAGTACTCCATACCCCCCATTTAGTCCATTGACTGTAGTATTAGTTTCCAGGGGCTTCAAAAGAATGGAACAGGAGCAGAGGGCGTATATAAGATTAATTCTCAGATTCAAGATTTGCTATTAGGGAACTTTTGTGAAGCACAATTTCCTGAATCAAGGGGAAAAAATAAAATCATCTTTTAGACTCAGCTAATTGTTGAGGCAATGTGACTGTAATCATTTTGTCTTTCCATGCTGGGGTTTATTCTAAGAGGTTCTGTGCATTGCCTTTGCCATGCGTTATGCTATTCATGGTTTCCCCCCAGGGTAAATAATACTGGTGTGGGCCTGCAATGAGATATGCTCTCCCATTAGGGACCATGCTGCTTAGCAGCAGGAGCACCAGTGCTGTTTTCATGCTTGAATGGCAAATGCTCGTAGCTTAAATCCCCTCTCATTTGCAGCTATTGGAGACAACTGCATTCTTTCAGTGAACACTTGCGAAAGGTATTGATTTCTCATCAATCCTAACAGGAACATTTGTTGGTGGGGAGAAAGAATACCTGAGGATGGCTAAAAATCATTTGTAAGAACAGAGAAAAAGCTAATTAAATTGATAACTACAGGGTGGAAAAAACCTTCAGTGACAAATATTCATCTCGCAAACCTGAGGTACAAATTATATTATATAATGCCCCTCCCCCCAAGCAGTGTCATTAATATGATTTCTATTTGGCAATGATATTTCATAGTTCAGTGAAAACCAAGATGTATTAAGTACTGTCAAAAATGATGAGAACTCCAAGCATTATTGCCTGAAACTTAATGTTTAGTAAATGAAATGTTTTATATCTAAAAGAAAGAAGCAGAAGCAGCAATCTTAAGTCGTGTGGTTCAGTTCATAGGTACATTCCTATTACTTAGTGTTTTGCTTTGTGGCAGTAAATAGGTCAAGATGTGTCTGCATGTAACATCTCTGCTCAGAGAGCTGCACTATTTGCCCATTTGCTACAGGGCCAAGTTCAATGTGTTTCTATTAGTATATAAAGCCCTTAATAGCTTGGGACCAGTTTACTTGCAGGATGGCTCACTCAACTGCTTTGATCTGTGGAAGTGGCTCTCTTACACAGGCATAGGCAAACTTGGCCCTCCAGATGTTTTGGGACTACAACTCCCATCATCCCTGACCACTGGTCCTGTTAGCTAGGGATGATGGGAGTTGTAGCCCCAAAACATCTGGAGGGCCGAGTTTGCCAATGCCTGCTCTTACAGGTGCTAATATTATACCCATTCTGCACTTGCAATAAACTGATATTTTGGTGTGGCAGCACCTGTGCTTTGGAACTCCCTGCCTGTTGACATCAGACAGGCACCTGCACTGTATTTTGTTTGATGCCTTTTAAAAACATTTTTTGTTTAGACAAGCCTAGCCAGACCTTAGAGAGGATGCGTGTATTCTTTTTTTTATAGCTGGTGTTGATTTTAACCATATTTTAATATGGTTTGAAACTGGTTTTTAAAATCATTTTTGTTTATTTATTTAAGAATATACTAGATTGGAGTAAGACATGGCACCTCTGAGGCAACCCTGCCGCTTCCCTTCCTCCTTCCTTTCACTGCTTACATTTAAATACTTTTGCTGCTTGTAATGCAGAGGCAGCTCTGTTAGTCTGTTCTCATTGCCCCTCCTCTGCACCTCAAAGATCCTTCAGATGAGTAAGGTATTCTGGGAGAGGCCACCTGGGAGAATGCCTGTGCTAGCACATTTCTGCATCAGCTATAATTTTTATTTTAGATTTAGTTAAAAGAGTAAAGTTACCTAATACCAAAATTTAATTTATTTAAAAAATAATAATTTCCAGAAGCTGTGGGAAAATGGTAGCAGTGCAGGTGCTCTCCTGGACCACTTCACGCAGAATGCCTCACTCTGCAGAATGAACCCTTTCCTTAGAGCAAGATGCTCTGAAGAGACTTTCAACAACCAGATGGGTAGCAGCTGAGCAGCCCATCTCATAGAAGGGCTGGCTTTGAGGTTGTAGTTAATAATGATGATTCTACCCCATCTGCCCCATTATACATTACTAATGTAATAGCCTCTGTCTTTTTTCATTAACTGCTTAATAGTTTTTCTGCTTCATGGCAGTTATGTTAAATAAGAATTCCAAGCATAATTCCCCCCGCCTTTCTACTTCAGTAATACCAACATTTTTCTCTTGCTACATTACTAATATGATGGCATTTGCTTCAACAGGTTTGTCTGTGCATCAGCATTTAAAATAAAAATAAAAATGGATATTCTGAAATAACAGGCTCTGAATGAGCTGGTGACTTCTTTGGTGAAATCCATGGGGTGACACTCAAAGGGATAAGAGACACATAGTAGTGTGAGCATAAGTGCAGTGCTGCACAGTGTTGTATAGCGATAAGATCTGTGAAGCAATTCCCTCCCCCTTGTGGATGAGCCAAATGACAGGGTTGACTATATTATAAAAGGGACAATAAAGAAAGCTAGTTCTTTGAAATGTGTCAAATGCAAATGACAATTACTGTGAGTTCCTTATGATGATATGTAGAGATGGAAATTATTTTTGTTCTGCTGTAGAAGAGAAGCACTTGAAATGCATTGCATTTGTCACAATAAAATGCAACACATTTACATTTCCAACTTTGGAGGCGTGTGCGAGAGGCTTCATTGCTCCTCCAGTGCCTCCTGCTTCTGCAACCAGAGCTGGAGCTATGACAGACATCAAAAGCCAGCCCAGTGAGGTAGCCCTGGCCTGTGAGGGATCCATTTGTTTCAATAGTCAATTCCAGATCAGGAAGTCAGTGGCAGAATGGCACTTCTTGAAACATTGGAGAATTGGAGAAACTATATATACCTTTATATAGTGTATACACCTTTGTCCTGCTCTGGTAACAAGTACACCATTGCCTGTTTTATTGTGTTTCAAGTGAGTCACCTTGAGAATTTTGATTATAAATACGCCAAAGCAAGTAAGCAAGCAAGCAAACAAACAAATAAACAGCACCTTTGGGACTTGATGGTTGAAACTCCATAGATGCTTACCTGGAAGGAAGTCCCAGTAAGCTCAGTGGGGTTTACCTCTGAGTAGACATGTATAGGGCTTCCCTGTTTAGAACACAGGCGCTTGTCTATTCAGAAGCAATTCCCATTGAGTTAAATGAGTTACTCTCAGCTAGGTGGGTGCAAGACTGCAGTCTTCCTCTTTTCTTGATGGGTGGGCTGGGATAGTGGGTGAGGGATTGAAGGCCGAAGTCGTCCTGTTGACGTTTTTCCCAGAGATGAAGAGTTAGTGCTGAAAGGGTTACATCTGTCTTCCAAGGGAGCAGCTTTGCTGATATTATAATATAATAGAAAGCTCAACCCAAGGTGGCCGGCACTGAATCAGTATTTCAAACTAGATTAAGAGATTAGTTATTGAGATTGGATTGCTGTCCCGAGAGCCCTGCTGCTGCTTTACAGCCTCACAACGAGGTTCCACAGAGACAAGCACTATGTAAATAGAGGGTAGGTAGAGAGGGGAGACACTATTATCAAGCACTGGTAGAGTCCAATTGTCTGAAATATGGCTTTGGTATGCAATACAATACTATACGCCTCCCCAGTTCCTTCAGGTATCCAATGCCCAAGGTGCGGCGGAGCCTTTTCATTATTTGTTTTATATCTGGCTACAGTTTTTGTACTAACAGTAACGGTGATTAACAGTATCATTTGGTAGCCCCAAAGGGAACTCTAGGCGGTTTCAATTCAATTGCAGGCCTCTACGGCTCTTCATAAACCACAAGAATGAAGAAAGGCTTTTCCAACTGAATTACTGTCTTTTATTCAATCAGTGACTGTGTAATTGATCTGTACTATGACCTTTCCTTTCCGTTCTCTTACAGTTCCTGTATTTGTTCAGATATGATTAGTTTCTTATCTAAGCTCTTGCGTTTTATTTCCTCCATTGTTGGTCCGCATGAAAAAGCACAGATAGGAGAGGAAGAAAATGAAACCATCTTCTTTGCTGATAATATACAGTGGTACCTCGGGTTACATACGCTTCAGGTTACAGACTCCGCTAACCCAGAAATATTACCTTGGGTTAAGAACTTTGCTTCAGGATGAGAACAGAAATCGTGCTCTGGCGGCGCAGCGGCAGCGGGAGGCCCCATTAGCTAAAGTGGTGCTTCAGGTTAAGAACAGTTTCAGGTTAAGAACGGACCTCCGGAACGAATTAAGTACTTAACCCGAGGTACCACTGTACACTAATCGCCTAGATGAATTCCTAAGAATCTGTAGTCCATTTTCCTTCCCATCTGAATTCATATCCTGAAGTGGACCTGTTGCAGGCACAAATGGCATTACAGAGCTAGTGGTGGATGGCATGTTGGGACAGGAACACTTCCCTCACCTCCCAGCATTTTGGCTAAATATCTATCAGCCTGCTTTTTAGGGAGGCTAACCTATTTAATGCACTGTGCATGGCAGATGCATACCCCATATCTTTCTGGGCTACTTGTGATTTTTCAATGGAAATTGTGTAACCTCAGACCCAAGTGCCAAATATAGTCCTCCAAATGTCTCTATCTGTATTTTGTAGCATGGGTTGGTGGCAAGAAACATTGCATGTATATTTGTAAACAATTACAAAACAACAACAATTTATTTTTATTGATATTTATTGCTATATTCAGCTGACTTCAATGTTTTCAAAGAGATTATGAAGAATGGCTCATTGCTAAAAACAGAGCTTTCCAAACTGTTCATGTTGGTGACACGCTTTTTAGGCACGCATCATTTTGCAACAGTAATTCAGTTTTACTAGCAAACTGGAAGTTAAACCAACCTCTTTCCAGTCCCGAGAGGACTGCAGCCAACACACTAATGTGTTGTGACACACAGTTTGGAAAGCTCTGGTTTAAAACACCGTTCTTCAGACAAAGATCTCCATACTTTAAGCAAAAATATGCATGATAGCTAATTGCCCTCAAGTGTATGCATTCATGTCACCATTCATGAGGTCCTCTGCTAACAGGTCTAGTTGACTGTGAGCTCCCTAGCTATTGTAAAGTGGAAGGAACAAGTTTTAATTTCTGAGGTGTTTTTTTTTAAAAGTAGAGTGTTTTTATGAAATGGGATGTGAACTTTGTAGTCAGGAAGGAATGTGGGCAGGGCCTTGTAATGGCTTGCTTATTACTCTGTGTAAAATAATTTGGTCTATCCTTCTGCAATTTGAATTCCTGTAAATTTATGGGATTTTCTTCAAACTAATTACTATATTTTATTATGAAGGCTTCTGAAGCACAATCCTCTTGTGTGCTTCTCTGCTTTCATTCTCCCTCTGACCATTTCCCATGCTTTGAATTTAAAATCTGAGAGGAAGCCACAATCAGTTTTAATCACTCTGTCTGCACTCTGTTAGATTGCACTCTGGAAGGAAATCTTCCAGATTTCCTTCCAGAAACCTGTAATATTAAAAAAAATAAAAATCTGAAGGTGGGTGAGTTGATTAATTTTTACCCTATATAAATCATTTGCTTTTGAAAGTCACATCTCCCATTAACCTGCCTTTTCCTGAGGCACCTGATTGGTCCATCTTACCTGGTGGTACCTAGTTTGGCTGACAATGACTTTCCAAGGTCTATGTGGGATCCTTTAACAGGGGATGCCAAGACTTCATGACTGGAAAGTATGTGATTACTCCTGAGCTATGGACTTTATATGTTTCTTCTGTGGGAATAAAGCAATAATGGTATCAGGTATTGAATGATGAATTAAGACTAATGTTGCTGGCCACCCCCCCACATTTACCTGTGATTTGCATAATCACTTTAGGATTTGTTCTAAGCATGGAGCATTTGGTGAATAAGCAGTGACAGTCTATCACAATATTAATGAGAAGTGGTTAGTAATGATAGTTTGATAAAAAAAATCCCTGAGATATTTATTTTTGATCATTAACATGAAACCCTGCTAAGGTTGAAATATCTCATTAAAATGGTTGGCATGTTGTCTTTGATGGAAATTATTGTTCATTTGAAATGAATGACAGTGCCTAAGTGTGTTCCGTCAGATCTTGATAGTTAATTAAATAGATTTTATTGAAACAGCCAACCGTACAAAATGCAAACCATTAAAGAGCTTTATTTGACAAGAAAATAAATTGATCATGTGAATCTCAATGCTGATTCAGTGCTTACATTGCCACTATATCTTTTTAAACAGTAACACGGAATGTTCATGAAGCATATATGGCTATTCAAGGCTTATGTTACACTTCGATAAAATAAGTGGGGGGGGGGGAGGGGGAAGGCAACACTACAGGAAGGTTAATTTCTTTGCAAAGCAAGCCAAATGAAGATTGATGGTTACAAAGAACAGCAGCAATTGGGTCTTGAGGCAGGAGACATGAAGTATCCTTTGCTTTTCAGAGCAGCAGCAAGCAAAGAATTACAATTTCAGTTGTTGAACTGCAAGGTCAAAATCTGCTCCTAGAGGAAAACTCTTGCTTGCATTAAACTTTCACACAAATAGTTGTACAGTATCATATTCTCTCCCCTACAGCAGCCATTACTGTGTTGTTGTAAAAGCATTGCAAATGTTCTGATTAAAAGTTTTACACCAAATATATTTTGATATATTATTGTCTTTCTCAAGTGAAAATGTGTGAAGCTGAGGATAGATCTAATTCATTAGGAAAATAATGCTTTTATTAGCTACCCAAACAGCCTGTAACTTAGAGGAACATGGATCTTCCTTCCTCAAGGGAAAGCAGCAACAATTAAATATTTAATTTGTGTTTCTTATTATTTAGTATCAGTATGGTAACAATATGGCCAAAGCAATCTATTTTAAACTGCATCTTCTAATTTCTAGTCTTTCTTTGTTAAAATAAACTGAATGCCAATGGATGTTTAGTATGTTTGAACCCTCAAAAAGTGCTCAGAGGATCATCTCTTTCAACTCTAGGATTATTAATGGATCAACCTAATGCTTTATGGATGCCACTTGTAAGAGTAGAATTAATAGGCTTCTAGACTGGTTGGACCACTATAATGTCAGCTAGTTATCACTAGTAACTTCCTATTCTACATTTTGTAAGAAAGGGATGTCTCCCTCTTGGACGGGACATTGTGCCAACCTCCCTCCCATTGCCTCTTCACTACCGCAGCTTGGAGAAGATTTGTATTGCCAGCAACAAGTTCCCAAACAAGATGCTTGGAATGCGCATCTGCTAATAAAAACTTAATCCCTATTGGCTCCATAGGCACAGCAAAAATGCATGCATGTGACCGTCAAACAGAATGCTCTCCCACCTGACTTAACATGCTATTTTTGGTGCACAAATGCATTCTGTCTAGCAAGCTTGTCACACTTGTTCCTAAAAAGATTTCTGAAATGAAAAATGATTTGTGTCTAAATGGGTGGTAACTATAATGATGAAATGTGTTCAGAATACTCCCTATATTGGGATGCTGGAGTATCTACTTAGTTAACAGATGGATTCATAAAAGGCAAGACAATGTTCAAACATCCTTAATTAGCTGGATATGAATAAAGAAAAGCAAAACAACCAGGTCCTTGTACCTACCATGGAGAATCTAGTAATGTTCTTACAATTATGTAAAGCTCAGTGAAATGTGTCCATCATGGGTTTTTCCTGAAATGTTCAAGGAACATATGGTGCTTTCTATAACACCTGCTGCTGCTGCTGCTTAGCTATAGCATAAAACACACATAGGGACAGAGAGGTCCATCACACCTCCAACAGCAAAAACAGCATGGCTTGCAGTGACACAGAGTGAAGTTTGTGGCCACCTGGATCTCCCAGCTTGGCTGCACACACAAGCAACACAAGGTAAAATGTTTGGAAAGCCCAAAGGGTTTGCACTTAGATTTAGAAATGACTAAATAGAACAGGAAATTGTGCTGTTCATGTGGAACCTGAATCAGAGCTGGACACTGCAATGGGGAGTCAAACACAATGTTGTTTGCCTGCAAGTAGAGATTTACACGAAAGCACTGGATTTAGGCTTCAGTCATACAGCCATGCTTACTTGGGAGTAAGCCCCATAGGAAACAATAGGCCTTTTGTGGTAACATGTATAAAACTGCACTGTTGGAGCTTAATGGTCCAAACAGATTTTTAAGAATAATAATAATAAAAAACCCTGCCCTATCCTTTAGTTATTTTTTAAAGGCATGGTAATAGAAATGTTTTACCCAGAAAAAGTGGAAAAACTGGAAGGTGGATGGGAAGTTGATAGGAAGAACTGATAAGCAAGTTTCATTGGTGTCTATAACGCAGGTGTGGATGCTGATCTATACCAGGGCTTCCCAAACTTTGTGTCTCCAGCTGTTTTTGGACTACAAATCTCTAGCTAGCAGAACCAAGTGGTCAGGGATGATGGGAACTGTAGTCCAAAACAAGATAGAGCAGGCATCCCCAAACTCAGCCCTCTAGCTGTTTTGGGACTATAGCTCCCATCATCCCTGACCACTGGTGGTTGGTGGGAGTTGTAGTCCCAAAACAGCTGCAGACCCAAGTTTGGGGATGCCTGAGATAGAGCATTACTGAGTTGCAGCTGGGTCTTTTCTCTCCTCCTGGATAGACCCTTCCTCCCAAGTCAGCCCCTTCTGATAGAACTCTCTGGTGGCCAAGCAGATGCTCTCCTTGTCACTTTTGGGTTCCTGTCTGGCCTGCTTCTGCCCTTGATTCTGAGGCTTGGAGGGTATTGAGCAGGTGCACTGACTTGTGCCCAACATTTGGGGAGCGGCCATTGTGCGTGCATGATGTCACACATGTGATTCCCGCCCCCCCCCCCCAGCTTAGCCAGGCTGACTTGGCCCACCATCCCTCACCCACCGCCAACTGCCTTACCTTGTGAAAGGGATACACAGGGCAAATATGCTTCACCCCTTGCGTTCTCAGCAGAGATTGCAAGCGCGCCTTCAGTGGAGGCACTCTTGGGATCATCAAAGGGATGTACCAGGACGAAGACACTTCACTCTGCTGTGTCCTTGGTGATCCTCAAAAGGATACAGCAGGACCAAGCATCTTCGTCCTGGCATATGCTTTTGAGGATCGTTGCAGAATTTTTAGGGGTGTGGCCCCCTTCTTGTAAATATTGGGGGGCCCTGACCCCTGCCCTCCCTCAGTGGTGCCCCTGGTATTGAGGATCAAGCCAGGGCTCAGGATGGGATCATTGTGAGGCCCAGGTGAGGCATTTCTGAGATAGGGCTCTTCAGACTGTTTTGGTCTGGCACAGCTTATTGCTGTGTTTTAGTATAGGACTCATTGTTCTAACAGCATGCCATATCTTATGGTCTGATACATTTAAAAAAATCAATGGCAGTAGTGGGGGGAAAGAACTGAAGTCTTATACAGAAGGCAACCCCATTCAAGATACACATTTTAAATATGTGGTTACTGAATTAATGAAACAAAGAGATGAATGTATGTCTCAACCAGAGTTCTTTTCTTATAATAGATGCAGTGGAATGTGTATGTCTGTGTGAACAAAATATCCACACCCAAATGCCTTTTAATAAGTAGTCAGCATGACACCAGTTACAGAGTTTATGCTTGTTACAGCAACATTTTCCCAACAATATTTGTTAGCCATTTCATAAAATGATGCCTATTATGTTTAACGCTAAGCACTGCAAAGAATGTGAGAAGCTTTTCCTGTTCACCTACGCAATTGCATTTGTGTGGACTTCTGTAGCAGTTACTCACATTAAGTATCATCTCTAAATAGTCCTCTCCATTTCAAAAAGGTTTGGTGAGAAGTGTGTGCCAACACCTGTATACATAATGCTTGCATCTGAAGATTATTTTGTGAAATGTGAATGCCTCCTATGCAAAAACACTAGTTTCCACTCCCTTTTGATTCAGCCTGCCTAATGACTTGTAGGGAAGCAAGGAATAATCTGGAGAGAACTACACTGGGGAGAACACAGAAGATGGGGACAGGTAGATGGAGCGAATGCTGGAAATGAGATCTTCATCTCACTTGCCTGGTTTTCTTTCATTTTGTTTTAAGTGTTTGGGTTTCAATGCAACCAACTACATCGTATAAACACCACGAGCCACTCTGGGGACACAACTGAAAAGCAGGATGTAAAGCTTTTTTTAAAAAAACAAACAAACAAGTGCAAAATCCAAACTTTGCAGCTTGGCTGCCAGGGCTTTGTGAAGCAGGAGAACAACAGTTGCACTCACAGCCCTCCTATTCATGGTAGAAAATTTGGAAGGTGGCTGGGATGTGGTGGTGGTGGGGGATAGAGGGGGACAATCAGGCCCCATCCCTGTGCCAGATCCAGACTGGTACAGCAACCAGATCTGGATTGATCTCAATGTCAGTTGCTGATGGCTGGGAGACTGGCTTGGGATCCAGGGGATCTTGGACCAGCACAGACCTCTCCCTTCAGAAGGCCCTGTTTGGGGGCTCTCTGTTGCCAGGGATGCCACCACTGGGCCTCTTGCTCATCCGCAGATCCAGCTGGTACAAACCAGCTCAGCTAGTAGAGACAAGAAAAGGGACACTTTGCTCAATGTAAACTCCCTCACAGTTCAGCTTTGTAAAGAAGAATGAAATGTTTTGCACAGTATACCTCCAGTCTTAAGGGATAGTATACAGCAAGGGTGGCTAACCTGTGGTGCTCTAGATGTTGTTGGACTCCAGCCCCAGCTAGCATGGCTATGGTGAAGGGTGATAGGAGATATAGTCTAATAGCACCTGAAGGTCACAGGTTACCTACCACCAGGTGACCTGTCATGGTGTTGCCCTAACCTAAGCTTTCAGTTGTCATCATTTGGCCTAATGATTTAGCTCTCTTTCCACTACTCCCCCTGCCTTTAAACACAGGCTTGCTTTAGAGTAAAACTCTCAGCCTGTTTTATTTATTTAAAGTATCCCCTGCCTTTCCTTGTGGAGTTCAAGTAGGGATGGAGAAGAATTGTTTTGTCTGTTTTAAAGTGAACTGACCTAATTGGCAGTGCTGAGACTTATACATTGACAAAAAGTGTAGACTGCGTGTCTCTCTGAATTTTGTAAAGGTAAAGGGACCCCTGACTGTTAGGTCCAGTCGCGAACGACTCTGGGGTTGCGGCGCTCATCTCACTTTATTGGCTGAGGGAGCTGGCGTACAGCTTCTGGATCATGAGGCCAGCATGACTAAGCCGTTTCTGGCGAACCAGAGCAGCGCACGGAAACACCGTTTAACTTCCCACCGGAGCGGTACCTATTTATCTACTTGCACTTTGACGTGCTTTCAAACTGCTAGGTTGGCAGGAGCAGGGACCGAGCAATGGGAGCTCACCCCGTCGCGGGGATTCAAATCCCCAACCTTTTGATCAGCAAGTCCTAGGCTCTGTGGTTTAACCCACAGCACCACCCGACGCATGCAGAACACATATTTTACAGGGGAAATGTATATAAAATGTGTATTTTAGAAGGGAATGTGTGCAATTTATTTATTTATTTTAAATCAGCAGGTTCATTACTGAAAGCATACAGATTGAAGATGGAACAGAAATCAGCTGATCCCATCCATCTCTAAGTTTAAGGAAGCTAACAAGTAATAAATGATTACAATAAAAGCAACAATAGCAAGGCAGCAGTTTCAAAACAGAAGCAGTTTCAAAACATCATAAAACCCAGAAGGGTCGCAAATCAGTTATGACAAAGCAAGCAGTAAAATGCAGTCTGTAAAGGTCAAAAGCTTTCCTAACTAGGAAAGTCTTAATGGTTTGGCAAAACACCAAAACAAGAAGCAGCCAAAAAGAATCTGCTTAAGTACAGAGCTCTAGTATCTGGGAATGGCTACAGAAACTGGCCACTTCCTTCTTCCTAGCTCTGTCTATTAACTGAATATTCAGGCCAGCTTATATGGGAGCCCGTTCATGGCAGAGCAATCCAATCCAATCTTGTGCAGAGGTGTGGGGTCAATTCACAGCACTGCTGACTCACTGCAGCTGGGATGGGAGGTGGGGAGGGCACAATTTCCCTTCCTATTGACTTCAAGGACCAATTTTGTAGCCACATCAAGGGAAATAGAAGCAATGTGTAGTCCAGCAACATCCAGGGGGCCAGAGATCAGCTACCCCTCTTCTACATTAAGTCTAGATAGCGGGTACACCAACTTCAGTGCAAGTCCCAGTAAATGTACAGGGATCACATAGACATTGCTGGTGGACTGTGCTTAGTATTGTATCCTTAGCCATATGCAGGAAAAGAACAATCAATTTGAAAAAAAGCTTACCTGCCACTGCCAAGTTAAATTGGGTAACAAGATAACACCAGTCTTTAAATGAGTGCTCTGGTTGCCTATGAGCAACAACCGAACCTCTTGGGCTTGACGATCGGAAGGTTGGTGGTTTGAATCCCCGTGATGGAGTAAGATCCCATTGCTCTGTCTCAGCTCCTGCCAACCTAGCAGTTCGAAAGCACGCCAGTGCAAGTAGATAAATAGCTAAACAGCGTTTCTGTGTGCTCTGGCTTCCATCATGGTGTTCTGTTGCACCAGAAGCGGTTTAGTCCTGCTGGCTACGTGACCTGGAAAGCTGTCTGTGGACAAACACTGGCTCCCTCGGCCTGAAAGCGAAATGAGCACCGCAACCCCACAGTCGCTTTTGGCTGGACTTAACCGTCCAGGGATCCTTTACTTTTTTTACTTTTTAGTTCCAGGTATTGGCATAGTGAATGGCTATGTATCCAAGTGCTTAATGGCGCCAGTCTCCCAAGTCCTGCTGTCTCAAGCTTTGAGATCAGCAGGCAAGGCTTGCTTGTAGTCCTTGCCAACAGGTATTACTCACAGCATGGTGATGCAAGATGGGGGGGGGGGGCTCTTGGTCATGGCACCCAGGTTAAGGAACTTCCTACCTAGAGATGCGGTGCCAATAGTGGAAGTATTGTTTCTGAAGCACCCCAAAGTGTTATATGGCTGTTAAGAAATGCTCATTTTTCTGGAAAAAAAACAGAAAAATGGAGCTAAAGAAAGGATGACTAAAACTTCCTCCTCCTCTCATGGAATAACCATTGTGTGATGGAATGAAGAGCCCTCCTCTTCCCCCGGTCACCATTACTGATCCTAAAGCCCTCTCCATGTTGGGGAGCTGTGTTGCTCTGTGGGTATGCCAGTTCTACTCATGTCAGCTCCCTGCATGATTTAGATCCCTGAATGGCTCCTCGCTGCCAACGTAGAGCCCTCGGAGTGTGGAGGGTTGCAAGACTGGGCCTTGGGCTTTCACCACATGATAGTACCTGTGTGCAGAGAAGGCAGCTGATTTTGCTTCACGATGATTGGTTTTAGGTTTAATTGTGACGGAAGGCTCAAATACCTATACATTCCCTTAAAATTTGTTTATTGAAACCATTTAGCATACGATACAATAAAAAACAGCTTAAATAAAAACAAAAAGAAAGCAAAAAAGAAAGGAAAGAAAGAAGAGAAATAAGAAGAAAATACAAAGTCTTTTATCAGAGGCATATCTGAACCCTTGTCTCAAATACAAGTGGGTAGGCCCTCTCAGCTCTCACTTGGGAGCTTTCCTTTCTTCTTCCACCCTGGGAGATCCTCTCACACAAGGTCTTTCACCTTCCACCCATCACCTTCCTGACAGCTACACTTTCTCAAAGTCCTTTGTTCAGAATCCCAAAAGGCACTGACTGCATGGAACTCAAGCTAATTCAATGCTTGAAGTAGGAATCAGCCCCACCCCCCCGAGAAAAACAGAACTACCCTCACCTTGGCCATTAGATCAGATTCCCCATGCCTTGAAAGTTCTGTACATTAGAGCTGATAAATCATGTTGACATAATGCTCCAGAGCTGTGCAAGCACATTCCCATCAGATTTAAACTGAGGAAATAATGCCTAAATGGGATATATAAATACTTCATAAAACTAAATAATACAGCATATTATATATATGGCTGAAATTCTCCACCCTACTGAACTCAATTTATTTCTGAGTAGACATATAGCAGACTGCACTGTAGCGTGTTTGTTCATTAGAAGGATTGCACTCACTGACATTCCAGGTAGAACACTGTTAAATGCTTATTGATTAGTAAAATTGTACTAGGAATCCCAAATGGAGTTTTTCTTTTTTAATTGAAACTGATAATGTTAAACAGGCTAAACCTCAGCTACCATTGTCAATATAATGAGATTCAACACAGTGAAACATTCACTGTTTGTTTTTTTAAAGTGCTCTATTGAAACAAGAAATATTTAGACAGACAACTTATATTTCTGACTATTTTCCAGGATGATATCTGTCATTTCCTGGCTACTACCACTGGAGGTCACTATTACAATGCATAAGTTTTGCCTCTCCTTTGGAAGCTACACTGCTGCTGATTATTAGGCACAATTTAAAAGCTAGGAGAAAAAGGATTAATATATTTCAAACAATAGCTTTCTGTTAGAGTCACGGGAGTATAGGTATACAGAAAGATAAATATTTGAATGTTTTGGGTAAGCTTCACCCGTAGTGGATACAGTGGCTCAATAAATTGTGTTTTCTGTCCAATAAAGAATACACTGTTTCATGCTTTCATGATGTTACAAATATTTGCTGAGCCTACATAAGGGACATCAGTATGCAATTATGTCCTCCAGCATTTTCAAAAGCGCACTCTGACTCCTTAATAATTTCTTCCATATTGATTTTTACCGGTATCCTTTGATATGACAAATATTTGCTAACAATTAAAACACTTGACTCAATTCCTTAATGAAAATCCCTCTTATTAACTCCCCCCTCACATATTCAAACTGTAGTATGATAGAAAGTAAACAACCCATAATTGCAGCACATCTGAATCAATGCTTTATTTTTATTTTATGTTAAAGATAGAGTGAGTTTTCTATTTTCTGTATATCTGGAATTTAGGGTTTTTTTATTTAAAAAACCTTGTTTCTTCCAATATTATATGATAATATTTAGCATTAAAGATCACTTTAGAGTTTTCAAAGCATCTCACACAATTATCTCCTTAATCCTTACAACAACAGTTCTATTTGAATAATACTGGTTCCTTCTGGTTTTGAACTTATGAAACATCTTTAGTTATAAATTAAACTGAACCTTACATATTTCTATGTGACCTCAGATGTTATACACTATGAGGGTTAGGTGGAATTCTAATTATTTATTGTATATCCCTATGCAACTTAACTTTCCCCTATTCATTAATGGTAAATATACTAAATTCACATTAAGACAATGACTGTGCTTTCTGCGTGCATTTGACTTAAGTCACATAGTGGGCAAAAAGCAAGAGAAAGGTTAAC
Source organism: Podarcis liolepis (assembly GCF_965112155.1). NCBI lineage: Eukaryota > Metazoa > Chordata > Lepidosauria > Squamata > Lacertidae > Podarcis > Podarcis liolepis. The sequence continues at coordinate 44,355,059 of NC_139558.1, forward strand.
AATAGAACAATGAATGTTAATGGTGGTTAATGGCTAAATCAATGGGTCAGAAATTAAAGTGAATACACATTTCAGCAGTACCCAGTTAGCAGACAGCTAAGCTCAAACACTGATGGTGATGGTAGCTGACTAAATCACAGCAGAATTAATGTTGTCATACTTGAAAAAAACCAAAATGGTATCAAGGATGTCTACAGAAAGTTGCTGCGAGCAAGACCGCTTTGCAAAGAGAGCGGACAGCAGACTGTAAGCCAGTCTGATGCTCAGTCTGCTTGCAGCAAATTTCGCCACCATCCCCAGGGCTGACAGAATGTTCTGCTTGGGAATGTTGCATTTCACTGCTTGTGTGCACTCTAGCCAATGGGTTCATCATTTGTCAGTTCCCCCCAAATAACATCCAGCAGCCAAGCCTCTTGTGGATCATTGGGCACACAGTAATGAAGGAGTCCTAGCTGGATCCTAGTTAGCTCTTTAGTACAACTGCCATTGTATGGATTTTTCCATACGTTGACGGAAAAAATCAACAGTTTCCCCAAATTGTAGCTCATATAGTGAAATTCATGCAAATATTAACTATGATTTTTGCATTGCAGTGGATTGAACTAGATAAGCCTTGGGGTCACTTCCAACTCTATGATGCCATGATTTTACTACTGAGTGTGGAGTTCAAAATCATGCTTTTCCAGTCGTTTCATCTGTGCAAACGTTTCAGTTTGCCTGAGGGAACACTACCCCCTCCTCTCCCATGTACTGTTCTGTACCTTTTTTTTTTTTTTTAATATAAAATTTTTATTGGTTTTACAACATTTTTAAGAAAAACAAACAAACACTAAAAAAGACAAACATACACGTATAATTTCAAACATATTTTCATAAACCTCTTTTCTTGGACTTCCCCATACCCCCCCTCTCTGCATCCCAATGTCCAAAATTCAACTAGCAACTCCCAATTGTTACTTTCCAATCTCTATCATCTTAGTCCTCTTTTATAGTCTAACCTTATATCCCTGTACCCTTTTGCTTCTGGAAACCACAACATTTTAGCATTCATTAAGTTTATAGTAGTCCTTAAGGTAGCTTTTAAATTTTTTCCACTCCTCTTCCACCGTCTCTTTTCGTTGGTCACGGATTCTGCCTGTCATCTCGGCCAATGTCATATAGTCCATCACTTTCATCTGCCATTCTTCCACAGTGGGTAAATCTTGTGTCTTCCAATACTTTGCGATGAGTATTCTTGCTGCTGTTGTGGCATACATAAAAAAAGTTCTATCTTTCTTTGTCACCAATTGGCCGACAATGCCCAAGAGAAAGGCCTCTGGTTTTTTAGGAAAGGTACATTTAAGTACCTTTTTCATTTCATTGTAGATCATTTCCCAGAAGGCCTTAATCTTCGGGCATGTCCACCAAAGGTGATAAAAGGTACCTTCAGTCTCTTTACACTTCCAACATTTATTATCGGGCAAATGATAGATTTTTGCCAGCTTGACCGGGGTCATGTACCACCTGTATACCATTTTCATAATGTTTTCCTTTAGGACATTACATGCCGTAAATTTGATACCGGTGTTCCATAACCATTCCCAGTCAGCTGACATAATGTTATGTCCAACATCCTGAGCCCACTTAATCATAGCCGATTTAACTGTTTCATCCTGTGTGTTCCATTTCAACAGCAAGTTGTACATTCTAGATAAATTCTTAGTATTGGGTTCTAACAGTTCGGTTTCTAATTTTGATTTTTCCACCTGGAAACCGATTTTCCTGTCCTGTTTAAAAAATTCCATTATTTGACGATATTGGAACCAATTTTCTACTTTATGCTTCAATTTCTCCTGACTTTGTAGTTTGAACTTATCTCCATCCTGTTCTAAAATTTCCCAATACTTCGGCCATCCGACCTCCATATTGAGTTTCTTCACTGCTTTAGCCTCCACTGGTGAGACCCATCTAGGGGTTTTGTTTTCCAATAGATCTTGATGTTAAGTAAACCCCTAGATATTTCACCTTCTTTACCACAGTCAAACCTGTTTCCTCTTGAAATTTCTCCTTTTCCATATCTGTTAAGTTTTTCCCTAAAACTTTGGTTTTTTGTTTATTCAACTTAAATCCAGCTACCTGGCCAAACTGTTGTATTATTTCTAAAACCTTTTTCGTACTAGTGTTTGGCTCCTGCAAAGTCAATACTAGGTCATCTGCAAACGCTCTTAACTTATAATGTTTAGCTCCGACCTGCACACCTTTAACCTGCTGGTCATTTCTTATCATGTTCAGCAACACCTCCAGAACTGAAATAAAAAGTAATGTTCTGTACCTTTTTTACTGTTCTGGGCGTCCTCCTCATCCCCCTGAGCCAGTTTCAGGGTGCATGGGGTCGGGGAGAGGGAACAGACCCATTATGTAAGCTAAATCCTTGTGCAAGGCTTGTGTTGGCAGGGCTGTTTAGGTGAATTGTGCCCTGAGTGTACAGTCTAAGAATATAATCCACCAATCTCTGCACCACTAAAACATAACTCAAGTACAGTGTAGTGTGTCCACTTGCATCATGCAAAATATTAGAAATGTGTATTCAGGACCAACATATCCATGAGGCAAGGTGAGGCAACTGCCTCAGGCAGCAGACTCCACAGGAGCAGTACAGTGGTACCTCGGGTTAAGTACTTAATTCGTTCCAGAGGTCCGTTCGTAACCTGAAACTGTTCTTAACCTGAGGTACCACTTTAGCTAATGGGGTCTCCTGCTGCCGCCGTGCCGCCAGAGCACAATTTCTGTTCTCATCCTGAAGCAAAGTTCTTAACCTGAAGCACTATTTCTGGGTTAGCAGAGTCTGTAACCTGAAGCGTCTATAACCCAATGTACCACTGTAGAACCAGCCTCCAAGGAATATGCCACATGTAGATCTTCACTCACCCCTTCTTCCTGTGTGTGTGTGTGTGTCGCACACCATTTTCTGGTTCACCTCAGGCGCCGAAATGTCTGAGCCCAACCCTGTGTGTACTGCTATACACTATTTAAACAACAACAACAACAAAAAATTTTTTTCATGCCACCCATCTACTCTGGGCAGCTCCCAACAAAAAGAGTAAAAGCACAATAAAACACCACACATTCAAAAACTTCCCTGAAGAAGGCTGCCTTTGGGTGTCTTTTAAAAACCACATAGTTTTTTATCTGTTTGACATCTGCAGGGAGGGCATTCCACAGGGCAGGTGCAACGACCGAAAAGGCCCTCTGCCTGGTTCCCTGTAACCTCACCTCTCGCAATGAGAGAATCCTTAGAAAGGATCTCAGGGCAGCTATAACAATTAAACAAAATGGTAGATCACTGAAATACAGTTAGCATTATCCAATCCAACCCAATCTGTTCAGCTGTCCTACCTCTACATACATAAAACATGTATTCTGAACATGGCTCATTACCCTTAGAAGGCAATCTGATAAGCTCTTCTCACCTGCTGTCCCCTCTGACAAGAATGGAGGTGTGCTTAAGGGATGGTGTGCTTACCCAGTCATTGGCTCATTAAAGGTTGCATGGATCCTTTTGCGTGACAAAGGCAAATGTTTAGATATTGGCAACTTTAGGAAGTACTTGAAGTCAGCATTTGGGGGACAGTTGCTGTAATTAGTAGTTATTCAATAAAAGGCAGAAGGGATGGTCCCCGTTGATTTAGACTTCTTCCTGCTGAAACAAAGTGACATTATTGATGAACCAGTAAGTGGCACTCTTTCCTCACACACCATTTAGTCAATAGTCCATTGTGCAAGAGTGACGTCTCATTTCTGTAGAGTACCAGGGATAAAGCAGAGAAATCAAGCTCTTTAGATTACCTTAGTTTGACCTTAGCAATAGACCTATGAAATAAAACTCATAGAAACTTAGCTTTTGAAGTCAAAGAGCAAAAAATTCTAATAAATGTAAATGATATAATAAAAAAGAACAGGAAAGGACAGGATGGAAGAAGGAAATGAGCCTCTCACCTACTAACTTTAGAGCCCTGCACCAGATAGATGTTTGCATGCAGCAAACTGTGCTGAAATTGTGCCTTGGTGTTACCTGACCCAATATGTCAGTCCTATATATTTTGTACATTTGCCTATAATATCAGCATAGAGTTGCTGCAGTGAAAATGGACCATCATCTCTTGCCATGTGGTGAGCAGAACGCCCAATACCAAACCTTTATTTAGTGGCACATTAAACCTTAGCATCGAGGATTTCCTTACCAATATTGCTTTATCATTTTTATTTTTGTATTAGTTGTTCATAGTATTTGTATCTGACAAATCTAGTAAACTCAGTGCTATTCCATATGTGGGTGGCTTGCTTCCTAAGACATTTATGAAAAGGTAATGAAATATATGGGGACGCGGGTGGCGCTGTGGGTTAAACCACAGAGCCTAGGACTTGCTGATCAGAAGGTCGGCGGTTTGGGTCCCTGCGACGGGGTTAGCTCCCGTTGCTCGGTCCCAGCTCCTGCCAACTTAGAAGTTTGAAAGCAAGTCAAAGTGCAAGTAGATAAATAGGTACCGCTCTGGCGGGAAGGTAAACAGCGTTTCCGTGCACTGCTCTGGTTCGCCAGAAGTGGCTTAGTCATGCTGGCCGCATGACCCGGAAGCTGTACGCCTGCTCCCTCGGCCAATAAAGCGAGATGAGCGCTGCAGCCCCAGAGTCGGTCACGACTGGACGTAATGATCAGGGCTCCCTTTACCTTCACCTTAATGAAATATATAACTTTCAGAAGGAATTCCCCTCAAACAGAATAGTGATGGCGATTATTTATGATGTTTCCCTTTATTCTTAATGAGAAGAGAAAAGGCATTTCCTCTTTTATACCCACCTGGCCTTCCTCATTAAAGTATATGCATTAAATTTACTTTGAAGGAATTCTTATTGATATGTTCAGCACTGGAGTCTAAGACATCTAAGTTTTCTTCTTAGATGCCGTGCTGTTCTTTCCCATGATGCTTGATTAAATAAAGGCATCAGATTTCTCGACTCAAGAATTGGCTGTTTTGTTCAAGTTAATATTGCTTTTCATCCTTCACTGGTCCCTGGGTGTTGCCAGATCACAATGCTGAAGTGAAAGTAGAAACTGTATTAGCCAGAATTTCTCTTTCAGGCTTTCCACCAGCCTTCCACCCTCTAGATCAGTGGTTCCCAATTAGCTAAGTACTGCAGGCCCCCTGTTTTTCAAAAGCCAAGCCATGGAATTCCTACTTTTGAAAAAATGATATCCCTATGGTTGTTTTCGTTGAGTGAACAGAGCCACAGATCCCCTGGAGTCACCAGTTGGGAACGGCTGCTCTAGATGTTTTGGACTACAACCCCATTCACCTGATTGTTGGCCACACAGACTGGGGCTGATGGACATTGAGGGCATAAGGTTGGGGATGGCTATTCCTGGAAAATAGGGACATTTGGAGGTCTGCTAGCTTCTAGCTCCAATGTTCCCTTTCCTAGGCCAGCTCTGTTACCAGCTGATGGTAAGGAGCCCATGTGGAACTGCTGTTTATATATGCCAACCAATGAAAATCAAGTGCCCTTGAACATGTGAAAAGTGACTTTCCTTTGAGCAACCAAAGGTGTCTGGTTATGTTGGGGGCAGGTTGGGGGGCAGGTTCATACTGTCCTGTTATCACCATCTACTCTTCCTTCAGGCTCCCCTCTGCCAACACATTGCTTGCTTTCAGAGTTGTTCCCTCTGGGCTCCCTGTCCCTTCCCTTTTCTAAATCCCAGACTCCTGACCCTTTCCATTTCTCAGTGTGATGAGCACAAAGCTTGTCTTGCTGGATTCTGCAGCACAGCATTGTTGATAAGGTTCCCCTTCCCTTAATCTCTAGGATTCAGTCATGAAATACAAAATGAGAAATGTTTAAATGCATAACTAAAATTCAGGGCTGTTCCTAAAGTAAAAATAAAAATAGATGGTCTTGTTAAAAATGTTCTAGACATGAAAATATCCACGAATAAGTCCAGAGTGTAAAATTGTGTGCCTTTAAATGAAGGCTGCCTTTGCAATGTGCTCTTAAATGCTGGTCTCAGTCAGGGTTTTCACATTTTATGACATCTCCCAATATCTCGGAAATAGGATAATGCTTCTGCCTGTACGCACTTTCCTAAAAGATTGGTCTCACACCATGTACAAATATAGATCCCAATTTCAGACAAACTCCTAAGAGACTTCATCCTTTTGGAAAGTTGTAGAACTGAATTGTGAGCTGCAGCAATTTAGCTGCCTTGTTTTCATGCTCTCTTGGCCCTTTCTAACACCACCACTAACAGCCGCTTGGCACATGTACAGTCCAAAGAAATGTGTAAAATAAGGGAAGGTGGCTGGAGAGCTCTCTTCAATAGACTGCATGGCTTCCTTTAGAACAGAGTTATTTCGCTTATTACACTTTGAGTGGATCACTCAAAGGGCATATTTTCCTACCTGTAACTTTTCAGTTTTTTAAAAAACCATAAAGTAGTAGCCATAGTTTGAGAAACAAACGAAAAATGTTCAGATAAAGGCAAGAGAAGTGACCAAAATGTGTGGTCTGGTTGCACTACAAGGTCTTCAGCTTTGAAAAGCTTGCATCACCATAGGAGATAATATGCATCACTTAATTGCTTCCACCCATTAAATAAAATACATTTTTAAAAATAATTTTAAAAAACACAATTCAAAGTAATATGGTGATTAGGACACTTAGTGGGGAACCGAACAGCCAGATTTTTTAAAAAGTAGATGTTATCCTCATAATAAGCTAGAATGGTATTGGATATCTGGATTGTTTAGAGTTGTATGCCTAAATATACACTAGGAGTGTGTCTCAACTCTGTGTCTGTGCAGGAGGGTACATGTCATGATTTCATGTTCCTGAGTGGGATTGTCCCATTAACACGTCATCTGTTGGCAGATCAGGGACTCTACAAGCTTCCAAGTTGCCCTAGCCTCAGTTTTCCAAAGAATTAAATGCATAGCTCTCTCTCTCCCCCCCCCTTCCAAGAAATGAAACCAAGTTGACTGGGAAAACTCCCAGAGTCTTAGAGGCTAAAGGGCGGAGAGGAGGGTGGGATCTTTCCTTTCGATGGGCAGGTTTAGTTTTTAGTGACAGGGCCTTTTCACAGGGCACTCCAATGACAGTGATCACAGGGAGAGATGTTGAATAGAGTTCTTCATGGGGGTTGCCATTCTCTGAGTTTTGCCTATAAGAGGCCTAAGACTATTGAGGTGAACAGTTTCTTTCACAATCATTTTTTCTAACAATTAAAAAGTATTACGCACTATCTCTCTTTGTGGAGTGTACTTTAAAGAAGGGAAATAATTAAAAAACCCCACTGGTGACTTTTCAAGGTTTTTATAACAAAGGTAAAATCACTTGTCACTATAGCCCCTGGATCTATTTGTCTAAACTTTTTGGCAGGTTTCTTGCCTAGAAGCACATTTCACCTTTTCAAATAACTAGGGAAAGGAATGTGATTTCTGTCTTCCACCCCATATGTCTACCTCTCTAAAATTTGGCAGGTTTCATCCTTTCAAAAGGGGTGGCCATGCCTGCAATCTGCATCCAATTCTGGAACAAGAATAAGTAAATTAGAGCCTTAAAAACACTTTAAAAGCACCCGTAATTTGATTTATTTTTATAAAAAATAAATATGCTGCCAACTCGTAAAAAAATCAAGGCAATGTACAACAATATGCATAACAGCAATATATATATTTATTCTGGATCTACCAGAAATTCAGCAAGTTTAATCTACTCTGGAGGGGCTTCTTTGTCTGCAATAGTGAGTAATCTTTTTTTAAGTTAATGAATTTGTCAACCATTTTTAGCCCTCAAACCTGGTGTCGCGACTCTTTCCCCTGGGATCTGCTTGGATTGGAAATTATTCTGTGTAGGTTTTCACAAATATCCAGGACCTTAATTCTGTTAATAATCCGTGAGTGACCTGAACAGGATTCACATGAAGTGCTGCAAAAGATATCCCAGAGCTGAAATTCTGTAATTGCTGCAACTGTTAACATGAAAATCTCCATATGTATTATAAGGCTTGGGACTAGCATAGCATTCCTAATGCCATGCTGCAGTCAGGTCATAGAACAGCTTAGATAAGTTTGCCATTTTAAAAGCTTGTGCCAGTGTCCTTTCTCTCCCTCTCCCTCTCTTTTTCTCTCTCCCCGCTAGATCAGCTTTCTCAGTATCGGTGGCCCAGATAGCTGCATCATTACACAGATGTTTTTCTTCCAAACAGAATAATATTTGAACTGGTCCACCCCTGACAAATTTATTTGCCAGGATCAAATCATTCTCTCTGTTGGATGGCAAAATCAGCAGGGGATGCTAAGTAATGAGCCAGTAGGGGATGACTCTGCCTGTTGAACCTCTGCATGTGCTGTCTATGAGCAAGTCAGTGTCCCTGGAGGCAGTGGGAAAGAACAATAGCTGGACTTGTATAGGAATTAGCATGCCTGACAGTGACAGATTCGGTTATTGACAACTCTGGCAGAATGAAGTCCTTGAAACACAATTATGTGAGAGGCGTTTGGTCTTCGAAAACTTAAAAACTAGGAAAACTGGGTATGCATGCAAGGTCACAAATTACAAGGTACAATATCCTTGCCTTTGCAGGGAAAGTGCCTTTCAAGCTCTGTTTATTGCAAAATAATAACAGTTCTAAAGCAAAGAAGAGATGACATTGAAGCTGATTCAGATCCTACCAAAGCAAAAATGTGAAGCTGAAACACTGATTTTGTATTCAGGTAGAAGTGATGGTACTCACAGGACGCACAAAAGAGGCTTGTATGTATAACATGCACACACACACACTTGACAATCTCTGGGCAATCTAATTTATTACTAGAGTGCTTTTATTAAGTCACTGCTGGCAGCTCATTCAGCAATCTCAAAATATATTACAGCACGTGTATGCATGTATATGTATATAGAATCTATGCTTTGTCGTTTAATAGTGTTAAAAGCAGTATTATGAAAGAGTACATAAAGGAAGATACAATGCTTTGTTTTAGCCCAACATGTGAACATTTGCTCATGTATAGGGGCATGGTCTCACTCCTTGCTCTATACATAGATGCAGTGCTTTTTTCTGGGGGAATGCAGGGGTACGCATACCCCTAAACATTTTGTGAATCCAGATTTGGCCTCATTGAGGGGCAGTGTTTCAGTATGAGTAGGAAAATGCGAGTACCCCTAAACACTTTTTTTAAAAAAGAAAACAAGTACTGCATAGATGTCTTACAAGTAAGTAATGCTGATGAAAAGGACTTGTATGAAAGTTCCTACGCGAATACCAGAATATAGGAAACTAGTACACCCTTTTCTGAGAGGAATGAAATAACAGTTAGTGATTGGTTATAAGAGAAATGTTCTGGGGCCTACACATAGGAGAAACTGTGCCATTATCAGGAAGAGAAAGAACATACAAGTAAGGCAACAGTCAAGATTGGTAAAACATTTGGTCTGACAGACCAATAAGGATTTGGAAGTGCAAGGCTCAAAAATTCAGATGGATTTGAACTAATCAGCCACATCTTTGGTCGTAAGTCTCTAGCAATATTTCAAACAATTATTGCTTCCATCTACCTGCATGTTATGTGTATAATTAAAACCATGTATTAAGCTTCAGTGACTGAGTTAATAAACTGTGGAATACAGCCAAGAACACAAATCCTCTGGTCTGGGATGTATTCCTGTGAAGTCTAGAGCAGGGGTCGGCAAGGTTTATCTTGCCTGGGCCAGATCAGTCCTGTGGAGATCCCTCTGTGGGCCAGATCGCATGTGTGCCTGCGATTTTCAGCACTTGTGCCTGCACAGATGCAATTTTTGGTGTCTGAACGTGTGGAGACATGATTTCCAGCGCCGCATAAGCAAGTCCCCATGCCATGCTGTGCCAGTTTAGCGCAGCACGTGAGCAGGCGGCACACTTTGGGGGCAACTAGTGGGCTAGTTAAACAACCTCCGTGGGCTGCTTCCGGCCCATGGGCCTTAGGTTGCTGACCCCTGGTCTAGAGAAAAATAGACTTTTTGTGGGTCTATGAGATCCATGAGGAAAATTTCCCATACTTCACACCAGTATTTATTCTATTATTCTTTTATACATGCTTGGCAAAGGAAAACAGAACTGCAACTGCTTCTTGGAGGCAGAGTGCTACTATAAAGGTTATCAACAATGCTGAGTTCTCCACATGCAGAATGGCTTTTTGATACAGATGGTGGCAGCCCCCTATAAAGCAAGCCACTCTCTGGGTTGGAGCACGGAGGTGCTGTTTCACATAGCGCCACCATGACTAGCATAACATAAATCTAGATACTGATCAATACATGCTTTCTCACAAGTGTTAAATTAGTCAGGATATAATAGTGACTAGCTCAGTCCATTACCCTCTCATTTCGATTACACCCAGTCCTTCATCATGTTCAGGTTATTTGTTTACTACACACAATGTAAATTCACTTACACTTTAAGCACACTCCACACACACTGTAAAAAACAACAACTCCTGCTTTTTATTACTTGTTTTCTGCTCCCTGATTCTATTTTTTATTATTATTGAGTGACTGTCACAAATTCAGCTCCCTTGAAAGTAATGGGATTAGACTGTCAGCCAGCCCTGGCAGAAATGAGTTGAGTCAGGGCTCTATGTTTGTGAGAGAGTCTCTTGTTTAGGAAATCCATCTTTCTGAAACTCTCCAGAATTTTTAGCTCAAGCAACAGCAGCAGGTTGCAGGAACGGATATTGGCAGAAGTAAAATGTTTGGCACATCCAAGCATGTTTGTGACACAACCACACAATTTGGCATATGTAAGCTTTCTGGCAGCAGGGACGTTTGCCAATAAAATAGATTGATTTGGGTCTACTTTTCACTGAGGTGGTAAACCTGAGTGTGAGCTGTAGCTCTCACTCCCCCCCCCCCAAAAAAAATCAAAATCATGGCACTTAGAAAACTAGCATGCCATGAAAAAGTGAGGTTGGAATCCTTCATCTTGACACCTAGTTTTCTAAAGTGTGTTTTTTTTTAAATGAATGCAGGAGAAATTAATACTGTGAGACTGAAGTGCTACAGCCCAGCCACAGGCTTGCTTCCTCAGTGAAAACTAGGTCTTTATCTGCTGAAACTCTTCCAATGTTTTGGATACTTTCAATCAGAGCTTGATTTTGGGGGGTTGTGTGTGATGACTCCAGGCGGCCTGGCAAAAACAAACAAAAAGAATAGCCCAACCTATAATTATTTTTTGCTAAATGCGTAAGGGCAAGACATGCAAGTTCATCTTGTTTTGTTGAAGAGTACATATATTGCAACAGAATGCCTTTGCAAACCCCAAAGTCTGTTTGTCATACCCATTTAGATGAAAGGGGACTATACCTCTCAAACAGGTTGGATTGGAAACAGTTCACTCATCTACTGTCCATTAACATCTTTTGGAAGATCGTAAAAGCTCTGTGGTAAAGCAAGTGGAGAAGAATATTTCAAAGGAATGGCCAGACTAATTTGTGTGACTTCTGTGACTAGATAGGGTAACTGTAATTGTGATGGGATTTTTGTAGTTTAAGAAAATAATTTACGAATGGGAATGGAAACATTTCAAGTGTTTTGGAAGTTCCATTTCCTATATTTCTGATAATGGGTAGACTGACCTTTTAATAATGGAGCCTTTTGTTCGAGTGAATCCCCGTGGCTCCTCTGCAACACCGTAGTTGTTAAAAATGCCTTAATTGGGATTAAAGATGTGTGGCACAATCTCATTTTAGTGGAAATATTCTAAGGTGGTTATTATTAAATCCCACTGGTTATTTTTTTTAAAAAAGAAGATGATGGTAAGCACTCTGTAAGAGTATCACTTGATTTTCTTTTCTAGGTTTCATCCGCGTTCTGTTCCACTCATCTGTCTAGCTAAACCTCAAATGCTTGTACAGCATAAACAGTATCCCTTAAAGCGTGCCTGGTAAGTAATGAACTCCTTCTAAATTCTCTGCTCAACAGCTCCCCTGAGTTTATGGAAGTTAATGTAATTGAGCAATGACTTGGCTACCTATGTATTGCTATCTGTCAAAGGAACTTTAAAGGAGGAGTTGACAACATTCATTCTGAGCTATTTCATATAAATTTCTTGAAAGCTATTTCCTCGACGCTGAAAAACATGCAGCTTTTTCATCTTTACTGAATAAGCAAGTTCATTTCAGCATTAAATTGGAGGGCTTGCAGATTTAGCTTTCCTAATGTCTTTACTGTCCTCTTTACCTTTTCCTTTACTGGTGCTAAAAGTCATTCAGGAGTGAATTATAGCCAAGTTGTTTTGGAATAACAGGGCATATAATCTTTAAAAAGGTCTGCACCACTTCTGATAAACTGTCTTAAGCTTGAAAGGCACGTATGAGCTGTAATAGTAGTTAAGCATTTATGGTCTGAAGGGCAATACGAGGCCACCACCCTGTTGAAGCTAAGCAGGTTGAGATGTGGTCAGTGTCTCAATAGGTGACGCTGTGGAAACCAGATGTACACTCTCTTGAGTTCCACAGTATGATAAAAATGTAAGAGAAGGAAAAATAACTAGGAGAGTGCACAAGCAACAATACTTTTGTAAGTGGAAAGGGCTACTAATGTGGTTTTATCAACAGGCATACCTAGTGACTTATGGTCATACTACTTTTTAAATTTAGATTTTTGTTGTTAAACATCTAGTATACTCTTGGTTAACCTTTGGAAGAGCAGTGGTTGGAGCAGCCAAACTGGGAAGGGTGACAGCAAATGCTCTGCGTACAAATATTCCTCTGGATAGTCATTCAGTGCAAACAATAATGGTCTGATGTGTATAAGGCAGCTTCCTATGTTCCTAGCAGCAGCAGCAACATCTAAGGCTTGGGGAGTAGTCATTTTCCATCATCACCCCAATAACCTTCTCTATGGCACAGTGAAGATCCAGGAGCTGCAGCCTACTGAGTTGACTTGATGAGATGTTCTGCTTCCAAAAGGTTGCCAGGTAGTGCACACCAGGTGTGTATATGGGTGTGTGCTGTTCTCCCTATGAAGCCTCCAAAGAACATCAGTTGGAACACCCACAACAGCAGTAGTATCTAAGGCTTGGAAAGTGGACATCCCACCCCTGCTCCCGTCAGCATTTTCTTTGAAAAACACACACCTGATGTGTACACAAGCACATTTTTGCTTCTCATCTGCCACCTTAAGGGCCTGTTGTCAGGCAGAAAATTAATATGTAAGTATTTTGACTAAACAAACAAATACACCAGTGGTGCTTCAGTTTAATTAAGAGCGATAGTTCATGCTCAGTTAGTGAAGAAGCAATGTGAATGTGAATGAAGAAGTTGTTTTCTCTCTGTGGGGTATATTTGACAGCTGGGAATGTCTGATATAAGCGACACCAGCTTGAAATGGGCAGGAAAAAGGGGAGCAGTCAGATAGGCATGGTGTGCTGGTCCAGGAGATTTGATGCTGAGGTGGAGCAAGATGAGTAAGGGGAATGAGGAATCAATAGCTTTGGCTGCCTTCTGGATTCTTCTGCAATGAGGCCAGGTAGAGAATTTCAACAGGCCTCTCTCCATCCAAATAGTGCCAGGCAAATACTTGCCTTTTTAAAAAGGTTTCATATATTTGTATCCTCTTTTAGTGTGGTGAGATCTGTAAAATTGGTCTTATTTGTACATATATATTTTTATGTTTTAGGCTCTTTATTTCTACTGTGTTAAGTTGCTTTGGGTCACTTTTGTGAGGAAAGCGACTGCCTAATATAATATAATAATCACTTAATATAATTAATATGGCAGCAAGATTGAGCAAAAGGAAGTGTACAAAGAGGCTGGATGAAGGATGCTATCAGAATGTAGGAAATGTAACCTCACCTGGGGGGAAAAGGAGGAAAGGTTATTTGAAAGCTGCAGCCTTGCTCCTCATCTTTTCTAAAATAAGTTTCATCCCAGAGTGGCTGCAGCTCACCAATGTACATAAGCAAGAAGGCTTTGACAATAGCTTCAACTTCCTTTAATGGTGAGCTGTGGGAGCAAGGGGAGGAATGCATTAAAAGATAGTCTCCAAATAATGATTTCATTTCCTTTTGGGCCATATTAACTCTTGCTTTTAAAATCTGCATTGAGGTTTGGTGCTTGCTCTTTGACACTGCTGCTATTTGAAAGTGGCAAATTCCAAAGTACACTTCACTTTTTCTAAGAAAAGCCATTGTTTCTCTTCTGCACGTACGTCTGGCAGTGTAGAAATAATCATCTTAGTCAGGAAATATTTGTCAGAACAGCACTGTGTGTCCTGAAGGATCATCAGAGTGGGCTGGGAGCAGTGGAAGGAGGCATTGTCAAAGTGAAGGTACAGCAATGCATTTTGATTAGAACTTTCCTTTGCCTTCCAGCTCACAGAGCTGCTTAGAGAGAGAGAGGGAGAGAGTGTGTGTGTTGATTGCTAGATGGGGTGTGTATTTAAAACCATTGCAACTTTGGCTTTAGTTTTCAAAATGTGTTTTCATTTGAGGCTGCAGTGCAGGAGTAGAAACCGTGTTGCTGAAGTAGATAGGTAAAGCCTGGAGCTGGTGGAAAAGATTCTGACACCTAGCCCAGAGATACGGTATCTGGGTTAAGTAGAACAGCAGTTAATCTGCTGCTGGTTCTAGCGGAGCTACCTTCTACACTTAAATGCTTGAGCACTTGCTTTAAATCTCAGAGATCCCAGGGTAGTTTCAGCAGCAATATCTATAATTAATTGCATGTGTAATGAAGTCCATTTGGGAAGCCTGTGATGACTCGCCTCTGTGTTACCCAAAGACATTACAATATCAATAGCACTAGTAATTTTAATTAAAACTTTGAAATGTCGGCCTGTTGAAATATTCATTATTGCACTTGATTAGGTTGTTTTGTAGTCTTCTGCACTTTCCTTTCATTACATATTACCATGACTTTGCAAAATGAGGCCACTTGCAGCAAAGCACATATAACTTCTTTCAGAGGAAGTGTCTTAGATGTTTTGTTGTTGCTGTGTAAATTTTTGACATTAAAAAAAGTACCACCAGCCACTGGAGCATATTGGGGGGGGGGAACAGCTCTCATAAATATCCCAGTTGTACAGTTCATGTAGATTTTGAAATTCCTGATGTGCAAGAATAATAAGATACACTCGAAAACTTACTAGATGTTATGGAAAGCTTAGAGGGCACACCAGTTCGAGGGTTGGCCAAGATCTTTATTATCTCAGTTAAAGACAGTACAGTAACAGACTCCACCAAGTAAGTCCACTGCCACCTAGTGACTAAACTATATAATGACCATATCCACACACTGAGTGCCACATATGACAACCATTGTTATGAACTTTGCTGTCTTGATTATTGTAAACAGGCCAATCATAAAGCAACATAGAGATTTAAAAAGAAAAGGAAAGAACAGCAATATTTATTGGTAACTGGAGAACTCTCTCCTCTACTTTTGAAAGGTGACACCCTTCCGTTAGTGAATAGAAGCAAATAGTTCAATGAATTTGAACACATGCATTTATAGAAAACTAAGAGTTCTTATCTGGAGTTGGCTGAAACTGGGATTCTTGGTGCAGTTGCACTTTAGGAATGTGAAACAGGGTTAGTGGCTCTCGGGGGGGGGGCAATTTGAATGAAATATTGCAGAGACCCAGGTAAGCCCCACCCTGCATAAGCAATCACATGTCATGGTGCACACACACCATTTGAATGGAAATGCCCATCAATTTTGCAGGGACCCAGTCCCCTCAAATATTTTATTCTGGGGGTCCTAGGAGTTGGCTCCTATGGTGGCTATGATGTCTGTTGTAGACGTTTACTTGCTTTCAGTGGGCTCAGATTGTCTGTTTCTAAATAGATATCAAGGACAAGGATATTCCCAGGGCTCACTATCTCATCTAAAGGAAATAAAAACCTGTTGTACCCCCACCCACTGGGCTTCTTACTGCCAAGGAAAGTGGGTAACACCTAACTGGATGAGCAAAAGTCTTCCACATATCTTGATAGCATGAAGCTTGATAGCATGTACCATTTGTATCTTATTTTTAGTACCATATAAAATAACAAACTTATTTTGGAAGAAGCCTTATTGCAGGCAGAGCTTCTATGGGACTGAGGCTCACTGCAGGAATCTCTCATGTGCCAGGGAGAATAAATGCTAAAGCATCTTGTGGTAGCTACAATAAAACACCCAGAACAATGTTCAATGTCAATCAACAAGAAACAGCAATCTTAAGGAGCAGATAGATTCAGAGTCCCCTAAGGACACTGGGCTGAAGCCACTGAGGGCTAGTCAGCACTTTGAATTAAGCCCACAAACATTTTGGAAGCCAATATAATAGTTTCAGAATTGGCGTCATATGCTTTCTCAGGCCCATTCCACTTTATTTTGTACCAAGTTAATTCTTTCTTTAAAAAGCTCAGGATCCAGGAACTGACCCATACCTGGCTTTCTTGATAGCACCCCCAAATAGACTTTGGGACCAAAGCATGAATAACAAGGGTTTATTTCCAAAAAGCTTTGATGTACAGGATTAGAAATAATACATTTTTTTAAAATTACTTTTTACCTGACTAAAAAACAACAACCACCAAATATTGCTATCCAGCGGGCAGTTCTGTACTGAACCTAAGTGGAATTTATTAGGTGAGCACTGAAGAACTAAGGTCCAATTTCATTCACTGTGTTCAATAAATAGAGCAGTTCACACAGGCTGGAGTGACAGAATAAGAGATACTTTCAATTTAAAATACCACAGTATTTTTTTCGCCCCATCAAGATTCTCTAAGCTAGCACAGCACAGAAGTAGCAAGCTTGTCATATTTGTCATTGACTTTTAAAAGGATTTTTATAATCTTACAATTCTTGCCATGAAGTCTCCTGCAATATACTTGCACAAGGTACATGAGCATCAGCTTTCTTGACTTCAGCAACCAAAAGATACTTCAATTCTTATTCTTGGTATGTATATATGGTGTGATTAGTAAGACTCAATATACTGGCACACAAAATCATGTGCAAGCTTCTGAGTTCTCCAGAACTCTTCTTCAGATGTTAACTAAAAGGAAGAGGGGAGAAAAAGTAGGCTATGATGATGTTAAAGCTCTGAACTCTGAAACTGAATAGCAAAGCTGGTTGGAACCCTGAACAGAAGTCATTCCCCAATACAACATTTTGCTGCATCCCCTGCTTGTGATTTTTGTATTCTCACAGATAATTTATCCTAAAAATAGCATTGCCAGAATGGGGGAATTTAGTTTTAACTGGCACCTATAAAAAGTTTCACAACTTCCCTAAGCCCTGTCCCCCTGACACCCACACATTAGTCATGGGTGACTGAATTGGCAAAGTCTGTGCCTATATAAGTCTGTGGAAGGTCGTGGGAATGTGGAAACCCTGTGGTATAGGGGTGTATGTATAAAAATTGTGAGCAACATTCTAATAGAATCTTCAACAGCTGTGAACTTTCCCTCGGCTCATAAATGAGGTAAGATGTATCACTTATAGGTGTTTCATAAGTGGATCTTTCAGAAAGTCTATACTGATTATTAAATTCTGGTGCCTAGTGCTTTAAGTGTTTGGCCTATTTTTACACCTTTGATAAGCTGTTTTTCAGTATATCATCTAAGCAGGATTTATTTATTTATTTTTATCCCTGAAAGGCCAGATCAAATGACCTTTCATTTTCTTCTGTACTTTAATAATACTAGTCTGTCAGGTAGAATGTTAGCGTGTGTAAAGTAAATAGATGGGCAAAACCACAGTGTCTGCACTTACTGTACTAGCATTAAGAGATTCAGCATTCATAGTTATTTGATTCAACTTTTTGAGTTGCTCTCATTTATTAGGAACATAAAGAGCTTGTACAAGGATTTTCTTGTAAGCAGTTTTCCGATTATGTACAAACAGAATCTATATAAAGTCCACTTGCACATACATTCCCACGGATATGTGAGACTGATTATTTAATATATATTTAAAAATATCTCTAAGTGGTATACAAACAACAGAAGCAACAACAGACATCTTATACAAAATATTACAAAAATATACATTTACATATAAAAATGTTACATTAATACAAAGTACATATACATACATACATATACACACACATTGGTTCATTTACCTTCTGACACACCCTCCCTCTCAGCCAGGGCCGTCTTTAGCATATGCATCGTCAGGGTGCAAAGA
This sequence comes from Podarcis liolepis, assembly GCF_965112155.1. Lineage (NCBI taxonomy): Eukaryota > Metazoa > Chordata > Lepidosauria > Squamata > Lacertidae > Podarcis > Podarcis liolepis. Next base: position 44,373,247 of record NC_139558.1, read on the forward strand.
TTCGTCCAATGCCCCCAAATTTAGTTAATTTCGCGTGCACGGTGCTGTTGAGAATGACAAATGCCATCGGTGAGTCTGACAAGTGCCGCCGTTGTGAATGAAAAGTGCCACCGCTGGCGCGGCTTGTTTTTGGTAAATGAGCGCACAAAGTCAAAAGTCCTTTAGTGAAACAGTAGGTATACATTTCAGCAATACCTAGGTATATATGTATTTTGTTTTTCTAGCTTGATCAAAATTATTTATTATTTTATAACAGGTAGATAGTTAAGAGCTTAGGCGGCTTCAGCGGCAGGTGCCTGGTGCCCCCCCAGAATTTGGCGCCCGGGTGCCCCGCACCCCTTGCAACCCTGGGTAAAGATGGCCCTGCTGTCAGCCTCTGCGTTCCCACTCAGGGTCCAAACAAACTCACTCCCAAAAGTCTTGCAGTGAGAAGAGTTTCTGGAAACAGCGGGTATCATCCTAGTCTCTCACTCTAGACTTGCTTTTTATGGGCAGGCCCAAGGTGGGTGGTACTTCCTCTGCCTTCCCATAGGTGGGTCCTGTTCAGCTGTACTCTTCCTACCTGCTTCCAGAGGCAGGTCCTCTGTCCTCTGCTCCTACAGATGTTGTTCTATGGTGACAGCTCACACTGTTATTTTATTATTATGTATTATATCTGTAGCGGACGTGGGTGGCGCTGTGGGTTAAACCACAGAACCTAGGACTTGCTGATCAGAAGGTTGGCGGTTCGAATCCCCATGACGGGGTGAGCTCCCGTTGCTCGGTCCCAGCTCCTGCCAACCTAGCAGTTTAAAAGCACGTCAAAGTGCAAATACATAAATAGGTACCACTCCAGCGGGAAGGTAAAGGGTGTTTCCGTGTGCTGCTCTGGTTTGCCAGAAGCGGCTTAGTCATGCTGGCCACATGACCCGGAAGCTGTACGCCGGCTCCCTCAGCCAATAAAGCGAGAGGAGCGCCGCAACCCCAGAGTCGGCCACAACTGGACCTAATGGTCAGGGGTCCCTTTACCTTATTATATCTGTCAGTCACTTTATCTTGCCCAGGGAGACCCAAAGCAGTTTATAACCAACTACATTGATAATAAATCCCACATAGATACATTAAAACCAAGAGGAAGGAGAAATCCATTTAAAACACCCCACCTGCTTCTAAAAGGCCAGAGATAGTTAAAGGCCAAAGGCCTGGTTATAGAGTAAGTTTTTTTGCCTGGCACCTAAATATATATAATGAAGGTATCAGGCTTGTCTCCCGAAGGCGAGCATTCCACAAACAGGAATTCACTACAGAAAAGGCTCATTCTCGTATTGCCACCCTTTGGACCTTTCATGGAGGGGGGCACACAAAGAATGGCTTCAGATGATGAGGGTCAGTGCATATGGGAAGAGGCAATCCTTGAGGTATTGTGGGCCTGAGCCATTTAAAGCTTTATAGGTAAAAAATGGCACTTTAAATTGCACCCAGAAACTAACCGGCAATCAGTGCAGTTGAGCCAGGATTGGTGTTACATGCTCAAACTGTCTTCCTTGAATGAGCAACCTGGTGCTGAAGTCTGCATCAGCTGAAGTTTCTGAACCCTCTTCAGGGGCTGCTCCACATATAACACATAGCAGTAATCTAAAGTAGAGTTTACCTGATCATAAATGACAGTAGTTAAGTTATCCCTGTCCAGATAGGGGCACAGCTGGGCCACTAGCCAAAGCTGATGGAAGGCATTCCATCTGCTGTAACGGTGGAGTCAAGGCCCCAGGAGATGCAAGTGGTTTTATTCTCAAAATTTGCAAACGAGTCATGGCAACCTACCATTGGTCTGTTACCTCCTTCGGGCCCAATTGTAAAAGGCCCCACATCACCCAGAAAAGCTGTGCCAAAGTAAGGATGCAATGGAGGCAGCAAAGGATGCTTTCTATGCTGCCTTCAGTACTACTGAGTAGGTTCAATAATGAGCCCTCACCAGTGTTCAATTGCATTCAAGCCATCTTCTATCTTGTCTCATTGCCTTAAACTCTAGAGCATACCAAGGAGCCAAGTGGGCTCTACTAAGTGGGAGAGGGCACTCAGGGGTGATTGTGTCAATGGTCTGAGCCATTCAGATGTTCCAAAGATCATCCAGGGCTTCAACAGGTCAGAGGCTGAGAGAATATGGCTTGTCTAAGGCCAGAGAACAAGTTCATAGTTTGGACTTCAGTGCAGGTTTTCAATCAATCAATCAATCAATCAATCAATCAATCAATCAATCATTGAATCATTGAACCACGTTAGTTTGAAAGAGTCTTGGAGGGAATCCAGAAAAATAAACATGTGAACTAGAGCACAACAATGAAAATTCTTAAGGTACTAAGTAGACTGTCCTTGAAACTATAGCAATTGGCTCGATAACCTTCAGGGATGGCTGGATGCAGACAGTGTTATATAAAGAGTTTTACATCTTTATTTAAACTACATTATTAAAATGAATGTAAAATAATCTACCATAATGCCATGTCCTTTCCTGTGCTGAATGCTCTTGACAAGAGAAAAGGATGCACTTATTATCTGTCTGATGAATAAATGCAAGAGTAAATCCTTGTTATGAAGCTTGCTAGTTTAAGGCCACCCTAGATATTAAACCATTATATCTTCCTTTTAAACTAAATTAAACCCAAATATATACTGGAAAATCTTATGAGGCATTTCTTATTGCACATTTGAATTCGTATATAAAGAAATGCACCAAACTTTCAATAGCAAAACTCTGGATTATGTCTTTTGGAATGAACAGGGACATAGCAGCAGTCTATTGTGATCAAGGTCAGAGCCACCCATTATTTTATCCAATACTATAAATTCACACTCAGGACTCCTTCAGACTACTGCTAGTTTAAAATAAATAAATAAATCTGAGGCTTGTTCACTAGGAAGGGGCACATCACTGACCCCTTAGATATTTTATTTCTAATTAATCATTATATACATTCTGACAAACAAACTTCCACACTGGCAGCCCCCGCCCTCTGATCATATTCTTATAATCACCCCTAGAGGTTCTGGTAGCTTTGCTTGAGATGCCTCTATTGGTGTCATTGCCTGATCAGCTCTGTGGACCTTTGTTTTGCTAGTAGTGAGTCAAATGCCTGGTCCTAAGCTTGCAAGTCTCCTAATGAGCCCGAAGGACCCGGGGGAAGCATGAAATGCCATCTCCTCACTGGCTGCAACTAGAGGAGTTTTGCAGATTTTACAAAAGAAATTGCAAGCCTAGGAACAGACAAATGTCTGCTCCAGAAGAATGGCAAAACCACTTCTCTGTTTGGTGGGCTATCGGAGGACAGTCTTCCATCTGAGTGACTCTTTTAGTTGAACAGCTGCCACCTCCAAAGATCTGATTTAAAGATAAAGAACCCAAAGAATGGAGAGACGCAGCCTTGCAGTTTTTATTAAATTTAATAGCGCAAGCTTAATATTTATGCCTCGGGCTTCCCAATGACACTTGATGGTACAGATTGGCAGTACCATAGTCTTTAAACCTTCCTCTAGGAACACACAACTCATGTATTTAGTGACAAGTATGTAGACTCTGATAGAACTTTGTCCCACCAGATCCTACATTGCTATCATCTTCCATCTAAACTGGGCTGTAAAGCCTTTTTACAGATCCCCTAAAAATAATTTGTATGATTTATACACCTTCTTGCCTACAATTTCTAGTTCACTGTTTGTGTACTTCAGGTGTTGGTGAGGCAGCTGGGCAAAATCTGGCAGCTGGGGGTGTTTTTAGTAAATCAGGGTTAGTTGTGAACTTATGGTTAGGGCACCCTTCCTCAACCCAGCAGCCTCCTCCACTCCAGCACTCTGCCGATATGTTGGACTACAACTTACAGCATCCTTGACTATTGGCCATGCAGACTGGAGCTGATGGGAGCTGGAGTCAAAAGACATGTGAAGAGGAAGCGCACACACCTCTCTTTAGGGAGGTACGTTTTGTCCATTTTTCCAAGAGTTAATATAAATAACAAGAGTTATCTTAAACTACACATTTTAAATCGTATGCTCAAACAAAATGACTCATTTTGTAACCGAATAACTTAAAGGAAGTATAAAAGGACTGGAACTTTTATTTTGCTGACGCTGTGAGGCCACAGTGTCAAGGAGCAAGAGGGGAAGAACTCCTGTCCCAAGCCTACTTTGCAAGTTTAAAATATCCACCTGACCCAAGAGTGTGGAAACAAGCACCAGTTTTATTCTTTTTAAACCATTCAGCCATTCCCACTTAGGAATTAAAATGCCTCTCTAAGCAGGCAATGACTGGAATATGAACCCTGTCTGGTGAATCTCATTGTAGGTCTTACTCACTCATTATTGACCTTCCACACCATCTGGGTAAACTGGCTGAGTCATGTTCCGTTGAGAAAGTGAACTTGATCTTCATGGGTTGATACTGTGGTGTTAGCTGTGTTTGCACAAGGACCAGTGGATGGCACTGTGCAGGGAGGTTAGAAGTTGCAAGCAGGAAATTAAAGTCTCTTATGTTTTACCTCTGCCAACATGGTACCCTGGCTCTCTGGTAATCCTACGTGATGTCAGAGTGGAGGTTCTTTTGTGGCACTGATTTTAATTCATCTCCTCTCTTCCTACCTTCCACTTACCTGTCCAACTACAGATCCCCCCCATTTTAGCTGCTTTACTCAGCTGTACTGTACAGCTGCAAATAAAATGTTTTATGTGTGTTTTAAGTGCAATATACAATGTTACACTAGACGGCGATGGTGAGCCTTATGGACAATTCAATGTATTTTTAAACATACTTTAAAAAAAAAAGCATTTTCAGAACGTTTTTTATATGTGTGTGGATTCCACCTTTGTTACTCCACCTATGGCAGCTATTGGAATGGAAGAAGTGAAGGAGACCACTTTCTCTGCCTTCGTTCATGGTGTCTGACTCATGTCAGGATGCAGAAAGTAGAGCACAGTCAGAGACTTGCTCCCCTTCATTTTACTACTGCCAGCAGAATAGGAAGCTCAGGAAGTGGATGAAAGCAAGTGAGGAGGTTTGGGAGTTCACCACAAAGGACTTCAGGAACAAATTGGAGCCCATTAGGCTCCCAGTGCAGGGGCAGACTTTGGTGTTTCAAATTTCAGTGGCGCCCACTTCTCACTATCTGTTCTCCTCAGTTCACTATGTCACAGTTGCCCTGTAGCACCCTCTATGCTCTGTGTCCATTGCAGCAGAACTGGTCACCCTGCCCTAAATCCATCTCTGGCCAGTGACATCATCAGGGACACAACAGTGTGGCTCAGAATCAACTGAGATTTATTATTATTATTACTTTTAGGGGGAAATTGTCTGACTCTGACTGGGGAAGTTTGTCCCATTGACAGAAGGGAGCAGAAAGCATTCTAATCCAGCCCTGCTGTGAAGCAAGAACAAACCCTTGTCCCTTCAAAATCATCCTTTGCAGCTGGGGTACAAGGAGCCCTAAGCAAAACAGGTGTGATGTAGAAAGGCTGTTTATATAGCAAGTAGTTTGACACAGGGCAGGGGAGTGTGCTTCTGACTTTTTATTTCTGGGATGGATTTTAAAATAAATCATATTTACTTTAACAAATTTGGGAAAGTTATCTGAGCAGTCAGTGGGTGGCACAAATTTCTATCGGGGAGAAATTTGTTATTATCAGCCTTGGGGAGGATCCCGGTTTCTCATGGAAACTTCAGCCAGACTGTGCCATTTACTAGAGCCTATACATATATACATGAGGATCACTTGTGCAAGTGGCAAAGTGATGCATCGCTGCCTGCATAGAAGCCAAAAATGTGGGAACAAATTTAAAAGAATATGTCCTGAAGCATCCATACAGAAACAGTGGAAGCAATGCACAGATAGGTGTATTATATGCACACACACACACATAACTATTGCTTTGATCGCCTCTATGGAAGATGCATGCATGGGTGAAGATGAAGCAATCTAGAAATATAAACTAAGTGAGGGAACGAGTGGGGATGCTGTGGTGCTTGAATTCTTTCCTGATTGCTCGAATGTGATGAGGGAGAGGTGGCAGGGGAGTGCTTAGAATTTATTAAATGACATCTGCTGTGCTTGGTTATCTGTTGACTGGTATATCTCACTATGAATTAGTATGACATGGGCAGGGATTTTTTGCCCCCTGAGGATAAATGAAATCATTTTCAGGAAATGAACGTTGGGCAGAAATAGCTGCACTAGGAAGGGAGCAGTGGCTTTTAAACTTGAGGTTTTCTGCTAAGTTCATAAAACTGTCCAGTCTGTTTTAAATTTGTAGAAATGCGCACACATCCTGGGGAGCAAGAGGCTGTCACATATTGTTTGTGGTCTTAAACCAAAAGCAAAGTGGTAGGATATTTCTTGCCAGAGGTTTTGCAGTGGGTAGCATTAATTTCCCCCATTGTTTACAGTTCAGGAGGCTAAGGCTGCAGTCCTGTACACTCTTACTAAGGCTCATTGAACACTCCAAGACTTAACTCTGAGAAAAGGATTGTGCTATAAATCTGTCATGGAACTAATTTTAAAACACAATTCAGTAAGAATTCACACCTTTATGGTGTAATTGTTCACAGTTTTTTGTGGGCATGTAGAAATACTTAAATGCACCAACTTTCATGTCTGGGTAGCCACTTATTAACTGCAAACCCCCAAAAAAGAGAACAAAAAGGACACAGATTTTAATAAAATTTGCATATACAATTTCATACCTATAGATGTAAATTTAGAAATTATAATTTCCTCAGTTTGTTGTCCAGGTGCTTCACTGTTGATGGTTAACTTCAAGGTCCTGCTCTCCTTACTTAGTATCCCCCCCCCCGCATTTTACACTCAAATAGAGGACTCCTTCATGAGAAAGAATGTCCCCTGACTGTTCTTCAGAAACAGCACTGCCCTCTGTAACATAGGATAGGTGGCCACCTTACTGGGTTTCCTGGGATATTTACAAACCCTGCAGATTGCGCATGCACCCTTCGTATATTCATTGCTTGCATGTTTTTGATGAGTTGGTAGTTTAGAAAGAATCTTATAAAAACAAACAAATAAAATGGTTAATAAAAAAGCTGAACCATAAGGGTGGCAAAGGTATAGCTGAAGTGTGTCACAGGGTTGGAGGCTCACACTAGAATCAGATATGGGTTTCAGTAATCTTTTCAACCCAGTCGGCTAGATCTTGAGTTCCCCTACCCCTGTCTGACCTCTTTGACAGGTCTTCAATCTGTGCTTTCTGCAGCGATCGGTTCCACTTGGGAGTTTTGATGGGCAGCTTCTGAGTGGAAGCGATTCCCTTAGGTCTTGTGTTTGGCGCCAAATTTGAAAGGTGTTGAATGCAAACTGTGCTTGCCAAAGAACAATTGGGACTGCACTTTTAGTCTCCCTATTATTCCTTCACAGCTGTGACTTTACCTGCCCCCAACCTGACATCATGTATGTATGTCATCATATATGATGCCAGGTGTGGAATGGGTGTGCACGAAGTGGGGACAATGGGATCATGGTCCAAATTTGGACTCCTGCTAGGCCTCATTCTGCCCGTGGGCTAGAGGTTTCTCACCACTGTAAAGTCAAACATTGGTGCTGCAAAGGTAGCATTTTAGGGAAGCAAGTGTTGTGCCACTGTGCTTAAAAATCCTACAAAAGACTTTCTACCAGTTCTGGCTGCTCTCTTTTTAAACATGCAAGTCAAGTCTGGGTACAGTGTGTGCTCTCTTATTTAGGGAATCGCATGGGTGGCACAGTCCAAAAGAGTGAAAGGAACAGTGTTGACATGTATCTTTCCTACCCACTGGTGCTTCCTCCTACACTTCTGTTTTCTTTTACTTTAAAAAGAACCTTTATCGACTGGAGTTTTCGGAAATATAAAACCAACAAAACAACAATGTACAAAGTAAGTGAAAGCAAGTTGGTAGCTCATATGGAAGATGCAGTGCTATAACGAGGTAAAAATAAAAATTGACGCTTGAAAAGGTTGATTGTGAAGCGCTATTGTTAGAAATGGGACATATGGTGTAAACAATGCAGACATTTAGTCAAACCCAACCATTCACTATACAGTATACCCATGCGCATATATTGTATGCCATGCACATAATGCCAGGATATAGTTTTTAATATGCAATGCAGTCGTTTCAAAGCCTCCAAATTATTCAGAAGCTTTTCAAACTTTCAGCTGCTTTAAAAGTGGGTTTTTAATTGTGAAATATACATGCACATTTATGTTTTCTGTTGGGTGTTTTTAATATTGAACTTTGTTATAGTGATATTAAAAGCAGTGCTGCTGATAAACACCTTGATTGCATTTCCCCCTCTGCTGATTTTTTAGGTCTCCAGAAAATTTAGCAGTCCCACAGAAACCAAAGAGTTTAAAAATGCTTAACGTTGGCTGGAGCAAGAAGAACTATTTTAAGTTCAGGAAAGGTTTAGACTTAATTTTAGCTTGAATGGAAGAAGACTGTTGCCTCACCACCCTGTCCTTAAATTTGCTAGGCTTGATTCAGGAGCTTTATTCATGTAACATATTGCTGTACAAATTCAAATTGGAGCATGATTGTGCCCACTGCCCATGCCATCAACCTCTCTGTTCAGGTGATGCTCTGAACAGTGTCTATGTAAGTACATTTATAGATGTACTCTTCTTATGTGATTGGGGAGCTTGTGTTTTGCAGGTTCCTGATTGTACCACAAGCCTGTACACATGCAACTTGCCTGTGTGGGAGTAGGGAGAGCTGGCATGATCCTTATCCACCCTACACCTGGAGATGTGGAAAGATGCTCCATTTCCTAACTGTGGAAACAAGGACAGAAGAACCTCATGGAGTCCATTTGTCTTCACAGGGGACAGAATTTCCCATGTGAAAGCAGAGTTGCATTGCCTGTTATTGCAGGTAGGGCTTCATGAGGTCTCTCCAAACACAGCAAGCAATGGGAGAACTTCCACTTACATGCTGTCTTGCTGCACCATAGCTGATAACCAGAAATAAATTCCAGTGACTTAAATAAGATGAATAATTTTCAGGTAATTTGTATAGGACTGTAAAAGTGAAGTATTTGTGTTTTATAGTGCAAGGCTATGCATGTCTACTCTGATGTAAGTCCCACTGAGTTCAGTTGGGTTTACTTCCTGGTAAGTGGATATAGGATTGAATAAAAACTTGTGTTTATCTTTTACCGTCTCTGGAAAAAATAATTTTATCGGACTTTAAAGTACGTATTATCAAAATTGAGCTTTTTACTGAGTTACATAATGTTCACAAGAAGCTGGCAATTAGTCTTGGTTTCTTTTTAAAAAACACCCTCCACTCTTTAATACAAGTTTAATGTTAGCAGTTGTATTTTTGTCTTCTTGAAGAGGTAGTTTCGGTGACTGACATTTTACAGCTTCTCAGCCTTGAACTTGTAAAAGACTGAAGCAGACTTCTGAATTGCACTTAAAGCTGGCTGTGACAAGAATTACTTTGGAAGCTCTTTTGACATCTTGAAAATATTAATCACAAGCCCAGGAGAGGCTTGTGGTTAGAAATGCAATAATAAATGCAAATTCAAAACCATGTAAAATGCTCTGAAGAAGTTGAGAGAAACAGCTGCATTGACCTAACCTACCTTTTGCTGTTTTCCCCAAATTTACATAAATTAGCACTGTCAAGTCATGTGGTTCTGTTAAATCTCCATGCTCTCTCTTCTGTATACATAATTCTCACTGTAAAGCTTATTGTTTCAGTTCTGGTAGCATGTGGGATGTAATACCAAAGTATCTTCTACGTATGTAATTTGGTAGCAAAAGAAGCCTTTGTCAGGTGTTCTTAAATTGCACCCATGCAATGATGAGCAGGGGGTTTTGAAGCAGAATTATAAGTATGATGGGCTGAATAGTCTTCCTGCAGTCAAGGAACCCTGGTTGGGCCAGGCCAGCTTCTGTAAATCTGGGATTGTCCCTGGAAAATAGGGAAACTCATAGCTTGAATTTAGTAGTTTGCATAATAGCCATTGTGACTAGTGGCCACAGACAGAATAGCAAACCAAGTGCAGACTTTCACTCTGTGAATTTGCCTAATACCCATCTAAGCTTGTGGCCTTGACTACATCTGTTGGCAGTTTAATGTCTGGGTGGGGCGGTGGTGCATATATGCCTCAGGAGTTTGGAAATCTGAGCAGCAACATTGCAAGGCTTGTCCTTGGATTCTTTCTTGGTCTCTGGCTTCTTTTACCCACTTCAGTGTGCAAATCATCTTTGTGCCCATTATATGAAATCCAAAATCCAAACTGGCATGACAGTTTACAAATGGAGTGGCAGGAAGGAGAGCCTCTCTGTGAAAGAGGTTTAGTTAAAGGAAGGGGAGGTAAATCATGCCAATTGCATATGAAAAGTGTAAACAGGCCACACGGCAACCCTGCCCCAAAGTCATGTCAATTTCCTGGAGCTATTCCAAGCAGTCATTTATTTTGTGCCTACTTCAGGTCATTCATAAGGTGCGCACAAGATTTCTTTCCCCCTGAAAGCCCATATTATGCAGTCTTGTTTCTTAAATCCAATCTGTCTGTGTCAGAAGCACAGCAGTAAGTCTGCTTCTCCGTATGAGGGAAATTGTTTTCTACTAAGTGATGACCTCAGCTTAGCAGTTTCTTTTCCTGCACATCAAAGCTCACAGCCAGCCTTGCTGCAGCAAGTGCACTTTTGAGTGGCTTTATGACATATAAAGACCCTCTTTGGCATTCATACTGTGCTTCTCCATTGTTTACAAGCTAGCAGTGAATTATTTATGGAAGTTGCAGGAGATATGACTTTTTTTTTAATCCAAAAGCTGCATTTTATCTTGTTGGAAGGTTTTATATGAAAGCTATTTTTTCAGGTTTATGTCCTTTTTGCATTTATTTGACGGGTTTTATGGCACCAATCCCATGTTTCCATTTTTATTACTGCTAAAACCCATCTCTAAAAATTATTATTAACTGTAGCATAGCCTTAACCCAATGGATTATATTTTTCTTAGCCTTTTCGTCACAGCCTGATTTTAGACAGAATGACAAAATGACGATAAACAATCTCAGCCATTTTTGTTCTAAAATAATGCTAAAGGCCACACATTTTTCTATTGATGGCGATACATAGTTGTGTAAAGTGTCATTGACCCATATAACAATCTATTACATTAATGACTAGACAAGCTGATTTAAATCAGGACCTGCTTTAGACAGTTTTGCTACTTAAGTGAAACGTATGCTTCACAGCTCTAATCTGGAGGTAATATTTTTAATGATCCACAGGCAGACTGACTTGCACTGTCATGTACCTCATTTGATTAAGCAGGATATCGACACAGATGAATGTGTGAACTGACTCCATTGTGTCTGAGGAGATGAAGGATCTACTTAGAGCACAATGACACATTCACACCTTCAGTTCACCACATGAAGCTCCAGCCATCAAGTAACAGTCAAGGGTGAGTGAAATTGGTCAAAGGCAGATAGACTAGAGTTAGGATTTGTTTGGAGATTTTGGTTTTACTTTAGTGTGGCTTTTCAGTTTTTGTAATCTTGGCATTTCTTGTTGGTTTAATGTATTTTGTGGATTTTGTTTTTTCAGTACATGTGTATTGTACTGTTGTATTCTGCTTTGACTGCTTTTTGAGGGGAGGGGAAGTAGGAAATGATTTTTTTAAAATATAAAATAGGCCTTTCCTGCTAAAAGCTGTTGTTTCTTGCAAATATTTCACATTGCTTTAAGGTTTGGGCTCCTTTTGCTTCATTTTATTTATTTATTGAGTTAAACACATTTATAAACTGCTTAAGATTTTAAATATCTCCGAGTGGTATACAATATGAAAAACAAACAATATAATTAAAACATTTTTTATGGGTAATCTCAAACATTCTGGGTAACACAAGCAATACAAGCTACTCAAGAGTTTCTTTAGGTACGGAGCTACTTATCTATAAGAAGTGTGGTGTGATAAAATTACTCTACTTGAGTAAGTAGAAACTCAACTCTTTTGAGTGCTAGAAGTGCTATACAATGTAATATAACTCAAGGCAATAGTGAGGCATTCTTAACATGATTCTCCTTACTTTATAACAGAAAAAGGTGATAATTTAAAAAACGCTGGTATTTTTGAGTGACATCCTAGTTTTTCTAGAGGAAAATTGTCTCTGTAAATGTGTCAGTCACAGAATCATATTAGAAAACCACAGGTCAACTTTAGCTCACAACTTCAGTGCCCAATATTTTGAAGTCAGAAGGCTACCTAAAGTATTGGGAAAGGATTTGCCATGCTGAGTTTGAAGATAAATACCTGTGAGGAAAAATGGATTGGTATGGCTAAGTAGGAGATAAGCATTAAGTCATTCAAAATTAAAAGTTTACCAAAGGGTATAAGAATTGTACAGAGAACAAAGTCATTGACAGATGGTAAGAAGAAATTGAATGGAATATGCAGTTAACCTAACTACACATTATTTAGGTAAAAAGAATTTAAATTACGGTAACTTAAGCTATAAATTAGTGTATTTTGCTGGATTCTGATCATTCCTTTGAGAAGCTGCATATTATGCCTTACTTGTATGTAGTTTGGAAGTATATGATCACTGTATATGATCATTGTGCAAAAAAAAAGGGGGGGAGTCTACGGTGGAATGCATATATCTTCAGTACCTTGCTTTGTCCAATTTATAAATTTTACTAATTCTGGAGTGAGTTGTGCTGAACCTGGTCACAATTGTGCTCTGCAGTGTGCATGGGAGCCGAATTCCTCCTGTTCAACATCCTAGCAGTGTAGCGCAGTTCCCTCCTTCTTGAATGTGCATCTCTAGTACAGAGGTGCCCCCTGGGTTGAGGACAGAAGATGTGCTACATGTTATGGCAGTAATGTGGCCACACTGTTACAGTGTGGCATTTCTGCAGAACATGTCTACATTAAAAATGGCAAACAATATATGCAAATACAGATTTATGCTTCCTTCCCCTTTATGGGGCAAAGCACTATAGTGTAGGGCTGCCATACGTCTGGATATATCCGGGATTTGTCCATCAGAAATAGCGTCTGGGCAGAATTTCCGAAAATTTGTAAAATGTCTGGAAAAACCTGGGCGTATGGCAACCAATGTTGGAAATGTTGATTTTTGGGTAAATTTCCTAAAAAAAAAAAGCTCAAAAACTTCAATTTTTTTGAGATCAACAACTTTGTCTCTCAAAAAGTTCAACAATGTTTGTGTCTGGATTTTCACTTAGTGCTTCTTATTTATCATTGTCTGGCTAAGTTTTGTTCTGTTCAAGAATCCTGCCTGTGCAGTTAAGTCTTAAATATGTTTACTTGAAACTAATCATGCTCAGTAGAACTTACTCTAAGTAAGTGTGCACAGCATGGCAACCTTAGCTGTACAGAGTTTGCCCTTTTATTGCAGTTATTACTCTATAATACAGTGGTGCCCCGCAAGACGAATGCCTCGCAAGACGAAAAACTCACTAGACGAAAGGGTTTTTCGGTAGATGAATTTCCCTATGGGCTTGCTTCGCAAGACGAAAATGTCTTGCGCTTTTTTTTAAAGCCGCTTGAAGAGGCGCAGTTGCGACGGACCGTGCTTCGCAAGACGAAAAACATCGCAAGACGAAAAGACTCGCGGAACGAATTATTTTCGTCTTGCGAGGCACCACTGTATTGTCCTCCTATTTCATCCCAGTTAAAATAAACTATCCCTTAAAAGACAGAGCCATTTGAGCTTTTGAAGGATGTATTATTCTGCTGTGACATTTTACAATTTTTTTGGCCTATTTTACCTGTGCTGACAGGGTGCTTGTTTCTCTGTAAACTAAAGTAATATTATTTGGGAGTATTCATCCCTTTTATAACAGCAGAAGTAGTATCCTAAATAGGCTTCTCGGCTTCCACTGAATCTCTGAATCCAGTGACAGATTCATTAGGACTGGATTTATGAGTTCAGCATATCCCCAAAATAGGGTTGGCCCAGTTACATTTCCGCAGCTGTCATTTTGCTGCAGCAACAGAGCAGAGAGAGAGAGATGGAATGACAAAGAAAACAACTGTTCCTTTCGATACATGCCAGCTGTTTCTTTCTTGCTAAAAATAAAAACTTTTCTATTTTTAATAAACACTGATCGGGATTGGGTCATTAAGAAACCCGAAAGCAGCAGTTACAGTTCCAAAACAATGTCTAAAATTCCATTTTAAAAATTGCACAGGGAAGGGGGAAATAAATTTGTTGAATAGGTTTCCTTCAAAGCCCAGTAAAAGGGTATAGAAATGTATACACACCACTGAGCTGAAAGTTGTTTTTTTCCTGATACTTTGAATCAATAAGCTGACAAAAGGAGTGCAAAGTAAAGAAAAATGTAGATGGTTCAGAAGTGGAGCCTCAGACTTATTTTTCTTTGCATAAGTATGTATTACATTATTTATTTTATGTATCATCATGTGCACATTCCATTCTTCTACCACCTGAGGGTCTTAAAGGTGTCTTAAGGTGCAAACCAACCAGCCTGTGAACCAGACTGGGGCAGGATAGTGGTGGACGAGGAGAGGTGTCCCTCCACCCCACTCTTACCAACTTCCATTTGTGGGATGAAGCTGGTCTGCCTGACATGTACAAAGGAGGTGTTTGTAACAATCTTTCTGTGAACAATAGCAAAAGAGTGAACAACTAATAATAATCTAATAATCAGTGATGTAAAATGCATATACGGATATCATCCTAAACTACCTCAGGGCTGTCTCGGTCTATGATATGTTTATTTCATACAGAAGGAAAGATGCAGATGTTAAACTTAAAACTGGAGACATATTGTGGAATCAATATCAAGGGATGCATGTGGCGCTGTGCTCTAAACCACTGAGCCTCTTGGGCTTGCCGATCAGAAGGTCGGCTGTTTGAATACATGCGACAGGGTGAGCTCCCATTGCTCTGTCCTAGCTTCTGCCACCCTAGCAGTTCAAAAGCATACCAGTGCAAGTAGATAGATAGGTACCACTGCGACAGGAAGGTAAACAGCATTTCCATGTGCCCTGGCACTCGTCACGGTTCTCTGTGCATCAGTAGCAGTTTAGTCATGCTGGCCACATGACCTGGAAAACTGTCTGTGGACAAACGCCAGCTCCTTTGGCCTGAAAGCGAGATGAGTGCCACACCCAGCCTTTGACTGGACTTAACCATCCAGGGGTCCTTTACCTTGTAGTGAAATCAAGATGCTCATTTTAGTCATAGCCTTCTTTAAGCATAGAAACTATAGAAGTAAGGGTTTCAAGGGCTGGAGTTTTTTCAACACTCACTCTGAGAAAGGAGATTGTCCAAGCCACTGCCACTTTGCTGTGATGGTGGCAAAGCCCATTAGGCAGTTAAACTGAAGAAGAGGCACAGATGATCTCTAGGGCCTCCACAGTCATTTGCTTCATCCGCAGTCCATTGCTTTGAGGAAAGATCCATTCCTCAGAATGTGGCATAGATTACCCTGGTGTGTTTTGCAGGTCAACAAAGAGGAGAGGTGGCAGCAACAGTGATGTCAGGGAGAAGTGGGAGCAGGGGGAGAGAGGCAGCAACAGAAGGAGAAGGAGACAGTGGTAAGGACAACAGGCAGAGAAGAAAGAGGAAAGGGAAGTGGTGGCAGATGCAGGAAATGGTGGCTTGCCTCAGATGCTGCAGTGTGCTGCCTTGTCAACTAATCAGATACTACAATGATATCTAGTGATGTTATAAAAATAGAATCCTTAAGGGTGAGTTTTATTTCTTAATGACTAGGTACTTAAAACCACTTGGTCAGCACCACAACTCTTTATTAATAAAGTAGTCTGCATTATTTCCCATAGATGAATTACTAAATTTGTTCTTCATCAATTATTCAATGGGATTTCCTTGTAATGAATAACACCTTCACATACAAAAGCAGCAATCCAAACTGGCCACTCAGGTGACCCATTTCTTTATTTTACACAGAAGAATTTATAAAGTGCTTAATCAAAAAATTTCCAAACAGTGTACAGAAAAACAGTATGCAACCGTCATCAACCATACACAAATAAAAGCAACAAGATTTGAAAGCAAATATGTGTTAATTAGATGATGTATCCTGATAGACCCCACCCATATTCTCACCAAAGTATGCAGGCAACACTCACAGTCTGCTCCCCCTTCACCAACCTCAAATAACTTCACTTCTGGGTTGTTGTTTTGTTTTTTAAAAAGTCTTAGGCCTTGATAAAAACTGACTCCCATTTTATTGGTTGCTTGGTCAGTTTTTCATTTCTTCTGATGCTGTGATTGTAATGCAATATTGTGATGCAGCACTGCAGATCCTCCCATGAGGGCTGCGTAATGACAGCCTTACATTTTTATGTATGCAGGAATAAATTATGATTGCTATTGGCAGCTGTTAAAGCAGCTCCAGTATGACCACATTACTTGTCCCATGGCTGACTGCGACAAAAACCCCTATTTCCAATTTAAATTTTACAGTTATTCCTGCCTATTGTTTTTTAGTTGGAAAACAATCACCACCAAACCCTATTTTGTTTTTTATACAGTTAAAGCTAAGAGAATTGCCTGAAAATCTCCCAGGATACCAATCTTCCAATTTCTACTTGCTTTATTATTATATTTCATATTTATTTGGTGGTGTATTTCAGTTTGCTCTTGATATATTAGTTCACAGGTGAAAAATCAAAGCTTAGTTCATTCATTAAAGTCCTCCCACACAAAGTTTACATTCCTTTGGTGATTTGCTGTGTCCAAAATACATACTTTATTATTCCCTTTGAACATATCTTAGAACCAATTTCACTAAAACAATAACATATTGGAAATAAATCAAGGTGACTTCTTTTTAACAACGTCCCGCTGTGCATTTGAAATCTATAGAGAATATATCACACGATGACCACTTTCTACAGCACAAAGGGCTTGATTAAAACATGACTAGCCATTTTCCCTTTCATAAAGAATGACCATGCAGTTTATTTTTGCTTGTGTGAGTAATAGAACTGGGGTTTGAGCGTGTTCTCACCATCTATCAGATAGCAAATAAAATACAAATTGTGTGGTGATCATGGTCACTGAACCAATCTCACTAGATTTCATAAAAAAAGATGCAATAGTGATCTATTGTTAGAACATGTACATATACACCAACATTTTGGGTGTGATCATGTTACAGTATTTTAATCTTCAGCGCACTGCTTGGATAATCTATGAGTCTTCACTCTATTTTTTAAAAAAAATATTTTAAGGAAGGATTTCTTGAAGATGTGCTATGGTGTCTCCTTCTTTATTCCCATGTCAGATCATGCAATCTTTTCTATTAATAACAATATTTTGCAATATGAGCTACTGTGCAATTTCCTGTAAATATATAAACTGAAATACCTTTTTTAAAAAAATGATACTTAAGCACCATAAAACTGCACGACATGTTACAAAATACACTTTTTCCTCTATAGACCAGCCCAGGCCCTAATATTGCTAGGGGAGGGGCCCTGTTCACTCTCCTGCACCGACCGTGGCTTGCTATGGGATACAGGGTGGGGCCTTCTCTATAGTAGCACGCTGCCTGTGGCATTCATTCCTCCTGGAGGTGCAGATTGCCACAACTTTACTAAGTTTATGATACCTGGTTTAAACACATTTTCTCTTAGGCTTTTGGAAGGATTTGAGTTGTTGTTTTGGTTCTAACTGTGGCTTGAGGTCTTCACATTGATTGGTTGTAGTTTCTGTTGGATTTTATCTCATTGGCATTGTGTAGTTGTTTTTCAACACCATGTTTTTAGAAATTATATGGGGAACTGTCCTGTGATTACTGCTTAAGGAAGGGCAGTCTATACATTTGATGAATTAATAAATGTATATAGGCAGCTGCCCCACTAAAATGTGTGGGAGTTATCCATGATAGATAGTGACTTGGACCCAGATACAGTGGTACCTCGCAAGACGAATGCCTCGCAAGACGAAAAACACGCAAGACGAAAGAGTTTTTCGTTTTTTGAGTTGCTTCGCAAGATGAATTTCCCTATGGGCTTGCTTCGCAAGACGAAAATGTCTTGCAAGTTTGTTTCCTTTTTCCTATGGGAAACCGTTTCAATGCATTCTTATGGGAAACCGTGCTTCGCAAGACGAAAAAATCGCAAGACGAAAAAACTTGCAGAACGAATTAATTTCGTCTTGCGAGGCACCACTGTAATTGCAGAAATGCACTTTTGCTTGCCTAAGTGTGCCCTGCTGTTTTCTCCTTTTGCAGCCACCAACCATGCTCTATCACACATTGCTCTGTAGGGTCTTTTGACCCTCAGAAGCAGCTTGTAGGTGTGCATAGTGGGCTCTAATGGGGGAAAGGAAGTATGGAAGCCCCCATTGTACCAGTGGAGTTTTGCTTGTCTGTTTTTTGGTCCAATGCATTGAGCCTTTGGCTGTGTACGCTCAAGATATTTGCTCTGTTGAATGAGGATTTTTGCCCACCATTGTTTGGCCAGTTTCTTAAAGTTTAATTTTTTTGCAGAATCCTCATTATCAGTAACATCAAAACAATAATATTAATAACTTGTTAAGTACCTAAATGGGTGATATGGTCTACAGTTGATTTAAAAAGATAGCAAAGTTATGTACGCACTTAAATCTTTTGTATGGTATTGGACCTTCCTACAATTTTGTAGCAAATTAGTCCTGCCTACCTTCTCTTGATAATATGATTGAACTGAAGTGAATTTAAATCATTCTTACACAATTAAATTAGCTACATTTGTCCCCAGACTGCACTGTCAAGGTCGATGGTTTAAGAGTTGTTAATGAAATGTCACCCTATTTCATAATCACCACTGAATCCGTCAAAATTGAGGGCATTGACTCCTAACATGATTTCTTAAAGGTTGCAGTGTATGCTCTAATCCCCAAGAGGAAAAGCAATTAAAATGCTTGAGTACACAGTGTGGGGTTCAGTTAATATACAGAATGTGTCCACTAAAGCAATGGGGATGAAATCAAACAGTTCCCAGGGTCAAATGAACCAGCTTAGGACAAGTAAATCGAATAAGGGCAAGTAATTGTGGACTGGCCTTTTTTTACATGTGGAGTTTTCTGCCTCTCCATCCCTGCCACCTCTGACTTCTCCTGGTTTTAACAGAGTATTTGTAGATCTTGAAGAAATATATCCAGTGAGTTAATTTCCTCACTTTGTTAGTTCTGAATAGACCTGAATGAAAAGAAACATTCATTTATTGAACTTCAGCATGAGTATATATTAATATTCCACTGCAGAATTGTCAACACATCTTTGATGTGCAATTTTTTTATTCAAATTATTTTTACCTGGAGAGTTGTAGTATGCAATAACCACTAACATACTCAACTTTAACAAACCTCTGCTTTTTGTTTCTTTCTGAAAAGGCAACTGGATGTCTTATTCATTCTGCTCTCTTCTTATCTCATTCTTTGAGGGGGAGTAGTAGATAGGTAGCCGTGTTGGTCTGCCATAGTCAAAATAAAAAAATTCCTTCCAGTAGCACCTTAAAGACCAACTAAGTTAGTCCTTGGTATGAGCTTTCGTGTGCATGCACACGAAAGCTCATACCAAGAACTAACTTAGTTGGTCTTTAAGGTGCTACTGGAAGGAATTTTTTTCTTTGAGGGGGAGTTAGTGAAATAAAAAAGTATCTATTTTCCTATTCATTTCTCCCAGCTGACATGGAAATTTTCTGTACTAGGTCTGTACCAAGCTAGACACAGCCTACCACACATGCCTTGTGGGCCACTGGATGCTTATTTCAGTCTATTCATCACACACACACACACACACACACACACCCTGCAGACAGCAGATGGGGCAGTTGATAGATAAATGCTTGGGACATAATAAATGTATCTGGGCAGGGCTGTGTTTATCTCTGTGGATTCCATTGCAAAATGGTCCTGTTCTGTTCAATGGGACCTTTTGGGGCGGTGGAAATGGGAGGCTCAGGTTTTGTCTGTGTTCTGTGAGTGTTCATGAACATAATTATTGTTGGGGCTTGGGGAAGGGCAGCACTGAGCGCTGTGTCTGGTTGTCATGTATAACACTGTGTGTGTGTGCGTGTGTGTGTGTGCGCGCGCGCACACACACACACATGTATGGTTGCTTCAGTGTGGAGTGAAGTCAGTCTTTGGAGAAGGGATTTGCCTATATATTTTATTGTGCTTATATTTTATTGAGTCTATAGGATGGAAAACATCCATTCAAATCTAAGCTCATGTTTAAATTCTGATACAGATCGACTCCTTCACACTGAGTTAAGGCAGCAATTACGGCACTGAGCATATTCCTCACTTGACTGTCCCTGGTGTTGTCAATTTTTCACACTAATATTTGGGATAGCACTACAACAATCAATGACAGTTCTTCAGTTCCTTTATCTGCTTCACTGGTGAAATTACTCTGATGTCTGAGATGTCACCATCTGAAACCTGGCTCCTCAATACTAGCATCTTCAACTTAGCCCTTGATAATGGAAAAGAAATCTAGCTACTGGAGCATAGCAGTATTTAAAAGTTAGCCTGAGAGCTTGCAGCTTGCTGAATCACCTTGTTGACTATAAATTTCAACAAGTGTCAAAAGTGTTACGAGGAATTCATGGTTCATGACTAAGATGCTTTCTTTTTCTCCAAATCTCTTAAATGTACCTTGCCATTTGCTGGAAATTAAATTGATTGGCTTGCAATTTGCATGAGTTTTCTCATTAGCTTATTCTGTATCCTTTTCAGAAATGCAGATGCATCTCTTTCATGGTAAGAAAGGATGACTGAATAGGAATATCAGCAACCCCTAAGAGTGACAGCTAAGCAATCATTTGAATAAGTTTTAAAGTAATCACCCTTTTCATGCCATTAGTAGCAAAATACTTTTTTAAAAAAGTCATTTTGGACAAATAACTCTCTGTGTGACAAATATTATAAAAACATAATGTGATTTATTCTTCATGGACATGCAAAGGTATCTCATAGCATATTTTCTGTGTGCAGTAATTATACACTTAAGCCTAAAAAGGTACAGTGAATCTTACCAATGGTTGCTTGATGCCACATCTATGAGAATTTACATACGGTATTTAGAGCTGGCATATCTTAAATCATCATGAAGGATTGAAGGATGGCAGAAATGCAGCAAATGAGTTCGAACAATGATTTTGAAGAAGATATGGCCTCTTGCATTTATAATTAATTTGATTGCATTTAGAAAGTACATCAAGTGATTTGCTTAAAGCTCTGTAACCTGCCTTATCACCTCTAATGACCTTCCAAAAGCAAATTTGCCATTTAGGCTGCAGTCCTATATACACTTTTCTGAAAATATGTATGATTGAACTCAATGGGCATTACTTCAAAGTGCTTAATGAATGTCAGAATCTGCAGTAGATTAACAGCAACTCTTTTATTGTCTAACAATGACTATACAGCAACCACAAATTCACAATTCACAAATTCAGACCTTCTTCAGTTCTAGTTCTAGTTTCACTTTCCATGCAATATAAGGCATTGCCTGTTTGTTCAGGATCACATCTCACCATGCTCAGTAGGCATGCATAGGTGTACACTGTTAATATGTCATATAATTGTGAAATTGATTTTAATTTTCTCTTCATGCTTCCTGTTTATGACAAACTTAAAATGCGTGAGAGGTACATTGTGAATTCCTTCCACAAAGGAAACTGCACTGGTCCACTTCAGAGCAATTTTAGAGTGATTTTTCCCTCATAGAATTATGGCCTTTACAAATGGCATCAACATCCTTAAATTTAACAAGTCAGGTTTGTCACCTATGCAGTACCTATATCTTATCTAAACAAGCAGTTTCTGCTGTTGGTTTGGAGATCAACACATTTGTAGCTGCTAGTAAACTAAAAACCAGTTGCCACCCATTTCTTAATCTTTCAAATAAGCCAAAAATAGCACAGAAGGATCAAATATTTATTATAGCCTCTATTCTTTTTAATAACTTCCTTCAAAAATGACTACCAGATATATTTCCATCTCCATGGGGTATGGTATAAACAGTGTAATTGTCTTGCATTACTTTGGTGTAACAATAACATTCCTTGAAATTTACATACATATCATTCTCTCTCTCTCTCTCTCTCTCTCTCTCTCTCTCTCTCTCTCTCTCTCTCACACACACACACACACACACACACACACACACACTATGGGCTGCCGCCACTGTTTGCATTGCACACCATCCCGCTGACTCCCCTTGCCACCACCCCCTTTACACCTCTCCCAACCCCCATCCCCTCACACAGACAGCCTGTGAGGTGGGGTGAAGTGCCTGCTTCATGCTGAGGAAGTGCAAGAGGCAGTGCTCCAACCTCCCAGCTTCTGCTGGCAGCCATGAGAGGGAGGTGATCTGTTGGGTGGTGTTGCCCCTTGTCTTCCCCACCCTCAGATGGAGAAGCTGAGTGGCAACACTTTGTGGAATGCTCCAGCTCCCACTGAGTTCTGCGAGAGCCGGCGTGTTCTGGTGGTGGAAGTGGTGGGTGGGGTGAGGCTGTGAGATGGGGCAGGAGGCAGACCTAAGGTGGAAAAACAGGATGCAACACCCCTGCCTTCACCGCCTCCTCACAGATCCTTTGACTCCTCATCCCCTTACAGTTCCTTCAACTTCTCCACCCCAGCCTACCCACCAAAATTCTGACCCTGTTGCCAGTCCCCATCCCCTCACAGTTGTCCCAAAACTCCTCTCCCACAGTTTGCCCAAAACTTCCCTCTTCTTTCACATCTCATAACAACAACAACAACAACAGCAACAAGAACAACAACAATTTATTATTTATACCCCGCCCATCTGGCTGGGTTTCCCCACTAGTCTGGGTGGCTTCCAACAAAACACTAAAATACAATAACCTATTAAACATTAAAAGCTTTCCTAAACAGGGCTGCCTTTAAGTGTCTTCTAAAAGTTTGGTAGTTATTTTTCTCTTTGACATCTGGTGGAGGGCGTTCCACATGGCAGGTGCCACTACTGAGAAGGCCCTCTGCCTGGTTCCCTGTAACTTGGCTTCTCACAGCGAGGGAATCACCAGAAGGCCCTCGGCACTGGACCTCAGTGTCTGGGCAGAATGATGGAGGTGGAGATGCTCCTTCAGGTATACTGGACCGAGGGCGTTTAGGGCTTTAAAGGTCAGCACCAACACCAATCTGAAGATCTCCTTGTCATTGCCATGACTGGTGATGGGAAAAGGAATGAAGAGGCAAAGTCTTTCTCCTCTTCCCCCACCCTCTCGCCACCACTGAACGGAAGCATAGATTTTGTATGACTAAGTACTAAACAGTTTGGGGCTGGTATTCCAAGTGTTGTAGTAAAATATCAGCTCAAAATGCTGTTTTTTTCCATCAGTGGATTTTTTTCTGAGATCATAAACCTGTGGTTTTTCATACAGTTTCCATGTGAATATACCCACACCATCATTTTATTTTCCTGCATCAAAACGTCAGTTTGCATAGTCCTGTTGTGAGAAACACAGCACTCTCCTAACTTGTGATTGCCAGAGACTCCTGCTTCCAACAGTGAAAGTTCAGCTAGTGCTTGCTCTCCAAACCAAAATGTAGAAATTGTGATGGTATGCAAGTCCATGACTCATTCACAATGCTTTAGTTTAAGTTAGGGTGGGGAAATTGCGGCCTTCCCAGATATGGTTGATCTCCAACACACACCAGTCTCAGTCAGCATGGACAAATGGTCAGGGATGCTGGGGGCTTGTGGTGCCAACAACATCTAGTAGCCCCCAGGTTTCCTATCCTGTTTAAAGTCATGGAGTCAGAGACCATTGTGTCTTTACTTTCTTTGTTCCTCTGTGTCTTTACTTTGAGTTATTTTCTCTGTGTGCTCTTATGTAGGATATGGCAGTGTAAATAGAGCATAGTAGGAAATCAGAAAGAAACATAGCTTTCCTTGGAGGGGCCCCACCATTTCAAAAGGCTGCATTTTGATTAATACAGATTTATCTATGTCAGTCTTTAAAGACAGCAGCTTCACAAAAAAAGCCACCACACTTCTTTCAATTTTCCAAGAAGACTGCCCTCTATAATCAATATGCATTTTAAAAACCCTGCATCTGCTTTTAGCACAGCTTCAACCTGTTTTCCAAACAAGCAGCACTGAGTTAATCCATGTAAGTTTACCTCTCCCCTCCTCAATATATTGTTATAAATATTTCTCCCCCATACATCTGCCGAGAATAAAATAAATGCATGCAGGGATAGTTGCTGTATGTCTAATAAAAAGTCATCATCAGTAATAAGTAAAGGAAAATGTAAGCAACAGTGTGTAAGCTTTTCTAAATATAAAATGACTTAATTTCACCTTGCTGATGATTGAACTGAGATCTTCACATACAATTATACATGATTGGAAGCACCTCTTGCTAATGCCCATGAATTTTTCCTGCTCACCTATATGCCCTAACTGCATATTAAATATATATTGTCCCCAAGGGGAAAATCTGCTTTCCCCCTTTTTTCAGGCACATGCTTATTACCTTGAATCAAGTGGGTAAAAGTTTTCTGCCAGGAATTTTCCAGTTAGAAGACTGCTCTACTTTAGTTTAATCAGTCAAGAGATTAGTAGCATTCCTTTAGCCTGGAACACAAATGCCTCTTGGGCCCCAGGATGTGTTGGGTTGCTTGCCTGATCCATAGTGTGCTCGGAGTTCTTCAGCATACATTAATGGATAAAGTAAGTGTAGCTTGTGTTTGCAGAACTTGCTGAAGATTGATTTGTCTCTTAAGGTACATTTGTACTCTTGAAAATCCACCTAAGTACCAGAATGCTCTTAGGTAATTTGTGGAATCTATCATTTGCTGACCATCAGGCAATTTATGGTGTCTGCACAATCAGGAGTGGGTGGACGTTTACAATAATTTCTGGGTTTGCCACATTTTATTGTGCAGTTGACCTGTTTTTATGACTGCTTTCATTCGTCACAGAAATACAAGAAGTCTGACTGATTAGGTGTCAGCTTTTTGAGTTGTGTAGATAGCCTCATGGCCCTAGTATGGGATCAGACATTAGAAAGGTACCTTGGAGGTCACCTAGTTAAGCCCCCTGCTCAGTGCAGGATGCAGCTAGAGTGCACCTGACAGGTGGCTGCCTAAATGCCTTCTGCTGTCGTGTCAAATTGTGAAATATCTTTGTGTGACAAGGAGACAGTGTGTGATGCCATCAAAATTCCCCTTGGTGCCTTGGGATATGGCCCAACAGGCCTGGTCCTAGCATTGCTTTACAACTGTAACCTATGGTCATATCAGCTAATATGAACCTCAGCATGTCAGCATTTATTCAGTAGAATATAGCAGAATGTTACATGGCTGGTAAAGTATGAGAAACAAAGACCACTTACTGGATAATTAGGAGCAGAAATCGCAGCCCAGTGTGGCCGCTGAGGATCAGTTTCGCACATACTGTAGCTGACGGATGACATCGGCTTCTCTGTTGGCCGCTAGGTTGGGACTCACCCTGCAAATTGCAAATTCAAACTGGCCTATCAAAGCCAAGCAAGGCAGTGGTCCCTGGCTTCAGTCAGGTCCAGCAACTGGACATAAAAGCAGGCTGTGCTGGTACTGAGCAGCACAGTTGACGCTGAACACCCCAGCCTTCCTCCCTTAATGCTGTGATGCGCCCCACTCGAAGGTGAGCAGGCGAGCAGGTTATCTGACCTTGCTGTGGGTTTATTTCATCACTCCTGATGAAACAAACAGCCAGCAGATTAAGTTGGTTGATTCAGGATAGACACCCAGTGCCTAAACTGAGACCAGATTGTATCTGTAATCAATAAAGTTGTGGCCTCTGTAATCCCAATTTGGTTTGTAATGTCTTTATTCCTTCTTTCCATGGGTCACCCCGACCTTTGCAGGCTCACTGTGCCTGGGCCTGCAATACACTAACTGTGAGAATCAAGGGCTGAAACTGGCTGACTAGTTACCTTTCATAGATGTCTAGAGTTTGGCTCACACTGTTGCTTTTAGTTCAGAGCCAGCTACAGTAGAACTCCCTTTCCTGCAGGAATACTTAAGCAATGTTAGGCCCAATAATGCATACTCAGGTGGGTGTGAGTAATGCACTAACTGGTGTAAGGCAATAGTATAAATATGAGGGCTGAAACACTGGGAAACCCAATGTTAGACCAACCTGGGATGGTGCTCTGTGTCACTCGGCTCCAGCTAAGCTGCTCCAGATTCAGAGAACAATGCTGGAGTGTAACTATTCATCTAGTTACATTTTCTAACAACTAACTTCCCCATATACCAGGCATCCCCAAACTCGACCCTCCAGATGTTTTGGGACTACAGTCCCATCACCCCTAGCTAACAGGACCAGTGGTCGGGGATGATGGGAATTGTAGTCCCAAAACATCTGGAGGGAGGAGTTTGGGGGTGCCTGCCATATACCAAGATCCTTCTTGCAACTGAAAATAGAGCTAAATAAATTAAATTTATTATATCTTTAACTCCTGGATTGCTGTGGCACCCATGGGTGCAGTGGTGCACTTGAGGGCTTCTGTAGTGTTGGTGAAGCCCTTGATCCCACTCCCTTCATGATGAGATGGTGAGGTTGACTCCCTTTGTCTCCCCATTAACAGAACATAGAACTGAATGGTAGAAGAATGACACCCTTTCTCACTTCCTAATTCACTGTTATGTGCTTTTCAAGTCTTGTATCTGCACAAAGCGGCAATTACTTAGGAATGGACCTATATTTGCCAACAAGGTCACATTCAACAGGAAGCCAGAGCCTCTGATTTGTGTACACGCAAGATTTAAAATACTAAATCCATTTGTCATATTTGTGTTTAACATTTGAAGATAAACACTACCCCTCCCCAAATTGAATAGCACGCAAGTAACATGAAATGTGTGAAGTGACTCTTAAGAGTCTGGCCATCTAAGTTGGCATAAGGAATGTGATGGCACACATAGCCAGATCATCTGGCTGCCTTAGGCAAGTAAGGTAAATTTATTCCTGTGGTTCCAAGCTGTTATCAAAAGTGCATATGAAATATTTGGATCACTGCTGAAGTCTCCTGTACTTTATCTTTCCTGCCTGCTTTGATCTCACATGTCAATTCCTGCAGGGACAAAAGTATCCATTACTTTTGTGTGGTTGTGGAGATGGGAGATAAGGCTGCTTGTCAGAAGAATAAGAAGTGTGTAAAAGGCAAAGGGTTAAAAAGGGCAAAAGAAAACAAATAGTGATGTTGAGATAATACTGACCCTTAAGTATTGCTTTGCCAGTTTAAAGTGGTTTGGGCTGAGACAAGAATAAGAATTTTGCAAAATAAAAATAAAAATCTAATTCAACTGCATATTCTGTCCTATATACACAATTCAAGTGACATGTTTTCCTTTGGGTCTGTCCTTTAGATACAGATAATTAGAGGTGATTTTTCTTTCAAGGGAAATAATCATTTTTATGTTTCTATGAATGTGCCCTCGGAAGCCCAGATCCCCTTCATTCCATGTTTGCTGTACATTTCATACACAAATACACTAAGACATATTAGCTGCGCCGGATATGTGCTGAATCAGCACAGTCTGGCTACATCTCTTGTGCCCTAGTTTTCATTGTATAGATCCATTCTAACATCCCCCCTTGTGGTGTTTTCTGCTTGCATAAACTAGGGATTGTGATAATACTTGCAGCAGTACCTATCCTTGGGCTAAATATAACCCCATCAATTTTCAAATATTTACCATGCAAAATGTCACATTTTATTTTCATCTGTCTCTTCTCTAGGTCATCACACTAGTCCCCAGGGAAAGGAGCTGATACAATTGTGAAGTCCTTTTTGCAATTTGTACAGTTAGTATTTTAAGAGCTGCACAGAGTCAAAATTACAGTCTGCATATTTTAAGAAAGCTAATTCATTTGCGTTTTAACAGATATATAAAAGAGGAAGCAAATGTCCTGTAAAGGTGTCCATCAGATGGAGCAGACTGTCCCTCAAGTGGAAAGATTGGTGTATCCCCTGAATTAGACTTGTCTTCAGGCCTACACTGGGACACAGTATAACTTATGCAACCATGTGCTGATGGGCTAGTGATATTACACTGGAACTCTTAATAAGCTCAGAATTTGAATGGGGATGAAGTGAACATTTCTTCTTCAACGGCCACCCTCCCTCTTTCTTCACATGCCACTCAGCTGTGACAGGACGATACCCCAGTAGTGGGCTCTTCAAGTGACAGTGTTTAGCTCAGAAGGCCGCAGTCCTGTTCAGATTCTGAAAAAAGTTTAGTAGCCTTCATCTAAAATACTATTTGACACACAGGCTGGTTTCATGGATCTGCTGTATTGGTGGCCACTACAACACCTGGGCTAATGTGAGGATAGCACTATCACACTCCTTTGCAGCCTAAGCGACAAAAGAGATAGTACAAGGCAGCCTAAGGCAGCCAGATGATCTGGCTATGTGTGCCATCACATTCCTTATGCCAACTTAGATGGCCAGACTCTTAAGAGTCACTTCACACATTTCATCAGATGGAGCAGACTGTCCCTCAAGTGGAAAGATTGTATTGGTGACCCAGTACAAAGGTAGCAGATGAAGTGTGCAACACAACATTGAGAGATGCACAGAGATGCACAGAATCCCTAGCAACTCCAGTGTCACCCATCACTCATGATGTTGATCACCAATGATGCCCTCATCTAATTATGCATGGAAGACACCACAGCAATGATGGTATAACATTCTGCCCTCTCTATGGCCCTTTCTATTCACAGTGAACAAGCGTGCCCTTAGGAAGAAGCACTGCCAGATTATTTTCTTCATCTGAACCCACAGTGACCCAGTGCCCTGGGGTACAGCAGCTAGACAGTCTAGCTAGATTAGGCACAAAACAAACATTAAGACACAATGATACAAAAGGCCATGTCTGTTTCTCCCCACTCTTCTTTCTACATTGAGTTTTGTAAACCGCAGCAGCACGCTTTTACTGAGAGTGCTTATCACAAAGCTGAACGCTCCATAGCATGTAGCCACTTTAAGTATCAAGTAGGGATGGGCAAATAGATCAATTTGGGTTTCTCCCAGTTTCTCCTTTTTCCCGTCTTAAATTCCGTTTTCCACATTTCCAAATCAGTTTGAATTTTTTTAAGTGCTCCTGAAATTTCATCAGCATTTCAGCATTTTTTTCTAATATAGATGTTTGTATGCACATATTTTGTATATAGTTTGTATGTATATATTTTTGTATAACATATGCATCTTCGTATGTCATTTTCACCAATATAGTATTTTGTGTGCATAATACTTGGCTGGAGAACTGCATTGCAAAATGCAGAGAAGTACAAATTTTGTAGGAGAGTTCTGTTTTTGGTTTTAGAAAAACTGCAAATTCACTGTTCAGTGTGAACAGAGTCAAATTTCTTCTTCATCCCTAATAATAAGTAAGGCACTGGCACAAGAGCAGACATCTTGAATCTCTTACTCCTGTCTTTTGTTTTCCTGTTAGCCCTTAACTAGAAGAGGCTTCACTGTGATTTCTTCCTTGTTTGTATTTCTATAAAAAGCTGCCATGTTTTCTATTTACCATGTATTCATGTATTTTGATATAAAACTCTGCTCACTGTTCCAGTTTTATTTTGGCAGATCTGTGATTTGTTCTGGTCTTTCTTTGGTATGTGACTGCAAAAGTCCTTCCTGCGGTGCTAATATGCTATTCAGTTAAGAGACTTTGGTGGTGGGGAGCAAGTTATTCCATGAAAGCAGGTTCATAGGAGATGTAATGATTATTCTAGAAAGGTTTCAAAAGTGATGTGGAATGAGAAAACATTGTTAAAATTAAAGACACATCCAACAACTGTAGTTTCCACGTGACTTGCCTAAAGTAGCAATTTGGATCACGGCCTATGACAGAAGTGGGACTTAAATTCTAACCTCCTAGGTTCACATTCAGTATCCCATCATTTTAGTTTAATTGGTGAGCATATGAAACCACCCCATGGCCAAACAATAAGACTGCTTTAAATTTGAGAGGGATAAAAATGTTGAGAATTGCTATTGGCATGCCGATTCTAAAAAAACTGCACTTCATTACTGAATAAAAATACCACTGAGAAACCCATATGCACTGTATTGTGCTTTTCACAGTGCTGCAGATATGATATTATTATACACTTCCACACTAACTTGCATACCCATGGCGGAAAATACAAAAGGCATTTCCTAGTGATATACATAGGAATATAATTAAACAGTAAAATGTGTTCATTTCATCTATTTATTTTTAATCTATATAGGTATTAGCCTCTTGTAAAGTGTATGTGGAAATAATCTTATAATTGTATTATTAATTAAGCAAAAGATAGAGACACAGGTATGCTTTTCAAGAAAGAATTAAATTCCTGATGCATAAAGCATGGAACATAATCAAGTACTTTCAATTCCCGAACGGTATGATTATCTAATGATGAAAGACATTGTCCTCAGCACCTTCCTGATTACTAATGTGTGCATTACTTTATTATATCAGATTATTGAAAAAACCTTTTAAGGAACACTGTATTCTGGTAAAATGATTTTACACGTTGTCCTGTTCAGCCAAAATCTTGACTGTGGGCCTGTTCATACAAAATCTGCTTTGCTCCTCATGCTTGAAAACCATCACGCCAGACTGAGTGGGTACCTTCAGAAGCATTCAAATCAAAGCAGCTTGGAATGCTTCGTCTGCCATCTTGAGTCAAATCCTCACTATGCCCTGTTTGCTTGGTTTGAACATTACACTTGTGTAGCCTTCCAGGTTATTGGAGACAGGATAGGCATGAAAGGTAGGGATGCTGTTTTCTGAATCCTTATCAGGCAAATGGAAGTGTTCTCGAATTTGTTGTTTGTTCTAGCCCTCTATGAAGAAAGAAGGTGCATTTTAGTCTTCCTTCCAGTTTAAGGCACTTCTGTTTTGCATAGTGTGCCAACCTTGGTCTCATATGTGGTAATAGAATACTGCTGCCTTAGAACAAGGTGTCAGTGTGAACATAACTGCAGCTTGTTTGGGGGTGGGGTGGAGAAAAGTCTGGATATTGTTGTCCGTAAACAGAATCAAATTTTGAAATGTGCAGCCAAGTGAACTAGCAGCAACTACTATTATTGATATGCTTGCAAAGTTTGACACTATTAGAATAATAGTGATCACTCAGTGTCACCTGATATTTTACCAGATGAAATCATGGAAAGCGAAACTGTAAGCCCAGCCACAGTGAGCCCTGGGGAGCCAGGAAGGGGTGATGAAACATAAGAATAAACTGACACAATGTTCTGGAATTGAAAATGGCCACAATTTTATTGATTACAAATGTTGGTAGGCTTTAGCTTAGAGATTGGGTACATAGCCGGTCAGCTTCCTGCCTGATGGCTAATGTTGAACAGGGTCATGCATGGGTTAAGGGTCACCTCAAGACACAGGTCACCTAGGATGATCCCACAGGCTGCCATTTGGAAGTTCTATGGCCCATCTGCTTCCATTTGGACTTCTGGACAGAATCTTCAACCCAGACCCTTTACCAGGGAACTCTGAGATACCACATCTGATCAAGGGGGTGATGCACCATCTCACCCTACCCTCAAAAAAAGAAATAAAGAAAAAAAGAGACTAAGGATTCAACCCAATGTCTTATCTGTTGAAAGTTACAACAATTGCTATTAGCAAGGCAAAATCCCCAAACGGACCCAATTTATTTGCAGGCAAATTCCTACCTGGCCCTGAATACGGTGATCAATTATCTCCACAGCAAGGTCCTCCCTACGCATTTCCCATCAACCTCAAGGGCAATGCCAATATGTAGGTTGGGCGGGGGATTGCCACATTCGTGGGTCTATGCTGGCTGTTCAATTTGTATTAATTGAGAAATGAGTCATTTCTGCTTCTCCATGCTCCTCATCAACTTAGATGGGGGAAAAATGTATGGCTGTAACAGGGAACAGCTGGAGTAGTGCTAGAAACTGTCAACTCCCACTATGAAATCAAGGAGGAAAGGAAAAGATGAGGGCCTTGCCCAGTTTGCTTTAAGTGACAGTCACTCACCACTCTAAGTAAGTCTGATAAACATACAACAATGAGCTAGTTTGGAGTTCATAGAAGCTGCATTGACAGTGCTCAGTCCTTGGACACTGGGTCTCTGAATGCATTAGATATACAGGAGTTCACCCTATTATATCCCCATTCATGTTTTATTACTCGCAATCTTCTGCACTATCTCCTGACTCTGACAGGCCCACAAGAACTCACTTCTGCCTTGCTTTCATCCTACATCCATTTTACAAGCTCTTACTTGATATCAGTGGTACTTGTATGCATTGCAATTTCCTTTAGAGGATTCTCTGCTTTAGTATGTGGCTTTAAAATGCTCTCTTACCTCTGTACAAAAAAAGATGTCAGGAAGTGTTCCTGAAAATGTATTCTTTAAAAAAATTATACAAACAAAACGTGACGAAACATAATGTGAAGTTGCTTACATGCCATTTCATATTTAGTAGCTGCACAATAGAATTAATTTCATTCTCCTCTTCTAACTCTAATCACATCAAACACTGCAATCCTATTCATGTTTACTCAGAAGTAATTACCACCGTGTTCAATGTGCCTTACTTGCACAAAAGTGCATATAGGATTGTAGCACTACAAGTCTAATTGCTTCTCCACTTCAAAAACTGGGCAGGGTCATATTAACCAGACAGCATACTTAAGCTACCCTAATTTCTCTGCTATTTGGCGTAAACAGTTAGGAAAGTGGGTAGGATTCAAGTAAATTCATGGAGTCATAGAATTGTAGAGTTGGAAGGGAACCTGAGAATCATCTAGTCCAACCCCCTGCAAGGCAGGGGCACGGGGCAGCCTCATATAGGCATTGAACCTGCAACCTTGGCATTATCAGCACAATGCTCTAACCAACTGAATTGTTGCATGCACAAAATGAAGCCTGCTTGTGCAACAGGACCTTCCCTTTCTTCACCGACTCTTCTCTGGGGAGTGGCAGCAACCATCAGGACAGGCCTGTGAGAGTGTGGGGCATATGCTGGGGTAGCGAAGGAAAGGTTTTGTTGCGTGAGTGGACCTCATTTCTCATGCATGTACTGCACTTAGCACTATGTTGAATTTAACCCAGAAAGTGTTTTTTAAAAAAACAGAACATTTATTTATTTAAAAATTATTGGTGGTTTTGTCTTATGCATTGCTTTTATCTTATGGAAAAAATGCTGTGTATACCCTGTGATGTTTTTTATGGGAAGTTGCTCATGCATGGAATCCAGTAAATATTCCCAAGCCAAATGAGATATTTTGAATCAAATGCAGCTTTTCTCTTAGCAAGAATAACAAAGATGTTTCTAGGCCTCATTATTATGAGAAAGCTTGAAATGTATACACTGCTCTGCAGAATTCCCCAAATGTGTGGAGGCCTCTTTGGCTGCCCCTTCCCCTCTCAGGGTTAGTCAGTTTCACAGGTGGGAAAATCCTATTTCAGTCTGAGGGTCATTATTTTCCTTTCTGTGAAACCTTTCATGCCAGTGGTGGGCAGGACCAGGGGCAAAACTGGATGGAGCAAAAATGGCAAATGTTGCCTTTCTACAGTAGGCTATGCACATGCCTCATGGAACAGACTTCCATGAGAGGTGCTGGACTCTCCTTGGAGGTTTTTAAAGAAGCAGCTGGATGGCCATCTGTCATACATGATCTCGCTGAGATTACTGCATTGCAGGGCATTAGACCAGATGACCCTCAGGGTCCCTTCCAACTCTCCAATTTATGATTCTATGAAATAATAAACAGCAGGTCTTAAAACAAAAATATGAAATGGGAGACAATACTTTTGGTTGAAATGTATTGGGAATTTATCAGAAGATAAATCACGGCTTTCATAGAGCATCTTCTGCTCGAGGTCTGGCTTTTCCTTTGCTCAGTTTTTTAAAAGTTCTCTCCCATTTCCTCTTTCCTTGAAAACTGGTCTGGCTCCTAACCTTTATTGCCATTGGTGTGCATGGATCTTTGGACTGTACAAGAGGACAGCTCCTTGCTTCAAGGATTTCCTCAAAATTTCAAATGTGTCCACTTGCCCCAATAGATGATGACATATAGTGTTATATGTGAAACAGGCTATTGTCCGGAATTGGTTGACCCATAGAGGATTAGTGGTTATAGATAGCTCTGACAGACTCTGTTCCAATTCTTTTTAAAAAAAATTATTTAATCATTTTTTCAATACAAACAACAACCAAAAAAAAAAATACAACAAAAACCACAATAACACTAATACCACAATTTAACAATTCAGATTTGAGTACTGATATACCTAAAACTACACCTTTTTAACAATATTTCCCCACCTCTCCTCCCCCTACTTCCCACCACTGTCCGCCTTATCGCTTAAGTATTCCTTCCAGATTTCTTCATATTTATCCATTCTTAAATTGTGTCGATATGTGATTCGTTTGTAGGTAACTAGTCTGTCCATATTGTCAATCCATGTGCTCAATGGGATCTTTTTGCGGCTCTTCTAATTCATCAAGACAAGTTATTTTGCTTCTAATACAGGACTCTGTTCCAATTCATTTCCGTAGCCCTATAAGTAAATACGGGTCACCTTAAGTTGTACTTAATGATAGCAGTGGTGCACAGAGTTAGGAATTTTAAAAGAAAGTAATCTCACAATAGTAGCATTTCTGAAGCACGTTTATTGCAACCTGTAATTGCAGGATGATTTGGGCACAAGAGGCATCACCAGCTAATTACTAACTTTTCCAAGCCAGCCCTGCACTGCTTGGTGAGGTTGGGATCTGATCATATTCTCAGATGAAAAGGCCACCATCTCGGCCTTGCTGATATGGTCCAATGGAAAGCATAGCAATACATTTGGTACTTGCTTGGCTGCAGAAGTTGCTGGAAGGAGCATACAACCATCTTAGGGACTCCACTCAGATTTGTGTAGGGCTTACTCCAGGCATAGGCAAACTCGGCCCTCCAGATGTTTTGGGACTACAACTCCTATCATCAATAGCTAACAGGACCAGTGGTCTGGGATGATGGGAGTTGTAGTCCCAAAACATCTGGAGGGCTGAGTTTGCCTATGCCTGGCTTACTCCTTAGGCTTTTCTTCTCCTCAATATATCCCAGATGGCAGTGGGTACAGATTTTTCCTCAGGATTTACTCCTAAAGCTTTCTCATGGATGAGTATAGCCACAAGCAGTGGAGGTTTAGGATCAGAGTTGTCCTCTCCCTAGATGGGCTACCTTCCTACGTAGATGAGCCCCATCTGCCCCTCATTTGCCTGTACAGCACATGCAATAACCACCTTCACAGTTGGACCCAGTATTGGTCTTGTCTTCTCAATCTGCTGGAACCTGTTTTTGCATGTAGAGGAAGTCCCTAATTCACTGAGGGACCCATTGGCTACTCTGACCTGGTTTAGCCTTGTCACACTTGTAGAATGCCAATCTAAGTCATGGTTGAAATGCATTTTTAAAACTATAGTTACAACAGGAAAAACAGGACAAAAGTCACTGGCTATACCATAATTACAAGAAGGTGCCACACTTTTTTATTTTGAAAAAGAAATGTTCCTTTTACGTTGATCTTTTTTCTTTTTGCTTCTTGCCTTGACACAAACTGTTGAAGTATAATACATGTCAAGGGGTCCCTGTGGTGTTTGATGTTAAAATGTGGAATGACTGTTGAATTTTTCAAGACCCTATAGTTTGCATACTGTTCAACCCTTAAGCACCAGCTCATATTTTTTCAATTAAGATATGCTCCATTTTATATAGCAAAATGCAATCATTCATTTATCTCTGCTGGAAAGCTTTCAACAAGGGCTAATGTTACAATTATAGGAAAAAATGTAAGAAAAATACCGGCTTTATTTTGAATGAATAGAAAATCTGCATACATTTGATTTTCATGAATTTTTGATTAATGATTAGTGAAAACCTTTAATCAAAAAGTGAACAGGATGAAGAAATTATTTCAAGTATTAAATTATAGGTAAAACCAATGGATTTTTAAAATAAACAGAATATTGATAGTTTCCCCAATCTTGCAAAATGTAAAGAACAATGCAAAAGTAATGACTACAATGTGTTACGAATTATTTTTTCCTTGAAATTCTGTTCACTTTATGTCTTCCTAGGACTAAAGATGGATATTAAAAAGAGAAATATTTTTTGAAAATGTCCTTCAGTTTCCCTTCTTCCCATAAACAAAACATACAGTCTCATGCAAATACATGTTCATATTATTATTGATTAATATGTAAAGCTTGAAAACATACCCTTGTACTTAACTGTAACACAGCCAAGCAGCTGATCTGAACCTGTGGCTCTGTGTGGAAGACAACCAGTATGGACCTGATAGTTAAAGTCTGCCCATGTTCATTTTAAAAGTGTCTAACCTTCCCCTATACTGAGTTATTCCTACTTGTGAAGTAGCTAGTTCTACCAAGTTTTATGTATGTTTTTATGCATGCATCTTGATGCCTGTTTGTTGCCTATAGAGAGCCTACCTGTGTTATCCCATCCACCAGGTCTTATGCATTAAATCATATATAAAGTATTTAGAACCCATACATTTAAAGCACATGACTTTCCTCAAAGATACATGGGAACTTTAATTTCCACCTAAAGGCACTACAAATCCCAGTACCCTTAAGAAATTATAGTTCCCAGAATTCTTAGAGGGAAGTCATGTGGAAACAACATATGGTGTGGATCTGTCATTAACCACTGCTCTGTTTCATGTCATTTGTCTTCTACTTGATTTGCATTTTATTGAGTATTTGTTATTTTAAATCATGTTAAATTATTTGTCACCCAGAGAACTTTGATTATGAGGTGACTACTAAATGTAATTTTAAAAAACATGGTCTGGGTGGTAGCGTGGGCAACGTCTTTCCTTGTTTTCCTTGTTCTGATTAACATGGCATCATGGGAGTTGCTGATATTCCAGGCCTCGGGTCTTAGCTTCAAAAACATGCTCTTAAGTTTCAGAGAATTGTATGTCCTCCAATGGCTCAGCATAGCTGCGAACCAGTTCCAACCCATGTATGTGAATCACTCATATCACTGGCAAAGATCAGTTGGAAGCGTGCCTAGTCCAAGTTCTTTGGTTCATGTGGATTTTATGTAGGACAGATTTTGCTAAAGAGCTTATCTTATGACCAGCATATGCTTTAAGGATTTGTTATAAACAAATCCTTAAACCATGATTTTGTGAGATAGAATGCAAAATGAATTGTCTCTCTAAATATCTAAACAGATGGTGCTTCACTGTGTTACTGAACAAAGCTCTGGTTTTTGAATTGCAGATTCTTATTTGTTTAACTATAGAACAAACTGTTCATTCAAACTATTGGAGGATCTATGGCATGCTTGCTTTTAGAAATATGATTCACAAATCAGCTTTTCAGCAAGAAGCATGAAACTTATTGAAAGGCAATGCACATATGTTGCATTTCACAAATATAGATGTAATGTTGTTGTTGTTGTTTAGTTGTTTATGTCATGTCCGACTCTTCATGACCCCATGGACCAGAGCATCGCCAGGCATTCCTGTCTTCCACTGCCTCCTGCAGTTTGGTCAAACTCATGTTGGTAGCTTTGAGAACACTGTCCAACCATCTCGTCCTCTGTCATCCCCTTCTCCTTGTGCCCACAATCTTTCCCAACATCAGGGTATTTTCCAGGGAGTCTTCTCTTCTCATGAGGTGGCCAAAGTATTGAAGCCTCAGCTTCAGGATCTGTCCTTCCATTGAGCATTCAGGGCTGATTTCCTTAAGAATGGATAGGTTTGATCTTCTTGCAGTCCATTGAACTCTCAAAAGTCTGCTCCAGCACCATAATTCAAAAGCATCAATTCTTCGATGATCAGCCTTCTTTATGGTCCAGCTCTCACTTCCATACATCACTACTGGGAAAACCATAGCTTTAACTATACAGACCTTTGTTGGCAAGGTGATGTCTCTGCTTTTTAAGATGCTGTCTAGGTTTGTCATTGCTTTTCTCTTAAGAAGCAGGTGTCTTTTAATTTTATGACTTGTCACCATCTGCAGTGATCATGGAACCCAAGAAAGTAAAATCTCTCACTGCCTCCATTTCTTCCCCTTCTATTTGCCAGGAGGTGATGGGACCTGTGGCAATGATCTTAGTTTTTTTTTGATGTTGAGCTTCAGACCATATTTTGTGCTCTCCTCTTTCACCCTCATTAAAAGGTTCTTTAATTCCTCCTCACTTTCTGCCATCAAGGTTGTGTCATCTGCTTATCTGAGGTTATTGATATTTCTTCCAGCAATCTTAATTCTGGCTTGAAATTCACCTAGTTCAGCCTTTCACATGATGAATTCTGCATATAAGTTAAATAAGCAGGGAGATAATATCCAGCCTTGTCATACTCCTTTCCCAATTTTGAACCAATCAGTTGTTCTATATCCAGTTCTAACTGTAGCTTCTTGTCTCACATAGAGATTTCTCAGGAGACAGATGCGATGATCAGGCACTCCCATTTCTTTAAGAACTTGCCATAGTTTGCTGTGGTCGACACAGTCAAAGGCTTTTGCATAGTCAATGAAGCAGAAGTAGATGTCTTTCTGGAACTCTCTAGCTTTCTCCATAATCCAGCGCATGTTTGCAATTTGGTCTCTGGTTCCTCTGCTCCTTCGAAATCAGCCTGCACTTCTGGGAGTTCTTGGTCCACATACTGCTTAAGCCTGCCTTGTAGAATTTTAAGCATAACCATGCTAGCGTGTGAAATGAGCGCAATAGTGCGGTAATTGGAGCATTCTTTGGCACTGCCCTTGTTTGGGATTGGGATGTAGACTGATCTTCTCCAATCCTCTGGCCACTGCTGAGTTTTCCAAATTTGCTGGCATATTGAGTGTAGCACCTTAACAGCATCATCTTTTAAAATTTTAAATAGTTCTGCTGGAATATCATCACTTCCACTGGCCTTGTTATTAGCAGTGCTTTCTAAGGCACCTTTGACTTCACTCTCCAGGATGTCTGGCTCAAGGTCAGCAACCACACTACCTGGGGTATATGAGACATCCATATCTTTCTGGTATAATTCCTCTGTGTATTCTTGCCACCTCTTCTTGATGTCTTCTGCTTCTGTTAGGTCCTTTCCACTTTTGTCCTTTATTATGGTAATCTTTGTACGAAATGTTCCTTTCATATCTCCCATTTTCTTGAACAGATCTCTGGTTTTCCCCATTTTATTGTTTTCCTCAATTTCTTTGCATTGCTCGTTTAAGAAGGCCCTCTTGTCTCTCCTTGCTATTTTTTGGAAATCTGCATTCAATTTCCTGTATCTTTCACTATCTCCCTCACATTTTGCTTGCCTTCTCTCCTCCGCTTTTTAAAGGCCTCATTGGACAGCCACTTTGCTTTCTAGCATTTCCTTTTCTTTGGTATGGTTTTCGTTGCTGCCTCCTGTATAATGTTACAAGCCTCCATCCGTAGTTCTTCAGGCACTCTGTCCATGAAATCTAAATCCTTAAACCTGTTCCTCACTTCTACTGTGTATTCATAAGGGATTTGATTTAGATTGTTTCTTACTGGCCCAGTGGGTTTTCCTACTTTCTTCAGTTTAAGCTGGAATTTTGCTATAAGAAGCTGATGATCTGAGCCACAGTCAGCTCCAGTCCAGGTCTTGTTTTTGCTGACTGTATAGAGCTTCTCTATCTTTGGCTGCAGAGTATACAATCAATCTGATTTCGATGCTGCCCATCTGGTGATGTCCATGTATAGAGTTGTCTCTTGTGTTGTTGGAAAAGAGTGTTTGTGATGACCAGCTTGTTCTCTTGACAGAACTCTATTAGCCTTTGCCCTGCTTCATTTTGAACTCCAAGGCCAAACTTGCCAGTTGTTCCTTGTATCTCTTGATTCCCTACTTTAGCATTCCAATCCCCTATAATGAGAAGAACATCCTTCTCTGATGTCATTTCTAGAAGGTGTTGTAAGTCTTCATAGAATTGGTCAATTTCAATTTCTTCAGCACCGGTAGTTGGCGCATAAACCTGGATTACTTTGATGTTAAAAGGTCTGCCTTGGATTCGTATCGAGATCATTCTGTCATTTTTGAGATTGCATCCCAGTACAGCTTTCACCATTCTTTTGTTGACTATGAGGGCCACTCCATTTCTTTTATGGGATTCTTGCCCACATATGATGGTCATCTAAACTGAATTTGCCCATTCCCATCCATTTTAGTTCACTAATGCCCAGGATGTCAATATTTATTCTTGCCATCTTATTTTTGACCACATCCAGCTTACCAAGGTTCATGGTTCTTACCTTCCAGGTTCCTATGCAATATTTTTTTTTACAGCATTGGACTTTCCTTTCGCTTCCAGGCATATCCGCAACTGAGCGACCTTTTGGCTTTGGCCCAGCTGCTTCATCAGCTCTGAATCTACTTGTACTTGCCCTCTGCTCTTTCTCAGTAGCATGTTCGATGCCTTCCGACCTGAAGGGCTCATCTTCCAGCGTCATCACTTTTATACGCCTGTTGTCTTTGTCCATTGAGTTTTCTTGGCAGGGATACTGAAGTGGCTTGCCAGTTCCTGCTCCAGGTGGATCACGTTTAGTCAAAACTCTCCACTATGACCGTCCATCTTGGGTGGCCCTGCATGACATAGTTCATAGCTTCTCTGAGTTATTCAAGCCCCTTTGCCATGACAAGTGATCCATGAAGGAGATAGATGTAATACACCGTGCCTATCCTTAAGTGCAACTGATGCATTACATGCTTGTCCCTATGAATGTCCTATAGTATCTGATCTGGCCACAAAACTAAATGTTTGTGCTGCAAATAAAAAATGTTGCATTATTTCTGTGACTTAGATGCTGCAGTTGCAACTGTCAGTCAGTGAATGTGTCCATGATGTCTCCTGGTCCAGGTTTGTGGAATGATTTTCAGTTATTCAGGTCTGAGGATGTAGACACTATTCTTGGAGGGCTATGAGCAACCACCTGTATGGCTGATCCCTGACCTTCTCGCAAATAACAAGAAGAAAAGAGGAATTGAATGACAGGGTCCAGGATTGGCACTTAGTGAGCTGGCAGTGGTCCCAACTGTACTGAAGAACAAACTTTTCTGGACTCTAAAGATTATAACAACATTTGGCCAGTCATAAATACCTGCAAAGATTCTTCCTTTTCAACCCAAGCTTGAATTCAAGTTGGGGCTGCAAATGAAGGAGAAAAGAATTGGGAAAGCTCTGAGTGTGTGCTCCCGATTCTCTCTTTGCAATTTAAATCATCTGAGATCATATACTGTCAGGTAATCAACAGGTGGCCCTACCCACTTGTCAAAGTGGTCATGAAGAGTGCAGGAGATCCAGTTCCCCATCTATGCTCTATTTCATCTAAATGGGGGTTTATCAAAGAACTGAATCATTGTCTGAGCTCAGTAATTGGTTGGAGTAGGAGGGATAAAGTAAACACTAATCTCAATAAGAGAAAAGCTATCTGAGTTGATGGTTGCCTAGTCAGGGAAGGTGAGGGGATTAATTCTGTTTTGGATGGTTTTACACTCCTTCTGAAATATTACATTTACAGCCTGGGAGTTATCTTACATCCAGTTTTGTCAGTTGAAATGTAAGAACACATGGTGGCCTGGAGTGATTTCTATTGGCCTATGGTTTCTCCTGGACAGGACCAGTAATAAATGCTTTGGTAACATCCCATTTAGGCACTACAGTGTGTTGCAGGTCCAGAGGGTGGCAACATGAGAATGGGCCTTTTCTGCAGTGGCTCCCTGCTTGTGAAATAGTCTCCCCAGAGAGGATCACATGGAACATTTGTTACATATCTTCTACAGTTGCCATATTTCTCCCAGGGCTTTGCCTAATTAAACAGATTGATTTTCGGGGGGCAGGGTAAGGTTGGAATTTTGTTTTTGTATTTCTTTTTCCTTTCCTTTTTTTGGTAATTGTTCTTATATAATGGATATATATATATATATATATATATATATATATATATATGTGTGTGTGTGTGTGTGTGTGTGTGACCTTTAAAACTATGTGTTTGGTATTTTGTTTGTTATTATGGTATATATTTTTGAGTTTTTATATTTTAAACTAACCTGTGATCTTTGAAAGAAGAGCGTTATAGACATTTAATAAATAATAATGGAAGAAAGATTATTAGAATTGCCTTGCTTGGGCATTTAAATGGTTTGTTTCTATTGTACTGTTAGAAGGGGGAATTAGGCAGACTCATATTTAAAAGTGAACTTAATCATATTTCTTCCCCATCCCTAATATCTTCCTGCGTAAATGTATAGGATGTGTATGATGTATTATAGTTGCATATGAAATAAATTGAATAGGGAGACTAAGGCACATTATAGAAAATGGGCACAAATGAACTGGAGAGAAAATGAAATAGATCTTTTGCTTCTCATTATCCTTTATGAAAGTCCATCTCCTTTTTCTCTGCTCTTTGCATCCAGAAGATGGTGCTGCTGTTTTTACTTTTAACTGAAGAAAAATACTGGATTTTATATTTTTAAAACTGCTGGATTTTTTAGAGAAATGTAGAATCTAATCATATGCATGTTCACTAATGAGTAACTTCCAAGGAAACCAGTGGAAACTACCACCAATTCCTTGTTCAGCAGCATCACAGGATTGCATCAT
The DNA here is from genome assembly GCF_965112155.1 of Podarcis liolepis. NCBI lineage: Eukaryota > Metazoa > Chordata > Lepidosauria > Squamata > Lacertidae > Podarcis > Podarcis liolepis. The sequence goes on from NC_139558.1 coordinate 44,415,875, forward strand.
TCATAAAAAGGTGCTGGGTGTATGTTGTGCTTCCCTTTATCTAGTTTTATTTATTTATTTGCAGACTGTCCTTTCCCAAGGGCACAAACCACAAGCAGTCTATGAAAAAATAAAACTTTATTATTATTATTTTTTCAAGGACTCACAACCTAATATATAAAAAAGGACACAAGGAGTCAAAGGGAAAGGAAGGAGAGATTACAAGGAAAGGGAAATAATATTTGCTCCAGAAAGCTAGCCAGTCTCTTCCACTCCCTATCAAACCAGTTATAATTCTTTTCCGTTCATAAGGCACCACTCTGAAAGCTCTGGTCCTGTTCTAGCAGCCAAATAAGTAATTTAGATAATCAGGCAGGCGTGGTTTAGATATGTGCAGCTATAGCTGTTTGAACTGGTGATTCTGCACAGCATGTTCATTGTATTGGGTTTTACGCTCTTGCAGATATATTGATTACTGTGATTTCAAAAAACAAAACCAAACCTGAAACCATTAGAAAGGACAAAAGTGCAATCAAAAGAATAGCATTGATTCTGGAAATGGTAAGTAGCTAAGGTTGTAGTACACCACCCCCCCCCCAAGTTATGCTGGGTTGTTTGGATTGCATGGAGGTATTGTTCTGCTTCCTTCTGCCAGTTACTGAATGTATGGGTAGTCAAAAGACCCAGTGCTGGTGTCCCCCCCAAATGAGCACCAAAACTGGCTATTCTGAGGTTGCAGAGTGGGCAGGTCTGAGCCAGGCTGCTTTCACAGCTGGCACGATGCCAAATCTAGTCCAGTTGCTGAGCCAGCCTGGAGCTGATGCAGGGACTGCACTGAATTTCCTTTGCTGCCCCACCTTCTGCCACAGCTGCCTTGAGTGACTGGGCTGCAGATGTGGTGCTGGCTCCTCAAAGCCAAGGACTGCTCTGTCTGATGCCAGCTGTGTGATATCCAACTACGTTATACTCAGACTGTACTATTAAAATACACTCACCCACACTCACTCAGCCCTACAAAAGAGGCTCCTCATGAGGCCAGAGGGACATCGCCTGGCTATTGTTTTATTGATTGATTGATTGATTTAATATGCTCTAAACCGCTTTGAGATTTTTATTAAAAATATAAAGCGGTATAGAAATAAAATAATAAAATAAAATAAAATAAATCTAATCCATGGGTCTTCACTGAGAATGACTTAGTTGGGTTACCCATTTTCTTACTATGTTGGGATAAGCAATCCAATTTGCTAGACTGGTGTTTCTCTAGAGCTGAAACATATCTGGTGTCATTATCTTAAAAGGAAAAAAAATAATCACTCTAGTGAATATTCAAGTCAAATCACCCTTTGATCGTGTTACTTCTCAAGGGAAGGAAGGGGTAATTAAAAAAAGCTGCCACATCCCAGATTATACACTCATTGAATGTAACATGTGAACACCCCTCTTATTAACACAATATAGACAGATATTCATTTCTCACAATGTACTTGGAAGGCTCATTAGTTGAGTCACACCCAAAGGCACATCACAGTGCAGACATGCACCTGCACCTGCTCTGTTTAGGTCTCAATCCATCCAGCAAGGTAATCCATGGAAGGAAACTTCTTCAGCACTCCTGTGCTTGCTTACTTTGTCAGAATATTTATTTTAAACGTATTTGAAAAATGCAGTATTGTATTTACCTGAACAGTCCAGTTAACTCATAGGTAGGTAAACCAAGGCCCAGGGGCTGGGTCCGGCCAAATTGCCTTCTCAATCCGGCCTGCAGATGATCCGGGAATCAGCGTGTTTTTACTGTGGGAGTTGGAACTTAACTGGTTAAGTTGTTCCCATGATGCCTCAGCATTCTGACGTCACTTTTGGAAGCTCGGGAGGAGCTTGAGGCAAAGTTTGCCAGTCCCACTCTGTGTTCCGTGGGGAACAGACGTAGCCTGTAATGGCGGAGAGGAGCCCAGGAAATCCCTGGGGGAAATGTTGGAATAAATGCTGTAAATAGACAAGCTGGACTCTGTGTATTTGTCTGGAAGCTGAATCAAGCTGGTGACAGTTCTACACCGCTGTGTGAAACTCTGCTGAGCCGTGACTGAGTGGCGCAGCTGAGGGAAGCGCGCCGGACCGGGCAGTCATAAATCGCTAATCGAGGTTCGTAAATCAATTAGCGGGGGTCACGGCTAATAACCAAAAGTCACAGGTTATGGGTCATCATTGCTTGTAAAACTGTCACGGAAGATACTGCTGGGAGCTTTGATCTGCGGTGTCGAGCAGGGGGCCGGCAGGAGGCGGAAGGACTTTTTGCCTGGTGTTAAGAGGCAAAGGAGCAGCTGCGGAGTTTGAAAGCAGCTGGCTGAAAAAAAAAGCAGAGGTCTGCTGTGGAGCCAAGGAGCTGAGAGCAGCAGGGAATCGTTTCTCCGGACGGGTGCTGGATGAGCTGGTGTTCTTGTGAGTACAGCTTGGGGCCCCTTGGGAGAACGGAAGAGGATGGCAGGCTGCCAGGTCTTGGAGGACTGTGGGAGGCTCACTTTAAGAAGTTGGGCAACCTGGCTGCTGATCTGAAGTCTACTGTTCTGGGTGCCAGGAAGCCAGAGGCCGTTCAGCGCTCCAGGGTGTTTGTGAGGCTGGAGGCGGAAAGCAAGGGCCGGGAGATGGCTGCTTCAGAACAGAAAGACAAGATGGCGCTGATCACCAACGTGAGAGCCGGTGCACAGCTGGGAAAGGCTGTGGGCCCCAGAGGGGGGGCAAAGGGACTATTGGCACTTGGAAATGTACTGCTGTGTTTGCTGTGAAGCTTCAGCAGGAGGCCAGAGCCCTGGAGAAGGAATACAAAAGCCTAAAGATGGCTGGAGCCCCTGTCCCTGATGCTTTAGCCACAAGGAGTGCTGCTGAGCAGGTCGGGGGGGCGGAAGGTTTCCAAAGGCACGTTTAAAGTTTTCCACTGTACGTGCTGGAATGAAGTGGAGGTTCAGAGGGGGCGGAACTGGCAAGGAGTGCTTTTCCGGAAGAAGGAGAAGGAGGCCAGCTGGGAGGAGCCCCGGAGCAGTATTTTTCCACTGGAGTTCGTCATTGCTACAGGCTTCAAGGCCAGCCATCTGCTGCAGCGGGAGATAAGGCCTGCAGAGTTGTCTGGGAACTCTGAGATAAGTCCAGTCTTCAGAGCAACGCAGGATGTTGCGGTTTTCGGCCGTGGGACAAGGACAGAGGCGGCGGGACGTTTGTTGCTTCTATGGCAACTGTGAAAACAACTCCAGCCAGGACGCGATGACACGCTGGGTGTTTTGGTTTCTGCTATCAGGCAGCACCTGATAGGCAAGCTGCGGAACTGCAGGGCTGTTTTCAACAGGAACAATTGTTTTATTGGCTAACGTGTTTTTTCTCTCCTTCACAGGAGGAGCTAGAGATCTGCGTTGTGCCGGGACTGAATAGTTGTCAGTTATCTGTATCTGCTCTAACGAAGCAGGGGTTCAAAAATGTGCTTTGAAAATGACACCTGTTCCATTTTCAGAGGGGGGCGACAACGGGTCAACATGGCGAAGAGCAAGAACAATTTCTTTGTTCTGGAGTCACCTATGGAGGGTGGTGGGAATGCTGGAAAAGCACAGGCGCAGTGTGCTAAGGTTCCCAAAGATGCGCAAAAGTTGCACAGGTGCACAAAAGGGTACAAGCTCCGGAAATGTGGGAGGAGGTCCCAAGGGTGCAAGGCATGCAAAGGTGCAAAGGTGCTTGGTTTTCCCGGGTTTGGGAGGGTAGCCAAAGAGCCCTTTGAGCTTGTTCACACAGATCTGTCAGGACCCAAGAGGTCTGAGAGTCTGGGTGGGGCCAGGTATGTGCTGTCGCTGACAGGTGACCACAGCCAGGTTGGCTGGTGTTTCTCTCTCAAATCACAGGGGGAGGTGGCGCAACTGATCCAGGATTGGGTTGCGGAGGTGGAACTAAGGTTCTCCACCAGGGTGCAAGGGGTCAAGAGCGACCGAGGGTCACAGTTTACTGGGTCTGCTCTGGAGAAGTTTTTCAAGGAAAAGGAAATACGTCACCAGGTGACGGGTGCAAAGTCTTCTCAAGGGAGAAGGGAGGCTGTGGCTGAACCCAGTGATGGGGATCAGGTCCAGAATCAGGGTTCAGATCCCGGTGATGGGGACCAGGTCCAGGGTCAGGGTTCAGGGCAGGTTTTGGGCATCTCCAAGGGTTGTGAAAGGAGTGTCCAGGTGTGAGGCTTCATCTCCGGTAATGGAGAAAGCTCACGGAAGGGTTGTCAAGTCAGAGGGGGAAGAGTCTGACGGAGAAGACACAACTGCTGGCCCTAATGGGTCAGTAGGGTATCAGGTCACAGGTGCGTGGAAAAGTGTCGCACAGTGTGATTCTGGGAGTGTTGAAGGGGTTCAACAGGTGCCTGGGAAAGATGCCGGGAAGGGGCACAAGGCAAAGGGGAAGGTGTTGAACTCAGAGGGTCTTGTCAGAATGTGATGCAAGAGGGGGTGTGGGAGTTGGAACTTAACTGGTTAAGTTGTTCCCATGATGCCTCAGCATTCTGACGTCACTTTTGGAAGCTCGGGAGGAGCTTGAGGCAAAGTTTGCCAGTCCCACTCTGTGTTCCGTGGGGAACAGACGTAGCCTGTAATGGCGGAGAGGAGCCCAGGAAATCCCTGGGGGAAATGTTGGAATAAATGCTGTAAATAGACAAGCTGGACTCTGTGTATTTGTCTGGAAGCTGAATCAAGCTGGTGACAGTTCTACACCGCTGTGTGAAACTCTGCTGAGCCGTGACTGAGTGGCGCAGCTGAGGGAAGCGCGCCGGACCGGGCAGTCATAAATCGCTAATCGAGGTTCGTAAATCAATTAGCGGGGGTCACGGCTAATAACCAAAAGTCACATTTACATGAGTAGAATGTGTACTTTTATTTAAAATGCATCTCTGGGTTATTTGTGGAGCAAAGACATTTGTTCATTTTTTTTCCCCAAAATATAGTTCGGCCCCCCAAAAGGTCTGAGGGACAGTGGAAAAAGTTTGCTGACCCCTGACTGTTAACTGATGTTTCATGCTTGCATAGGGTAGCTGTTGGGTAACTAATGAACTGATTCAGTGTTAGTCAACCAAGAAAACCAGTCAGACAAACAAACAGAATTGAATATAATAGCATTGGCATCGTACTATATGAATATGAGGGATTTAGATATGGGTAACTAGTCAAGGTTTAATGAATAATTCAAGTACCACTAAGTAGCATTTTGAGACGTGGGTGGCGCTGTGGGTTAAACCACAGAGCCTAGGACTTGCCGCTCAGAAGGTCAGTGGTTCAAATCCCTGCGATGGGGTGAGCTCCCGTTGCTTGGTCCCTGCTCCTGCCAACCTAGCAGTTCAAAAGCATGTCAAAGTGCAAGTAGATAAATAGGTACCACTCCGGCAGGAAGGTAAACGGCGTTTCCGTGCGCTGCTCTGGTTCGCCAGAAGCGGCTTAGTCTTGCTGGCCACATGACCCGGAAGCTGTACGCCGGCTCCCTTGGCCAATAAAGTGAGATGAGCGCCACAACCCCAGAGTCGGTCACGACTGGACCTAATGGTCAGGGGTCCCTTTACCTTTTAAGTAGCGTTTTGTGGGAGCTGAATGACTTGCACTTGCTCAACAGGACTTTTCCTCCTTTCCTCCCATCACATGCCCCCCAAATCTGTTCTGGGGGTTCCCCCAACACTTTGGAACAGATCTGGTGATGGTGGGATGGGTGTGTAAGGGGAGGGGATGGGGAAAAATCCCACTCCACATGCAGAAGTCATTCTACTCACATTTTTGTTTAGATGAATACTGCCCTGTGTTCTCTAGGTAACTGAAATTACAGGAATAGTTTGGTTCAAAATGAGCAGAAATGTTCATGCAGTTTTGCTATTGACATGACAATGTCAGGTAAAACCAGATTTGAACAAGGCTGATTGGTTATGTCAAAAAGTATCTGTAGTAGCTGCAGCATTCACTTTTTGTTTTGAAACACAAGCTGTGCTGCTATTTTCTAGCTTATACACCATTATCAATAATATATATTTTGCACCTGGAAAACAGCAGTTCAACTAACGAAGGGCCCGTCAGAAAAGAATTAAGTTCACTCTGCTGTAGTGTCATTCATTGTCTATTTAGTTCCATTGGGAGTTCAAATGAGAAAGGAACTCTTTGCAACAGAACAGTAAGCAGGTCTGATTTTTGGATGAACACAAGGTTGCGAAAGGAGATGCTATTTTTACACAGCCACTTTTCTGGCCATAAATCCCTAACTCATACATCATTCATATTTTTTGTGCTCTGCATAAGGGAGTCATCAAGTATCCACAGAGAAACAGGAGTAATATACCATAGTGCTAAATTGTTTTGATTTCCATATGCAGCGACCTGTTATAAACGTCTACATGTTTTTGGAGGTAGAGGTAGAGTATAAAATACCATCTAATACTGTGCAATATTCAAACTAATTTATTTTGATATACCAACAGTGGCTGATTTGGGGCAGAAAAGCAACGTCTTGGTTGGATTGTCATAAATCCTGATTTATACCATATGCAGTACCAGCAAAAATGATATTCAATGAGATTCTTCCTCACAGAAAGACTTGAAAATTTAGAATAAATGGGGAACTTGCTGAGAAGAGGAAGATTGAGGAAGATCTGCTGCCCACTTGTGTTTTCCACAAGTTCCTAGCAGAGCAGATTGATCAGATCCAAGAGACATTGACATAATGTTCTTAGAGCTTTGGGGATCCAGTGCAAGGCTTCCATAGAATCCCTTTGCCCAACAGGTCAATGGAGTGTTCTGGATGAGAAATATTGGGGAGGTCAGCAGCATGTCCCTAGAGCTCTGGGATGTGGGCCTCAATCTTTTAGCATATATTTACCCAGCATGTCTTAATACAAGTGAGCTTCCTGGTAAGGCTCTAGAGGGGATGTGACACTGAAGTTAAGACTAATGGGTGGAGAGTGAGTTTGCTCTTCTTATCCTTCAACCCAACCCAAAACACTATTGCAGGGGCTACTGAGCAGTGCACATCATCAACACCCACTCCAATAGATCCATAAAGAAATAAACAAAACAATATTATCTGAAGCTTTATGCTGATGCCACCCAAGTCTTTAGCATATTGGTTCATCTCTACTCAGCAAGTCACTTATGATAAAAGGCGCTCTGAATCAGAGAGGTCTTTGCACCTCCAATGACAATGTTGAATCCATGAGTACCACTAAACTGTGAACCAGATTTTCTTTTTCACGCTTTACTTCACTTTAAGGATGGGGAGCCTCCAGATCTCGTTGTACCACACCTTCAATCATCTCTGATCATTGGCCATGGTGGTTGGGGCTGATAGGAGTTAAGAGTCCTACAACAACGAGGGAGTCACAGGTTCTTCATTGCTGCTTTAAGATGAGTACTGCCTGTTTCAGAACAGTTTTAACTGGGCAGGCATACCATTTGAAAGCTGTGTACACACTCCAACTAAGCATCCCACTGCTGGTTTGGGAAGTGGTGTACTTATGACAATAGTCATAATCAACATCTTCTCAATAGCTAGCCTGTCATTTCTTAAGAAATACTGCATTTTGTTGCATTCCCTCCCCCCACAAACCAGCTTTGAAGCAAATTGAGAAGAATGACCTAGCTGTGTTTTAAGCTGGCAATGTGTACATGGGGGAGGGGGAGATCCTGTTGTTGTGCATTTGCACATTTTGTTGATGAACAATGCAGCTTTCCTGTAAGATTTCAATGCTTTATTTAAATTACCTTTGAGTCTGTCTGTCTTGTGCAATAACAATGAGCAGAAAACAATGCAGGTTTTATATTCACATGACAAAACAAAATGAAGACTGCCTTAGACTTTGTGTGTGAAAAATGCCCTTAGTGACATGATTATCAAGCATTTTATTTATTTATATATATATTTAAAAATCTCCCCTGCCTATTTCTCCAAGGAGATTCAAGGCTGCTAAGCAGATACTAAAAACAGGAGAGGGCGGGAAAGTCTCTGTTGCATAGTGAATAGAAAAGTGGACATGGACTGGGCTTGAATCCTTGATCAGTCAGAGTCCTCCACCCCCATCGTTCTGCCTGGACACTGAGGTCCAGTGCCGAGGGCCTTCTGGCAGTTCCCTCGCTGCGAGAAGCCAAGTTACAGGGAACCAGGGAGAGGGCCTTCTCGGTAGTGGCGCCTGCCCTGTGGAACGTCCTCCCACCAGATGTCAAAGAGAAGAACAACTACCAGACTTTTAGAAGACATCTGAAGGCAGCCCTGTTTAGGGAAGTTTTTAATGTTTAATAGACTATTGTATTTTAATATTCTGTTGGAAGCCACCCAGAGTGGCTGGGGAAACCCAGCCAAATAGGCGGGGTATAAATAATAAATTATTATAATATTATTATTATAGTCATAAAGTTAGCTAGGTGATCTTCAGCCACTTCTGCTATGTTACTGTAACCCACCCACACAGAGTGCTTCTGGGGATAACATATGTAACTCTCATATATGCTGCCTTGTGTTCTTTTGGCATAAAGGCAGGATAAAAATGCATTGCATTAAAATAAATTATAACAGCCAAAAGCATCACAATAATAGATAGCTCATTTCTCACATTTTCCAGCTGGCTGTTCAACACTTTCAAGTACACAGTGCACTTAACTGGAAAACGCAGGTCATGAAGCTCTTAAGGGCTTAGCAGTGCTGTCAGGCTCCACTTTAATAGCAGCCTTAGCAAAATCCTGAATTAGGAAAGTTACATTGGCATGCTGCTTACCAAAGCCCCAGGAATCAACAAGTTCTTCTCAGTTCTTCGCAAGTAGAAAAACAAATTACTGGGTTTTTTAAGAAATAAAAATAAAATAAAGCAACATATGCTTAAAGCAACATTGTGCCGACAAGCATGTTCTCAAATTAAAACAGGCCTGGCTACTGACAGGCTCTTGGCACTATCCCAAGCTGTGGCATGGTGAATTGAAGATCATTCCACTATTCCGTCAGGTGATGTGAGATCTGTATTATTGACATTAAGAAGCACTGAGTGGCAATCCTCTGAGCTGTCCTGGCAAAACAGCAAGAGCTGGCTGTCACATCACAGCCTCTGGTCCTAGGCTAGCATTCTGGGCAAAGTCAGAATAAAATGAACGGGGTAAGACCTTTTCCCAAGGCTCTAGAGAGATGCTGCCAGTCAGAGTTGGATGAAACAAAGAAAACATTGATCTGCTATACAGCAACTTTCTATGCTCCACCACTGGCAAATTCTGTAAGAACCGTAGTTGGGGCTACCCATATGTAGCCCTTTAAGGGAAACGAGACTAGCACCGCTCAGCTGCTTGGTGGAGCAAAAGAAGCAAAAGGATCCATCCTCTGCTCTCCTTCCTGAAAAACTGATAAATAGGAGCCCAGCTTTGCACCAGGTTCCAGGCGACAGATCAGTGGAATTGTGCACACAGTACTTGTTTGTGTGCACAATTCCTTGCATACTTAGGAACAGATGCGGAGAAAACTAGGCTTGTGTATTTATTTATTTGTACTGATTTAAATGGTTTTTAGGCCATGATAGGGCAGGGACCAGTGTTATTTTTCTAGAAAAAGAGGTGTTGGAACTCACCGTGAACATCTCCCTTGTTTTCTTATAATGGCAGGCAATGGTGCTCACCTGAAAGGTGCCAGAACTGAGTTCCGGCAAGTTGTGGCTGAAGAAAAGGCCTGGCAAGGACCTACACAGCTTACAAACATGTAACAAATAAAAAAAAAAGTACGACGTAATTAATATAAAATTCAATTTACAGCCAGTTTGTAGCAGTAGCCACAAATTAAATACCCTTTTGAAATAATATTTAGACCAGCTGAGGTTGAGGCATGTGAATGCAGTTTTTCATTTATGTACACTATTATAGGCCATAATATCTGCACAGTTGATTCACTTGTCAGCTATTGAATATTTGCAGTTCACACTTTCTACTGGAGCAAACAGGCTCAGCATATTTAAGTAGCATATTTAAGTTCCCACTTCTTGGTAATGAATACCAGAGAAATATGAGTGTGAGTACTAGCTCTATTAGAGCGTGGCCACTGGGAATGGCCCTAAGCTCTTGCATGGAAAAGGGCTTCCATCTTCTAAAGTCCTCTATGCCAGACATGACAGATGCAGACTATACATTTAATGGATCAGAATCAGCACAAAACATGACAATTTGCATGTACATTGGTGTTCCTGTTACCAGCACAAGTTGCCAGAATTGTGGTGATTGTGCATTAGTTAATAAAATAAATAAATCACATTTTTAATTTAAAAAGATGGGCTGTGGCACTGCAAGATTTGAATAGATATATATATATTCAGTAGAAAACTAAAATTCAAAAGTTTGTCTAAAAGAACTGTAATGCTAGCCAAAGTATCGATATCCCAGTCTGTTATTATTTCAGTGAAAAATTTCTGAACCACAGAGTGCAGGATGTGGCCTACAGATAGCAGTGCAAGATAATGATGGTTGCAGGTACAGTCTCCACTCTTGACCTTACATCGAGCTATCTTACGGTTCCTTCTCTCAAAGGAAAATTATGGTGACTCTTGCCCTTCAAGAGAAAGACCATCACTTCCCTCAGAATTGCTCATTATAATGGTAGATGTAAGCAGGTTCCAAATAGGTTATAGTTACAATTCTTATTCACTTTATGGCTCTTATGAGATATGCATAATCACAAGAGTGCTTTTGATGTGTAAGTCGCAAAATTATTTAGAAAGTAGAAAATGTTTCAGTGGAGATCATTTTCTCTAGATTTCCCCAGTGATTCCAACTTGCATGCAAGTTAATGCATGGAAAAATGTCATCAGAAACAGAAACAGAAACACACACACACACACACACACACACCCACCCACCCACCCAAACTCCCCACAAAGTATGAGTTACTCCTTTTCTTCTTCCTCTTATACTGAATGGATCTTGCTGAGCAGTTGTGGCAGTACCTAAGGATCCTGAGGACCATGGGAAATATGGCCAATCAGGGATCAGGGCTTCCTGGCTCATCATCTGATGATTGATGATTCTGGGAACTGTGTTGGCCCTTCACACTTTCTTTGCTTACTTTGAATGACATATAGCTGGACCGGGAGGGGCCAACAGTGTTTTTTGAGGCTGAAGCTACAAAGGAGAGGTGATGATGATAATGGAACTTAATTTGCAGACCTACATGGGGGAGCCAACTTCCCCTCCCACCCAGAAACACAGCCCCCAATGCACAGCAGCCAAGGTAAAACACTAAAGACCCCCGTGGTGCCCGATGCCCCCCCCCATGCAGACCTCCTCCCCATCCCTGCCTACCTAAGCTACTGGGAGGAGTCAGTTACACTGGAAGCAAACAAACAAGACAAACTTGTTACCTTAAGTTTTTTTCCTTCCATGTCTCTTAATTCCTCTCCTCAATCCAAAGATGGTAAGGACAGCAATCCCTTCAATAGCATGTGGTGGGTCAAATAATGGTGGTTTGGATGAAGAATTGATTCTGTCTTTACTGTCAACTGCCAAGATCATTATTGCAAAAATAAATATAAAAATTGAAGATATTTAGAGGGGTTGAATCAGGATTAATGGTATAGTCATATCTGGGCCATAGCAGAGAAATTAACCCCCAAAATAAGGTACGCTGGAGGACAATCAAATGATTCATTTTCAACTACATGACAAAAAATTAATTTATATACTAATGATGATAAAAATGTTAAAATGCCTACTTTGAAATATGATACTATGCTACTATTTGGAATTCTTAGTTACTTTTCAGCTTTAAGTGATAATATCATAAGACCTTGAGGACAACATTCTGATATTTATAAATAAAACAAATCTTTTAAAAAATGTTACTACCCCTTAACACCAAAATTAGTAATAATACTTTACAGGCATGCTGAATGAAACAATCCCAATTTGTCTCTTGTGTCTGTGTGTCTGATTTTTATTTTTATACAGTTGTATTATCTTTCTATATTTCTTAATTCTTATACGCTATAGGATTAAATTATAAAAACCCCAAAGATTTGTTAAAGACAGAGAAAGGCTATTTGTATTATTATTATTATTAATTATTATTATTATTATTATACACTTCATATTGTGTTTCCCCCCATAGCAGCTTTTGGTTAAAGGCACAGGAGTTGCTTGCTGGTCCTAATTCCCCCCCCCCAAAAAAATTACTCCCCAATTGAGTTGCTATAATTGTGTGTGGTAGGAGTGTTTCCTGAAGGCTTTTATCCTGCTGTTCTGTTCCTCAGAGATCCATTGGCTACAACCCTCCCCACCCCCCAGCAGCTGAAATACCTGGGGCCCATTTAGGCTTCCTAGTGAAACAACTGAACCTGCTCATCCCTGTCAAATGATGATGTTGATAGACATTCTGTTTGAAGCTGCTGGGTATTTAAAAGACAAATGCCTGCATATATTTGCCATGCCAGAGTGGCCTCAAAAATTGTACCACATTGTGGTCTCCAATTATTATTGTTATTATTATTAATGGGAATTTATTACCTGCCCTTCACCTGAAGGTTCCAGGGCGGGGCACAACATTAAAACACAATATTAAAAAAAGTTTCAGACAAATTACAACTTAATTAGACTCTGAGACCTGTAGCACCATGCTAATCTGATCTTGCCAGGTGTTCAAATAATGGCAGCTTTATTAATCATATCAAGAACATTCATCAAGCATCTTCCTCACAAATTCTTATAGCCTCCCCCCTCCCAAAATACAGAAACCATTGCCTTATTTCAGTTTTAAATATTAGTGAAGTGCCTCTGCCACAGGAAGATAATAAAGCATCATTCTCACAGTCTGCAAAATCATTTGTCAACCGTGGAACAATTATGCTGAGAAACAGCTGATAGAATAGGTCACTTTCTGCTAACAGTGGCAACATTTTGCTATAAAGCAAAAAACCTCCTTCAATTCAGCGAAGCTAATGGGTATGTGTCAAAAACAATGTTTCGGCATCAAACCTGAGGTACATACTTCTTTCCTGTAGCCAGACAACTGCATAAAGTGATGAATGAGAAGCTGACATTTGTGCATATAATTATTGTCTGATCCCTCCCCACCCCCGCCCCACCTAAGCTGACTATGCTTTTTAATATTGATTAACTGGAAGGGCTAAAGGCAGGTTTTTAAAAATGAGTTTTCTGGGTTATTATGCTTTATAAAATGTGTGTGTGTGTGTGTGTGTGTGTGTGTGTGTGTATAGTTATGAGAACAAGAGGAAAATCTAGGGGCTATTCTGTCAGATGAAAAGAGGGAGGCTGGGGAAAGACCATTACACAAGAAACCTGTGCAAAAGAAAGCATTTATAATGGCAGCCTAAGTAATGAAGCAACCTTGCTCAGACTAGCTAATTAAAAAAGGAAGGTTGAAGCAGCATTACATCTCATAGGTAAAGGATATCTGCTGGGGAGACATGGAATTAAAAGACATGTTACGAAATGCAAGATGCAATTAGAAGGCTTCACCTTCAAATAGAAATGGGATGTATGGCATCTCCGTTAATAGGGAAAAGCACTCGCAAAAATTATGAGGAACGCACACATGACTTTCAAGTTGGCTCGAATGCCTCTCCCTCCCTGGGAGTTTGGAATAGGAGAAGAAGAAATGCTGACAAGGCCCTAGTTCAGCTAAGTCACAGGCATGGCCAAACTTGGCCCTCCAGATGTTTTTGGACTACAACTCCCATAATCCCTAGCTAACAGGACCAGTGGTCAGGGAATTGTAGTCCCAAAACATCTGGAGGGCCAAGTTTGGCCATGCCTGAGCTAAGATAAGTAACATACCTCTCAACAGTTTCAGTTTGAGCGGGATGTCCCAGAATGATGGAAGCTTTAACAGCAGGAAAAAATATGCTATTTTTTTGGGGGGGGGTCTCGTGCTGTGATGCGAGTCAGCTGGACCAAAAGACAAGTGAGGGCTAGACCAAAAAATGAGCGTCCCAATTTTGATCAGTGGGATGTTGCGGTGCAGTGCCGGGTGACCTTTGTGAGTCCCCATGACAAAGCTTGAGTCATGTCAACCCCCCAAACAATGGAAGACACTTTCTCCAAGTGTTTTCCCGTAGCCTTTCTTTACCAATACAGAATTGAATTTTTAGTGAGAGAAAATGATAATTCATTATGCAGAAATTTGAGGGTGTCATTGTGGATGAAAAGGGACTGCTCAGAGTGCTAGGGCTCACTTCTTTATTTTTGCTTAGCTCCATTTTTTGAATACATTTTTGCTTGTTTTGAGGCCTTTTGAGCCCATTTGCCTTCTTGCTTTCTGTTTTAGAGAAGAACAGAATTTTTCCTTTGAACTTGTCTTTTCTTCGGTTTTGAAGCTGTTTGTTGTCTTTCTTCTAACACTCTGAAGCTCCTGGGCATTTGGCCCATAAACAGTTTTGAACGACTTTTGGTTTTTGCTTATTCCCAGCTTCAGTTTACTGTATACTTCATCACCTCCTGCTCCCAGAAATATTTCTTTCTTTCTTTTAAATACTTTTTATTGATTCTCTTTTCTCATAGCAGATATTCAATATCATCATGTAACATCCATTTTCTATTTCCCCCCCCCTTGTTGACTTCCCCCAACTTCTATTTCTGGTTTATTACACCAAATGTTACATTCTGCTGTTTATACATAATGTTCTGTTATCACTAATTATATTTCTTGTTCTCTGTAAATAAAGTTGTAAATGTTTATTTAAATCCTGCCAACAAGTCCATGTTTTTTCTTCTTCAAGTATGTTGTAAAAGGTTCCCATTCTTTTCCAAAGTCACTATTGTCCTTTTCATGCAGTTTGTCTGTTAACTTTGCCAATTCTGCATAGTTCATCAATTTTTCTTGCCATTGTTCTTTAGATGGTATTTCTCCAGTCTTCCAATTTTGGGCTATTAGAATTCTTGCTGCTGTAGTAGCATACATAAATAATGTCCACTTTTTCTTTGGCATTTCTTGTCCTAAAATACCTAACAAAAAGGCTTCTGGATTTTGTGTGTGAAAAAACCAGAAACCTTTCTTGCCCCCTGGATCCTATTCATAGGATCCTGCCTTTGTCTCTCAGCAATTTCCTGAAACCACAAAAATTGGTTCCTTGAAATGCCTGCTTAGATAGGTTAGTATTATATTCTTGTTTTCCTCTTTTTTAATATTTAGGATAAGTTACTATATAGCTGGAAAACAGCAAAGTTTTTAACTAGTTTGGACTGGTAGAAGTTTCAGGGGGCAAATAAAAATAGAATTGCATAATATTTAACATTAGTTTTGCATGCTATAATTATTGTTGTAAAAGTTAAGCTGACTATTGTCCCTCTGACTAGCGTTAAATGTAATAGTTAAGTTGCATATTTAATATTATATTTTGTTTTTCCATGTTATCATTATTTGCTTACGCTGCTGCTTATTTTTCCCTTCCCTGAAATTCATCCAACATGTTGTTGATTTCTCTTTGATATTATTATACCCGTATTTTCATAAACTAAAATGCATTCACTGGTCTTCTTGTGATGTCCTTAAAACAAATCTTTCCAGTTTTCAGCCTTTCAGGCCCTTTGGCCACCACCCACTGGGGTGCTTAAGAAACACATTTTTAGGGATGGTAGTGGTATCTGGGTTAGGATCCTAGCATGTGGTGGGTGGACTTGAATCCTGCTTCTCCCTGTTCCCTGTTCCCTATTCCTAGGGAAGGTAATCATGGAAAATAGAAAATCTGCATGTTCCTGTCCAGTTTTCTCTTGCCCCACGGTTCAAGTTTGTTGAATCAGAATAGACGGATTTAAGATGTTGAAAAGCCTAAGGCAAATGGATTATTGATTTCTCCTCTTCCCCGGCTTCCATGTTTACTACCTGAAGATAAACAAGGACTATAGTGATAAAAGAAAGTCAGCCAGTAGGAAATAAAATGCAAGGAAATATGTGCAATCAAAATAAATAAAGCAAGAGCTGCTGAAACACGTATGCACACCCCTTTATGCATGAAGAAAATTAAGAATTTATGCTATGATCCAATGAACTACATTTGTAACCTGGCCCTGTTGTTAGCAAGTGAAGGCACAAGCCATTTTCTAGCTGACAAAGAGAAATCTTGTCTTTATGCAGGCATTCTTTTGTTGGATTATGACCAATGGCTGCAATCCTCCATGTACTGGTTTGAGCTAGTGTAGCAGCAGCTTTTGAAGGGGCTATCTCCTGAGCAAATGCCTAGAGGACTACAACTGCAGTGTACTCTAAAAGACTTGGGAAAGATGACTCATAGCTAAGGATGTGCTGAGCAGAAACTGGAACAGGTTTCTAGTTATTCATTGTTGCCAGGTTTAAATTTCTTCCCTGGCAATGGATGCGGCATGGCTCAAATGCCACAAAATTATGAAGGTGCTTAGGCAAAGAAGAATATGGGGATGCAAGATGCCCACAGGAGCCAGAGTTAGGCACTTATAGACACTCAGTCATAATTCAGGATTACTGCACTACTGCTGGCTTCAGTTATTCTAGGGTGGTCAAGGCAGGGGTTATCCAAGGATAGGACGCTATAATTCCCATGTGTGTTTACAGAAGTGGAATTTCCCACCATTATGAAGAAGTATGGTGCCTTCCATTCAGTTGGCCTGTTACCATAGGGTTAGCCTAGTTCTCTTGAATAGGTGTGGGTACATTGCCACTTATATCAACAGAAGCAGGTTGTAGGCTTCACGTTGCGCTGCAGACAGGAGTAAACAAATGTGCACAAAAATAAATGAAAGTCTTTCCCTGCAGATTTAGGGATTTGGAAAGATTATGCATTTTGGAATAAGAATGTCCCTAATTCCTGTATATGATGAATAGTCTTGCTGTCATCCCTGTGCCTCCCAACTATCCCCTGGGAGAAGCATGAATGGTCACATCCTTCCTGAGATTGCATGCCAACAAAACCTTGCAAAACTCTATATAGATCATTGGTTGCTCTGCAGTTCCATCAGCGAAAGGAAGAGCTGCATTTCCTCCAGTTGGTATGAAATCATTCCAGCACAGAAGAAATATTTATTGGCTGATAAATGTCTCCCAGGATTAGAAAAATGGTGGGTGTTTAACATCCATTCCAGACAGCTAAATTGTAAAAAAAGCAAGATCCAAATTATGGCATCTAGGGGAAAAGTGCACAAAAGGAAGCAGTAATCCCATTAATGTGTCCCCCCAAAAGAGGAAGCATGCCCCTGTTGTTTTTGGTTTGCATGCAGTGGTCTGAAAATTAAATAAAATTTTGAAGTGTACCAAGCCCTCAGCATTTCCTCTGCTGAAAATAAAGGGAAATAAAGGAAAACAGAATAAGCTCTGGTGACTTTTCTAGTCAACATTATTCTTATGGTAGTAAACCCAAATCTGCTTCAAACGGCAACAGCAGTTGCTACTGGTATTTGTATTCTAAAGACACATATTAAATGTAGGCATAAGCATCCATAAAACAGACATATTGACAGAACATAATTTAAACTATGGCTCCCTGTGCATAGTCCAAGTGATTTGAGAAATGTATCACCCGACAGAAACATTCACTGAGTCTGTCTCATATTTTATTCACATCCCAAAGCCCTGACATTGCTAAGAATCATAAAACTTAGCTGTTCTTTATGGCTTTAATCAAGCAATAGTTGTGAGATGGCTAAAGGCAAGCAGACAGCTTAGCTGAGGTGGGGGACAGAAGGTGTCTTGAGGGGCTAGATAAATCCCCACCGGCTTTGCAGACCAAGGAGCCAAATCGATCCATCTTGCAAGTTTTACAAATTCCAAAGAGTGACAAAAAAATATCTGAAAAAATGAAAGAACGATCAGATGGAAACAAATCTAAGTCTTTGCATTTCCAAAAATGTGTCTTATACAGAACAATTGCTGTTTATTTCTCACTTTAAGGATCTTGCTATGATGATTGCTAGAGCTTGCTGCTGTGTCAGGTATTACTTATTGAGCTGAATAAAATCTGATACCTTGGATTTAGCAAAAGACACCTGTAGAGTGTTTAGCCAAATGCAGTCAGTAATGAAGAATGATAAGGATGGCTAACCAACCATTATTTGCTGGCAGAAGTTTAAACTCTATCAGCCACTGCCAGCTAAAAAAAGATTTACAAAGGGGGTAAAGGGAGTTGCTGGGAACTTCATGCAATATAATCAGCCCGAGACTGCAATACTTCTGCACAATTACTGATTTGCCCTGCTATACTTAGTTAACCCTTTCCTTATGACCCAGTATGATATCACACACCTAGGAGGGCAAATGCCACAGCAACAGTCAGGATTGGCACAGAAAACTGACTGTGAAATGATGATGATGATGATGATGATGATGATAATGGAAGGTAGATGACTGAACATAGCTTAGCTATTATCTCCAGTAGATAACTGGAGATAACTCAATTGTGTGTCATTATAAAAACCCACAGAGCCTTGTAAATCAGGAGTGGGGAACTTCAGATATGGAGGCCTACTTTGACACGTCAGGCTGCTATATCTTGTCCTTGGGACTATGTTCAAGCCATGTCCACCCCATAGGCCATAACCCTCTCTCTAGGCCACACCTTTCATTGACCTTGCTCCACCCTCTCAAGTGGGTTAGACTGGCCATATCGTGCCCTTGAACTGTGATAATACCTTTTCCCCAGACAGAGGCAGATTTAGGGGAGCGTGACTGGTTTGGTGCACTGGATGCAGAGCTTTGGGGGCACTGCAGGGGATGTCACAGCTATTATTTAGAATGGAGCATGAGACGTCAGGGGGCACCAAAATTTGATGTGGCACATGGCACTACTGAAATTGGAGACGCCACAGTCTGCCCCTGTTCCAGGCAGAATGATGGGGAAATGTGCATGAGGTTCTCTGACTTCTCTGTGACTTGAATGCTTGCCTCCCTCCATGCTTGCCTGTGGTATGTGGCCCCCAAAGATTGCTCTCAAGGAAATGCAGCTCTTGGGCTCTCTTCTAAATTGCTGCAACCCAACTTTTCCCTTTTTTTGTAAATACATTTTTATTGTTTTAATCAACAGAACATTAAGCAACTAAGAAAGTACAGCAATGCTACATTTCTGATCAATTGCCACTGATCTGACAGAAAGAAAACAGTGTTTCCAAAGCTACTTTTGACACCATTGCAGTTGTGCACACATATGTAGAGGAGCAGAGTATACAGTCTCAACCCTACAGATCTAGACCCAGCATCGCGGGGCACAGTGCAGAGGACCAGTGGTTACCAAGGGAGGGGATGGAGAGTGTGTACACAGTAAGAAAGACAGGACACTCAGCTTGTGATCGAAATGGCCACAGCTTTATTGATTACAGATATAAGTTGGATTTGGCATGGACATTGGGTTTGTATCTTGAATCAGTCAGTCCAATTCCTGGCTGATATCTCCATCAGGGTGGATCTTGCTGAAAGGATATCAACCACTGATGCAGATCAAATGGGGAAATCCCACCATGACACCAAGATTTTGGGGGTGGGGCACCCACCTACCCACAGACTAAGGATCAAATCCATTGCCTTTTTCTGCCAAAGTTGTGATGGTTGCTATGAGGAGGGCAACCCCCCCCCCTTCAACAACTGTCTGCAGGCAAATTCCTCCTTGGCCCTAAATATGGTAACTGAATAAAGAAAGGCCATATGTATGCATGTCCCACTTACCTCTGGGCAGCCACAACATACAGTGTGGGCAGGTGGGAAGACTGCTGTCATGAGGCAGGAGTCAGCTTTGCCTGCTGAACAGCAGCCTGAAGGGAAAGAAGGTGGAGTGACTGCACCTGCAGCTGATCAGCCTTCAGAGACACAAACGAGAAGGCACTGATGAGAACCAGCTGGGTTCAGACTTCTTAAGCAGAGCTTCCAGCAGCAGTCAGGTGCTGGTAACAAGGCTAGTAGTTCCTGGCCCTACCTTGCTGCTCATCTTGACCTGTGATCATCGGTTTCCCTAGCCCCCGGACTGTCTGCCCATGTGGATTGCTGTTCACCTGACCCTAGGACTGGACCTGGCTTTGGACACTGACAAGGCAAGTCCACCTCAGAGACTCTTCTGGTTGGTTGGCCTCCCACTCCACTGAGCTCTGCACTTTGTTGCACAGCAATGAGACTGTTAGAACCACTTCCTGACTGTGTTGTCTGTTGGAAGCATAGCTGGCTTTTATGCCCAGCTGGCAGATCCCACAAAAGACTGGCCCTTTTGGTGGGCTCCCCATTTTGATGCAGCCGGCCATGGCTGATGGTGATGTCGGCTGGCCACATGCACTGCTTGCTTCTCCTCTCTCATCCCCTGGCAACTATGCCAGGTCACAATTGCTGCCACCGTCTGAGTTATGGTAAGCAATCTTTGCACTGTTCCTAGGGCCCTTTGCACATTCCTTCTGCAGCACTGGGGCTGCTTGCAAAGGGCGGGTGGTGGAGCGTGGGAACAGCATGAATAGGAAGCAGCCAGGGCTGACTGTGTGTGGGTTTCCCATCAGATTGGTCTTCATTAATCACACATACCCCTTTGCTTTGAAAAAGGATTCAACAAACTCATGGGAGATAAAGCTATCAGTGGCTATGGGCTGCAATGGCTATGTTCTGCCTCCACTTTCAGTGTGCCTCCAAATAACATTTGTTGCAAATCGTAAGTGGGGAGAGGGCTATTGTACTTGGATCCTACTTGTGGACTTGGCCACAGGATGCTGGGTTAGGTGGGCCTGATCCAGCACTGGATCCATGCGAAAGCAGCTCCTGCATTTCTCAGAGGGCATGTTACAGAGGCTCAGAACTCCATGGTGATGTGGCACAAGGAAACTGCAGATGGATTCATGAGTGCCAGGTGAAGTCTGTGAGTTTCTTGAAATCTTGAGTTTTAGAGATCAGAGATGTCATACTGGCATGTGGGTGCAGTGATTTTCCTTTCCCCACAAAAACAAATAGGCAAAGATTCCAGTCTGGCATCCATCTTAGATACTTTTTTCCAGCTTTAGGTAGATAATGTTCTCTGTGATTAGTAGGCAACATATGCTACCAGTATATTCAAATGATCTAAAATTAAATTAAACCCTACCATAGCTAACATTAGATGAATTTAATTTCAGTTAATTTGGATATACTGGTGTCATCATGCTAGCTGCTCATATTCTAATATGTATTTTACTTATGAATGGTACTATGCCCTTTTTACAGTGATATTAACTTCACAGTCTATTAATTTCCTTTATGATGAATATTGCATGTGCCCAATAATTCCAAACCTTTAGACTTTCTTGGAAAATGCTGGCAGTCCTTGCCTCACATCTTTAAGATATATTCTAGCAACAACTTAATTTGTGAAAATAATAATTGTATTGAAAGAAGTACTTTAGCTGATGTCTCTGGCATTGTGCAATGTGATGTACAAGGAGATTATGCAATCCTATGTAATTTACTTAGGAGTAAGTCCCTCTGAAGTGATTGAGAATTGTTGTTTAGTCATTTAGTCGTGTCCGACTCTTCGTGACCCCATGGACCAGAGCACATCAGGCACTCCTGTCTTCTACTGCCTCCCGCAGTTTGGTCAAACTCATGCTGGTAGCTTCGAGAACACTGTCCAACCATCTCGTCCTCTGTCATCCCCTTCTCCTTGTACCCTCCATCTTTCCCAACATCAGGGTCTTTTCCAGGGAGTCTTCTCTTCTCATGAGGTGGCCAAAGTATTGGAGCCTCAGATTCAGGATTTATGTGTAAACATAAAAAGGCTGTGTAAAAATAAAAATGCTTGTGCTGTGACCACAATTGTATTTGCACTTAACTGGGTGGCAGCCCCATTGAAATGGAGAAAAAATAGATACTACGTATGTGTATGTATGTGTGTATGTTTGTTTCCTAGTCTGAATCAGTACGATTAAATTCCCAGTCCTCCACACTGTTTTCCTGGTAAAACTGTTACACCAAAGCTTTTATTTTCTTTTTGGCCCATGAAGTAAAATATCCTAGTGGAACTTTGGAACAGCAGGCAGTTTTAGCTAGAAAATGGGGGAAGGATTAACCTCCCACATCATGAGATTACAGCTCCCTCTGTTTGCTGTTGTGGATTTCTCTTCTCCTCTAGTTTGGCCTTTAAATGAAAGAAATGTCATTAACTGGACCTAGTGTTTCTACAAATGAAAGAAAAACATTTTAAAAATAAAATACACATCCCCAAATAGAAAGATGAAAGACTGAAGGCAGAATTAACACTAGAAGATGCAAGCAGATCTGCCCCAGAAAATGACAGACCTGTGCTCAGGTTCTCCCTCTGCCTTTTGGAATTCTCTCTGTTTGAATGCACCATTTCTGTTGTCTTTTCAATGCCTAAGACCATCCTTTTTCAACAAGACTTTTAAGTTGAGATCTTTCCCAGTCTCTATTTGTATGTGAATTTCTTGCAAAGTGTTTTTCTTTTTCTTTTTTTAGATTGTTTTATTACTTTTTGCCACCCTGAGCTGCTTTGGAAGAAAGGTTAGAATAAATAATAATTTAATAATAATTCAACAAATATATCTTGACATCATTATACAGCTGTGAGTTTACTGCCCCACCACCAGCAGCTAATAAATATATTGTGGAGTGTGGGTAGAGAAAGGCCAATAGCTTACTGCTGGAGCACATGCCTTTTGTATAGAAAGGTCCCACGTTCAATTCCTGGCATCTCTAGGGAGGCTTAAGAAAATCTCCTGAAACTCTGGACAGTTGCTATCAGTCAGTGCAGACATTGCTAATCTAGGACGATGGATATTCTGATGACACACAGCTCTACTACTTCTTTACATCTACAGGTGGGCAGTGGATGTTTGTCTTGCCTCGGTAATGGAGAGGATGAGAGCCAACAAATTGAAACTCCATCCAGATAAGATTGAGACACTCGAGTAGGACCCTGGCAGAGACACATGCTCGACTGGCATGTTCTCTCCCTCCTGGTCAATCGTTTGGGCACTTCAGAAGCTTTCTTCAGCCCGAACATCACAGCGACCGACGCCGACAGACATCGGCACACTTAGGGATCCGCAGAGTTTGTGCAGTTGCGTAACAGACCTCAGCAACTCAGCATTTTGGCTAATCTACTTTATTTACATATAAACACATATGGAGCACTGCAACATGGCTCCCTCTCTCTCTAGCATCAGACAGCAAAGAGAAAGAACAAAAGACAAAAGTCCCACTTCACGGAACACAGTAACACAAACATCCTGTCTCCGTCACTTCCCACTCTGTGGAGTCAAAACATATACAGTGGTACCTCGGGTTACAGACACTTCAGGTTACATTAGCTTCAGGTTACAGACTCCGCTAACCCAGAAATAGTACCTCGGGTTAAGAACTTTGCTTCAAGATGAGAACAGAAATCGTGCTCTGGCGGCACGGCAGGAGGCTGGGCTGGGAGGTTGCCTACTCTTGATGCGGTTACGCTCTCTCTGAAGGAGTAGACAGCTTGGAGGTACTTCTGCATCCATTGAGGCTCAGGTGGCCTCTGATGCAGATTGCCTTCCATCAGTTTCATCTGGTGGCCCAGGTGTGCCCATAACTACCGTTGTTTGTGCTCTGGTAATCTCCAAGTTAGCTTACTGAGATGTGTTACATGCAGGACTGCCTATGAAGATGGTTTGGATACTTAAGCTAGTGCAGAATTCAGTGGCCGGGTTGCTCACTGGGGCAAGACGGTTTGAACATATTACACCAATCCTGCTCTGACTGCAGTGGCTGCCAATTAGTTTTGAGAGTTGGTTTTGACCTACCTGGACCCTAAGATCATCTGAGGCCTTCTTTGTGTGCCTCTTTCATGAGAGGTCTGGAGGGTGGCAACACGAGAACGGGCCTTTTCTGCAGTGGCTCCCCGTTTGTGGAATGCTCTCTCCTGGGAGGGTCACCTGCCACCTTCATTACACACCTGTAGTCACCAGGTAAAAACATTCCTCTTCAACCAGGCCTTTGGCTGACTGACATCTGGTGCCCTTTCAAATGTGTTGTGGGAGGAGGATCTTTGGTTTCTTTTTGTTCTTTTTCTTATGGGTTTTCTAGATTTTATTTTATGTTGTGAACTGCCCTGAGATCTATGGATTTAGGGAGGTATACAAATCTAATCAATCAACAAATCTACCATTTTCAGCAGCAGCCCCGTGATTTTTTAACATTTATCTCTTTCTCCCTCCAATGAGTCAAATGAATAAGTTAAGGGATACATTTTTTATTGCATTTTGTCTTTAAAAACGGAACATTCCAAGAATCGATGTAAACAAAATTTATGTATGTATAAAGCATATCGATGTACACACACACACACACACACACACACACAGGCTGTGGCTGCTTTTTCCAAATTATCTTTCTTGAAATTGGATGCATCAGAGCCCAAGGGTGAAGCTTTAAACACTAAAGCAGAAACTTTTCCAGTGATCTTGATCTTACTCTACTATCTACTTGTATGTGTGTTTTGGAATACAGAACAGCAAGTAGTAAATACAATTGCAGTGCGCTTCAGATAATTCTGTTCTTTCACAAGTGATTTGTAGTCCCTAGCGGATATTAAGAAACTTGAGAAAATGATGAGCTTTTGAAAGACTGAATAACTTTAAAGGATAAAAAGATCTAGCTACTGGTATTTCCCCCCTCTGGTTCATGTTATTCTTGCATGTGTTCCTCTCCCTCCATTGAAATATATATGTATTGCATAATAAGAAATCAATCAGAAAACCAATAGATATCTATCGCTCTCATACAATGTAACTCTAACTATAGAGTCAGAGTTTATAAACCCTGCAGAGGCCACTGGAGTTAAGTCACTCCCGAAGGGGCAAAACAAATATGCTTTTCCCTTTCCGTATTGTCACTATGGGGAAATGTTATCTCAGTATCAGCCTTGGCCTTCATCTCTGAGTGCAAAGGAGCCCACCTCCTTGTGAAGGAAAACCCACCTTCCTGGAGAGATGGAACAGTGGAAGAAGCTGAGCTTAGCTGCCTGGGCCTAGTGCAGTAGTAGATTGTTCCATGAAGAAATGACTCCAACACCAAGGTTCTAAAACCAAAGATTGCAGTATCAGAACAATATAATCATCTTCCTATATTTGATAACAATCTAACTCAGGGTTGGAGAACCTGGTGCCTTTCAGATGATGTTGGACCTCAAATCCCATCAGCCTCGGTCAGCATGGCCAATGATCAGGAAATCTGGAAGATACCATGTTGGCTACCCGTGAGCCTCCAGAAGACTGTTGATTCATATGAGGGAGGAGGAATCATATAGTATGTATTTTGTGTCAGTTGTAAAGAAACAGATTGTCTTTTATTTGTATGCAGCCCACTGAGACATGTTCACTTAGAGAAGCTTTTCTTCATTTATTTCTACCACCTGTGATGCTGACTTTAACAGGACACAAGACCCAATTCTATAAATGAATTTGTACAGTCCAAAGCAACACACACTCTGAATTTGATGCCAAACTGTCAAGTACTCAACATTATGACACACTAGTGGTCAAGCTCTGTAAAATACTTAATGTTATTGCATGTCAGCTGTCCAAGTGGAACAAATGTCAAACGTTGAGGTAAAAAACAACATACATCAAATACTGGCATTAAGTATATAAGACTCTGCAATGTGCAGGGGGGGGGGGAGTTCTGAGTGGAATTTAAGGACTGAGTATAATTTAAGGCAACAAATTTATTTTATATTTGACCCAAAATGAATCATCCCCGCCAAAGGACTTCATGGTAATAATTGCCCCTATGAATTTTTTCAACACCTTCTAAAGAATTCAAACCTTCCTTTCAGGGGCTTATGCAGAACAGAAGCATTTGAGGTGATTTTCAAATGTTTCTTTAATATATTGGGTTTAATTTTCTTCTCCCTCTGAATCTCACGGTCTCATGGCAATTGAATCTTCATAGATGGAACAGGATGAAAAATTGTACTAATATCATAGTTTAAAATCTCTCTAAAACACTTATTTAAAGGCATAAATAATGGAAGAAATGGCTGATGACAGGAAGTGATACAAAGTACAGTTCTGGGCTTCTGCAGTTTGGTTTGTGTGGAGGTTGACCACATTTAACAGATCACTTTATTACTTTTAATTAAAAAGCTCTTACCAAATTTATATCCATGAAATGACTGCGCAGCTCTTCACAGATCTCAGCTCAGATTGGGATATCATTGTGTAATATTATTATTATTTATTGAATTTATACACCGCCCTACACCCGGAGGTCTCAGGGCTGCTCACAGAACAAAATCAAAATACAAAACCACAAAATATATAATCAAAATAAAAACAACAACCCAATAACCCCCTACCAAAAACAACCCCCCCAAACCCCCATACAAATGGATACTTTGTTCCATGGGGATTTTACAAATTAAGTCCAGTCTCCTGCTGTGTGTGTGTGTGTGTGTGTGTGTGTGTGTGTGTCTCAGTCTCAGGTAAAACACTGGATAAAAACAGCTCCTTCTAAGATCCAAGTAGCACACATTACTGTACATTTAATGCATGTGGAGAGTGCAAGGCAGCACAGCCCTTGGTCCCAGCCTCTATCTTTTGCTGTGGCATAAACCCCAACACAGAAAGCTTGTATTGTCCTTATTTTTCTCGTAATCTGCCATTAGCTGTGCCTGTCCCCACGTGGCTGTGCCATGGCTGGCCCTGACATTAGGCAAAGTGAAGCAACTGCCTCGGGTAGTTCATTTTGGGTGCCAGGAAAGGGAACACACAGTTATTTCATGCATTATTGTTGTTTTTTTTCATTTCATTTACTATTGGATTTATATTGCAAGGATAGGAAGAGGCATTTGTGGAATTTTATGCCTTGCATGACAAAATAACTTGATCTGCTTTGGGTTCCAGGCACCTTGACTTGGGTTGAGGGCACTATCTGCTGCTCTCCCAAGCACCTATATGTGTTTTTAAAAACTTCCTTACATTTTTTTTTTTATGGCCTTCCCCCAGCTCACATATAGCACTGACACACCAAGAATGAATATATTGTTTTTAATTTATATTATTATTCAGTAACCATGTTTCTAAAGACACACTGGAACCTTTTCAAAAACTACAAGCCTCTATATGCTTATATCCATACAGCTTAAAATATTAAGAACTGTATTAATTAGTAATATGCTTTAGGATAATCTGGCATAAAAATGTAAAAAGAGCACCTGCTGGATCAGGCCAATGGCCTACCTTGTCCAGTACTCTGTTCTCACAGTGTCCAACCAAACATCCATCACAAGCTTGGAAGCAGCAACTGAGTGCAACAATCCCTCTTCACTTGTGAGCCCCCACAGCTGGTATTCAGAAGCATATTGCCTCTGACAGTGGAGCTAAAACATAGTCATAGTGGCTAGCAGCAGCTATGGATAGTGTTATCCTCTATGTATTTGTCTAACCCCTTTAAAAGCCATCCAAGTTGGCCAGCACTCACTTGCTGCAGCCACTTGTTTCCCCTTAGGCAAGCTCACTGTCTTCCTCCTCATATCTCATCCTGCTGCACACCTCTTGGGACTTCCTCTTCCACCTTTGATGGGTCAGTGTAGATGTAGTAGGGAAGGGTTTGCATAAAGCCCCTTGCAGGTAGAACCTGGGCACCACCATGTGAGGGATGGGAACAAAGAGGAACATCGGTCAGGTGGTGGTAAAGTGCCAAGAGGTTTGTGTGCTGAGGAGGTGTCTACAAGTCTATTGCTCTGGAGTGAAGCCTGAATACCTGTAACTGTGTGAGAATAGTTTAGTTCAGTTCTGTAACTTCTGCTGGTGGAAAGGCTGAATTTGGATCCTCCATTCTGTTGCATCTGGTGAATCAGTTCCATTTATAATATCCAATTAGGGGCTATGTAAAAGCATGGGAGAGGGTGATGGCGCTTTCTAACATGCTCTGCCTAGTGGTACTGCTTGAGCGAACAAGGTAGTTCTTTGCTACTTGTGTTCTCATGTGGAATTTGATTGCTCTGGACCTGATCACTGGCCCTGAGTAAGGCAACAGACTTTCCTGTGGATTTCAGTGAACAGTGAAACGTGGCGCTGGCCTCAGTCAACACTGAATTCCCCAATATCCAGAGCCGTGATGATCTTGCGCCCCTGGCAGAACTGTCCAGATTGCGCCCCCTAGCCATGGACAAAATAGCTCTTCTTTCCACCTTTCCTCCAACCCCCCCATTCAGTTCAGTCTCTATTGAAAACCTTTTCTTATGAGGCAATAATCGATATTTATAGACATATTTTAGCCGATTTTGTGCCCCCCACCACCTGTGCCCCTGGTGGGGCCCCACCTCACCACCCCCTAGCTACAGCCCTGCCAACATCCCACCTTCTCAATATTGTCCAGCTGGAAGGGAGGAAGCGAAGCCTCCCTCAATACTCCAGCAGTACAAGGGTCAGTAGGTAGATTCAATTCCTTTAGTTCACATGAAATTTATTTCTAGTCTTTATATTATATTCTAGTTTTTATTGAATAGCTTCTGTTCTGCTTGTCCAGCACAAAGGCAAAATATCAGCATAGCTGTAGAAAAGCCCAACCAGTTTGGCTTTTAATTTTCTCCCCAAGCCTTCCATCTTCCCATGACATTGAGCAAGGGCTGCTGAACTGCCAGTGCAACTATTTATTGCTGTTCCATATATGTCACTGCCCTGATGCCAGTGCCATGTGCAGCCATCAGTCAAACTGAACTACTACCTACCATGTTTGATTTACTGTTGCTGAAGCAAATTCATTTGTGGGGTTCTATAGCATAGAATGTCCCCCCACTCCTAGAAGATTAATTCTGATCTGCATGCTGCTCGTGGGCATCATGTCACTCTTTTCTCCATGTATTCATTTTAACGCTCAACAAATATAAGCCTTTTATTTCCTTTCCTCCCCATCGCCTTTATGTGATTTTACACTGCGCTGTGCTGATTTGCTTTGTGATCATTCGCTTTTAGTGTTTTCCTGTGTAATAGTCCAAGGGATTCTTCCCATCCCCATTTGTGCCTGTGTAGAACCTGTTGGAAGACGGGGTGATTAAGCCTCAAAAGCCAGGCCATTGCAAACAGACTCTCAGCACACCTGGTGACTGCACTGAGAAGCAGCATGCCTCGCCTCTTGGCAAAGGGCCCTTCACAGACACATTGCGGTGAACCTGTTAGAACATAAAATTGAGTTTGCTCACTGGCATCTGGTTCAATTTATATTCCATGAAGGAGATCCAGGAGGAGGATAAATGCTTACAAAACTGGTTGCTTGTAAGGAAGATAATGCATGGTACAAAGGTTGCTAACTTAGTGTAATGCCAGCTCAATCAAACAGAGCTGAGGATATTCCTGTCTGCGCTAACTGACATGTCCCTGCTGAAGAGAGAAATCTTTGGTTTTATTTTAAAGCAGTTAACCTAATCCTCCTTTTTAATACCCATAACCTGCTGCTATCTGGGAAGTTAGCCAAACAGAAGACTCATAAATGCTCACTTTATGCAAGTAGATACTTGGAAAAGGAAAGCAGCTGATATGTGTTGCCTCTGCTCAAACCATGCTAATATTAATTAAGGAATACTGAAATTACTGTTCTTTATATACTGATGTCACTGAAATGGAAAACTTCTTTATAAGTACCTTTTCCCATGCATGGCAGCTACATAAAAAAAAAAAGAAATTCTATGCATATAGCTGGAGGAACATGAGTACCTCACTGCTGGATGTTAACTTGAGTGAGCCCCCCCCCCACTTGCCATGCATCGCAATAATCATAAGAATACATTTGGGGGTTGCATTAACACAAACAAAGGCAAGCACCACTAGTATTTTATCAGGGGCTAAAATGTGATTAAGTGATTAAGATATGTAAGTAAGCACATGGCTGCTTAGCATTGACTGAAAGCGTAGATAATGCCCACTAAGTGTCATATAATGCTAGCTCTACCAGGAAACAAAGTGTGTGGTGGATTGGGATACGCGGTGAAGTGAGTCTGCACTCACCCACTCAGCCACCCACTGCTGCCATCTGCCATCCACCTCTCCCACTGCCTAGGAGTGCCAGCACCACTGCAAGCCTTTCTCTGCTGTTGGCCACTGACTAGGAGTGCTGTGGTCAATGCTTTACTGCAGTGGGGAAAATGTACCATCACTGCCTTGCCACATTGCTGCCTTGGGGAGCAATGTTTTGAAAATCAGTGGGAAACATTGTCATGCCATGGCAAAGCAATAGCGGCAGTTTTCTCCTACATAATTGATTCTGGCACCATCTGCGATCTCAGTCTGCAATGATGCACTCCTTGGAGTGATGTCCACATCCTTCTTCAGAATGAGATGCTGTGTGATGAGATCTGGAATGGTGCTGGACTCAGCTGTCGTCTCTTTGCTGTGGTGGAAAAAGCTGTTAAAATGTCCTTCTACACTTGCCTAGAGGAAGAGCTGATCAGAGAGGTCAGTGAGGAGGAGAAAGAGGAAATGGTGTGAGTGTGCGTCCATCACAGGTGGCACAATATTTTGGTCACCTCCGTTATTGTGACGGCCTTGTCATACAAGCAGATTTTCAATGAGAGCATATGAGGAAAATTATATTAATTCCCAATGAAAAGGTAGGTGTTAAATCCTATTGATTCATTGTTAAACAAAAACATGCAACTGCTCACGCAAACGTGGCTTCACTTTTGTTAGCATAGGTTTCTTGGACAGTTGTAAGTTCTGGTGGGAATGAAGTCAATTTGTAATGTCATGTCCTTTACATTTTCAAAACCTGCTGGCAGGCAGAGGTTTATTTATTTTTTTATTTCCTCCAGAGAAAAAAAAGCCGTAGCATATGACTGTTTACTCAAGCATCCCTACCTTGGTCTCTGAGTTGGGCTGGAACAGAGACGTTTCCCCTATCTTTTGTAGAGGAAAAAAGCTTGACAGAACAATCCTATGCATGACCACTCAGAAGAAAGCCCTGCTGAGTTCAACTGGACTTACTCCCAGGGAAGTGAACACAGAAATACTGCCTTAATCAGATTGTCCTCTGCTGTTGTAAGCAGGGCTGCAGTTAGAATGTAAGAAAGTGACTGCTGAATCAGGCCAAAGACCCTTCTAGTCCAGCACTCTTCTCACAGTGACTAGCCACTCTCTCCTTTTTAGTTTCAAGCTGTTAAATCAGGTTAGCGTATTCGACTGCTTTTGTATGGATTTGTTCTTCATTTATTTGACAGTCTTTTTTCTAATTGTTCTTAATATGTTTTTGAATTGCCATATTATTTTACATTGGTATGCTGTGAGCCATTTTGAGCACCTTTGTGGAAAAGTAGCAAAGAGATAAACTCACGATTATGAGACCCAGATGCCCAGGAAAAACTAGCAAGCCAAACCTGAGCACAACAGGTATCTCCACACTTCTATTTCCCAGCAACTTGTATTCAGAGTCACATTGCCTCCCACACTGGATGTAGAATATAGCCCTTGTGCTTGGTAGGTAATGATAGCCTTCCCCTTCCTGAATTGGTCTTTTAAAGCCATCCACGTTGGGGGCCATCACTGCCTCTTGTGAGAGGGATTCCATGGTTTAACTATGTGGTGTGTGTAGAAGTACTTTCTTTTCAGTTCCAAGTCTTCCAACGTTCAGCCTCACTGGGTGTCCCCAAATTCTAGTAGTATGAGAGATGGAGAAAATATTTTCTTTCTCCATGCGATGCCTAATTTTATACTGTATTGTCCCCCCCCCCTTTCTTGCCTTTTTGATAAACTTAAAAGCCTCCGACATTGTAATCTTTCCTCATAGGGGAGTTGCCCCATCCCCTTGATCACTTTGTTTGCAGTTAGGTTATTTTAAACTTTGGACCATTCTTCGCTTACGTCAAAATATGGTCCCTGAACCCTGCTTCATAGGGGATTGTCGTCCTGCTCATTCTGCCAAGTGAGGCTTTGAGCATATACCTTGAAGTTGCGCCTTGTTGCCGGACAGACCCTGCCTTTAGGCAGAGTGATTTTGGGTGGTACAGAGGAGGGGCAAATGGCTAATTATTCAATGAAGCATTGCATTTTTATTTTATTTTTACTGCCAGGACAGGGAAAATGACTTGTGGAATTTTCTGTCTTAGGGGCCCAAATAGGTACCTGTGTTGGGTACTGCCCACCTTGACTTGGGAAGGGAGGAATAATTTGCTCTTCTGCCTCAGGCAGCAAACTGTTTTGGACTTTCCATGCCATGACGGCACTGAGAGTAAGCTGGTATAGATCTACTGATTAATTAATTCTCTCTCTTTTTGGTGCTATGATTACCCTTTGATGATCTAACCAAGGAGATTTGACCTATGCTTTCAGTCTAACTGAAATTATTGCTAGCTGATCCCTTTCCCGACCTGAATGTCAAGAGCTGGGGGTGAAGAATCTTTTTTCAACCCAACGACTGCATTCCCTCATGGGGGTCTTATGCTAGTGGTGGGAAGAACTGGGAAAAACAGTGGCTGTTACTCTTTTAAATTTGTTGTTAGCCTCCCTGAGCCCGGTTTCCTGAACAGGGAAGGGTGGGGGTATAAATAAAAAATTATTATTATTATTATTATTATTATTATTATTAATTATTATTATTACCTTTCTACAGAAGGCTGCATTCTAGCCACGCACAAGCCAGACACACACCTTTCCATTCAGCACTCAAGGACAATGCATAACACGGCTGGTATGATCTAGGAAGGAGCTATGGCTTGAGGAGAAGCCTGAGGGCCATATTTGGTACCCGCAGGGGCGTACGAAGTGGAGGGGGCAGTCCATCCTGGGTGCCACTCTGGGATGTGTGTGACAAGATGGCAGTTGCCTCCCCCCAGCTGTAGAGTGGCCGAGGGCGCGCACAGTCCATATGGGCACCGCTCTTGCAGCATCCGTACAGGCTGCCGCTCTTTCACGCCATCCATATGGACAACCGCATGGGCGTCACTGGGTGGTTTGCCCTGCCCCTCGGCGTCCCACGCTGGGTGCCGGAGTGGGTTCCTCCGCCACTGGGTACCCAGCCCTAAGACTCCCACTCTAAATCTAGGGCAAAGTTCTGGTGACTCAGGTGGAGGCCACTATTCTTTCAATGGAACATTTATGCCCAGCTGATTGTCTGGAATTCACTTTCCTGTGCAATTAATGGAAAGTAACAACCCAAGCTGCATTGCTTCACTCTCTAAATGCATAGGGATGAAACTGGTCGAGTATATTCCTAGCATTAGCCAGGATTTTGCTCATTTGTAGAGTCCAGACAAATTTATAGATTAAAATTGAAAGAATATTTTCAGCTTGAGGTCTGACACTGTGCTTTCATTTAATGGGCTTAAAATGTAAAATCCCCTTTTAGTACAAGAAAACACAACAAGCAAACAAAAAGACTTGGAACTCCATGCTTACAATATTAGAATTGCAGCCCTGAAATTGAGCAGTGCTTTCACGAATGAGTTGGCAAAATAATCTCCTATTTGGCATTTTCTTTCCCATTAATATAGTGCAGCCAGGTTTAGTGTTGGCTGGTAGCCAGAGGTTACCACCGAAAAGTAGGTATTGAGCAGTGTGATTAATGAAGGTACAGTCACTCACCTGACATAGACTGTGCTTCATTTCCTCAGAGTTCAGAGCAGGTAAATTACTCAGAGCTCTGAGCCTAAAAGCTCTTAAAATACCTTGTTTAGTGGTATGTTTGAAGCCAGAATCATTCATCATTTTCATGTTTTTATCAACAAGATTAATTAAACGTCCCCTGAGATTACTTGCATGCTTGTAGCTGGTCTATCTTTAGAAAATGAATGGCCGTGCCTGGGGTTTATCTTCAATTCTGTAGAGTTTCGCTCAAATATTTCATCCAATTAACAAGTTAAATTGATTTCTCTGACAATAAAAATAGCAAACATGGGCTTGTTATTGCTGAGCACCTGGAATGTTAGAATCATTTGTCATCCTTGTTCTAACCCTGGTATCTGCTGACCTGCTTCTGGCGTTGCCTTAAGACCAATGCTGTCGACCAACAACCAACTCATTACTTGGTTTCCTTTGAGCAACTAAATGCAACGCTTAATAGCCAGAAGCCACTACCTTAGATATCTTCCTAATATGTGGCAGCCACAGCAGGAGCTCTGTGTATGTCTCAAAATGCCCATGGAGTTTTGGAATGGGACTATAATGACAGATTTACAAACACAATCACTTTAATCCTATAGAAGCGAGAGCACTGTCTGGAAACTAAGATGTGCAGTTCTTATTTGTGCGTGGGTTTTTGTGTGTGGCTGTTCCAGTTTGGCAGAAAGAATGGAAAAGGAGGAAGAACTGATTATCAACTTTTTAAAAGTCAGTTAATTTTATTTTTTTAGGAGATCTCTGGAGTGAGAAATTGTATATCAACACGTGTCACCCATGTACTATAACTTAACAAATATGTTTCTGGCACAATTTGTTCCTCCTCTGATGTCAAACTCTGCTTAAATAGCAAAGCCCGCCCCGCCTCATGCTGTTAGTTATTATTACCAACAATGTCAATCCAGAAAATACATGTTCAGTTTACCATCACTTTCCAGAAAAGAGATGGCTAATTCTCTTACTCTAATTCATACAAGATGCCTAGTAGCTTAGCTCGAAAGAATACTCAAAGTTTTGTGGTGCTTTTGTTTTGTTCTTGTATTTTAATATTGTATTGTGTCTTTTTGTGATCCACCCAAGAACATGCATTTTTGGGGGACCTATATACATACAGTAAACAAACAAAGTGGCAGAATTATGGGCTGACAGGCAATCAATTTGGTTTGGCAGAAAACACAGCAAGGAGCCCAAACCTGCCTCACAAGCAGCTTCAACTCTGGTGTAGTATAGCGGCTAAGAGACTGAATCAGGAATTCCCAGCTCAGAGTTAACTTCTGCTATGAACCCAGTGGGACAGTTAGGTCATTTTGGAGTCTGGTCTTAATGATGTAATTTGGTGGTTGGGAGGTCTCTCTCTATGGTAATGCATATTACATCACTTACTTCAAAATGAGGTAAGCCAGATAAGTGTGTTTAGGTTCTGTCATGCTCATTCTGTTCAGTGGAGCCCTGGACTTCTGGCCCATTGTCCTGCCCTGAAGTGTGAGGGCCTGGGCCTTGCCCCCTAGGCCAGCTGGTAACACTTTTGCAGAGAGAGCAGGCCCTGCAGACCCCACCACAGCAGTATATTATATTGTTTTCCAGCTGGGGATAATCAAAGGGAATGAATCTCAAAAGAGAGCAAGGGCTTCAAACCAAAACTTAAATTTCACTTGAACACATTTGAATAAATCCACTAGTGTGGTACAATGGCTAGAATCAGTGGTCTAGATCTGGAAAACCCAAGTTCAGATTCCTGATGATCTAGGATGGCATTGGGCACATCAACGTTCTTACAATCTAACCTGCCCAGGGCTGTTGTTAAGTAGCACTGTATTGCTTAGAGAAAGTGAGACAGACATGTAACACATAAAAATGAGAGGAAACCTCCCAAAGTAATTCTATATGCTTTCATATTTCCCAGAGTCCTTAAATTGCCAAGATTTACGCATAAAAGATTCGCTAAGGAGGAATAGTAATGAAAATAAAAAGAGGAATAAGGAATATTCCTTTTCAGCAAGTGTCTTTCTTTTCTACAGCAGTTGGAGCAGTTTGCTGAGAGCAGGACCACCTGCAGTTTACTTCAAAGTAGGAAATGCTACCAAAGCCCATGGAGTCTTAAGACTTTGAAGCTTTTGAAAATGTATTTGGGAGTAGCTCTCAGATGTTGTCCATTCCAGTATATATCAGCTCTTAGGGCCAGATTTAACATTAGTAGGACTTTTTATTACTAACTCAGGTGAAGCCCACACAAACACACACTTCAGATTTATACCAGTGAAGTATCTCCCTGCAGGTGGTGGTGGTGGGGACAACCTTAGAGGCAGGTTTCAAATAAATGCAAATTATCTTTTATTAAATGGCCAGAGCTTCTCTATGTCTGATTAAACCAACTTTATTCCCAGGCACCAGTACAGCCAAATACAAAGAGAAACAACTGAAAATGCCAATTTCATCTCTCAGTGGGTATTTTGGATGAGTGCTTTCATTCATATTAATTAAATTAAATTTTCAAATATTTGAAAAGGCTTTGCTACCTTTAAACCAGTTCCAATGTTTATATCGGCTGTACTACTGGAGAGCATAAAAAAATGCCAAATGTTATCTAGACCTATATTTATAGAATAAATACCTCCCAGAATTTGGCTGTATTGAAGTCTTGCTTTCATTCTTTTTCTTAGTTCCCAATGTACCTACTATCTGACTAAATATTAAATATTTGGGGTGTATTTTGGTAGGTGAACTGTTGGGATAGATTGCTGATCACTAAATAAGCAAATATAAATGCTGGTTGCTAGGGTTGCTAGCGGGTGGACAGCTGGAACTGAGTAGTTAACCCCCGCAAGACAGGGAACAGCACTATGCCAGTTCAGTGCTCTGTTTAACGTTGCACACATTGTTGTGTTAAATAAATGCTAAATAGGAGCCAGGTAGTGGTGGCATAGATTAGCTGGTTTGTTCATTTGGGATCACACAGTGGGATGACATGGGTGACATCCAGCAGAATATCTGCCAATAATTTGCAGACCTTCTATGAGAGCTTCAGTTATGGCTCAAATCTGTTTCTGATTGTGACAATACTGTAATAGGAATCTGCTAATTAGTTGTAGCTTTTTTTCACGCTTTCTTTTTTGCTTGAATATATTGCAAGCTTGCCAAAGTACTGAATTGGGAGATCCTTTGTTTTGAGCTACTAAGCTCAGCTTTTGGACTAATTGCCATTAACATTTTTATTTCATTCATATATATAAGAATCTCAGTGAAGGTTATGAAGGATGGGGCATATTTTTTCAGTCTAAAAGAGCAACCTTAGCACTGTCTGTTTTCTCCTCTAAATGTGAGAGTTGGCAGTCCTGCCGCCCATGACTTATA
Source organism: Podarcis liolepis (assembly GCF_965112155.1). Lineage (NCBI taxonomy): Eukaryota > Metazoa > Chordata > Lepidosauria > Squamata > Lacertidae > Podarcis > Podarcis liolepis. The sequence continues at coordinate 44,452,723 of NC_139558.1, forward strand.
AACCTTTCCCAGTCAAGTATTGAAACAAATGAGATTGCTCCAGACCATGAGACCTATGGATGGCATCTTTTGTCTCAGTCATATTCACAATTGTGTGTGAAGCAGATCCTTGCTACCAGGTAATGGCAAGAAGGGAGTTGAGTTTGGCCTATGGAGCCCACTGGCCCAGGCTGCTGCTAGGTAAAATAAACAGAACCGACAACAGATCTTGCATATATAACTCTGCTGTTGAACCGATATTGAAGGGTACTATTGTAGAAAAGAAATATTGGCAGTTTAATGGGAAAGTATGTCATGCTTAAGTTGTGAAGATCATTGTTATAGGAAGAGATATCGGGCACTAGAATAACTGACCTTTTAAAAAAGGTTGATAATTTCATAATGGATGTTTCAGGCTATTAGCTTTGTGATAGTTAGAAACTGAGCCATTATGTTCACAGACAATATAGAGGATGATGCTGTTGAGAAATAATAACAGAAATAATAATAATAATAGTAAAAAAATATTATTTATATGCTACCCATTTGACTGGCTTGCCCCAGCCACTTTGGACAGCTCCCAACAAAAAATAATAAAAAGCACAATGCAACATCGCACACTAAAAAGTTCCCTGAACAGGGCTGCCTTCCGATGTATTTTAAAAATCACATAGCTGTTTATCTGTTTGATAGCTGATGGGAGGGTGTTCCACAGGGCAGGTGCAATTACTGGGCTGGAAGATGGGGGTAGAGACGCTCCTTCAGGTACAGGGCCGAAGCCACTTAGCGCTTTAAAGATCAGCACCAACACTTTGAAATGGTTATCACTATTGTCCCTAGCTGTGCTCTTCCCTAAACATCTAGAACCACTAAAAGGAAGGAGTGGATGCCCATTTGTACCTGTGGTGTTCTACAGAACATGTGAGAGATGCAAATTGATGCAATATGGCACATGCATAGTACAAAGAGCTATAAGCACTACATGGCTCTGCATGGTGTTTACATACAGTATGCGAAAGATGGGAAAAAAGGTATGCGTTTGTATCTCACATGTTGCCTGGAACACCATACATGTGCACAGTGTATAACAGTTGTTTCCATAATTTGCAGAGTGACCCTGAATGAATGCTGCTGGTGGTAGAGTGATAGCTGCAAGTGTATTTGATCAGACATAGCATGATGGAGTCATATCTTGGTCATGTAGCAGTGAGAAAGGCCCTGCTTTAAAACTTCAGTAGGTGATTTCCAGTGTTAAGAGCCTTTGTCCATTTCAGTTTCTCATTTTTCCAGTCTTAAATTTGGTTTGCCCTATTTCTGCATATCTCTGCAAATTTTTCTTTTAAAAGAGTCACATGAAAATTTGTACACATATTCATGTGGAACTTTTTCACTTGCTAATTGTGCATTGCACAATATAAAAACATTTGTATACAATGTTGCCCCTATATGCATCTTGTAAGCTATTTTCTAAGATAATGCATTTCCCCCCATTATTTTCACTGATGTAACTATTTTCACAATATTTTTCGCTGATGTCTGTTTTTTTCTGACTGGAGATGTGTGAATTTAAAAGGAGAGCGGTATTTTGGTTTTCATATTGGTTTGGGAAGCTTTTAGTAGTTTTGCATTCAAATACAAAGTGAATGAATTTCTTCCCCACCCTTAGCTATAAAATATGCAATCACTACTACAGAATTGGACTCAATTGTGTGTAATAATGTAAGCAATCCATATTAGAGTATTGAACAATGGCAATCTGACATGATTCAGCAGCACAGCTTTTAAAAAATTCAACAGCAGCAAGAAGTTATGATATAGGATTTTCAAGCACTAAATTCATAGCTGATTCATTTTAATTGAAATAGATGATGTCTCATTCCTTGGTCATTTCCTGTTGGTTTCGTCAACATTAACATTCTGTTTAATGTGCAAGTTAACCCTAAATAAGTTACCCTTTTAATCACGTCTAATTGGCTTACATGCCAAAGTTTAGCTTCAGGAAAATGAAAATAAAGGGTGTTGGTGGTCGTGTTGGACTTGATCCCAGTAGTTGTCCAAAATTCTGTTGAATTAAGTTGTTGAGCCATTTAACAAGCACAACTATCAGGATTATTTGCCTTTGTAAATACTTTACATTAGTCAGCAGATGGCATTCAATGTACATTAACTATTTCACCATGTAACAGGAAGCATATGTTTTCCTCCAAGAGACGCTGTTATTTTCTCATTTGCAGTTCTGTGCTAATTTGTGAACTATTTAGTGATAATCAGCCGAGGTGATATTTCATCCCATTCAGTTTGTGTAACAGATTTAATTGACTACACAGTAGTGTAAAATGCAGGTGACGTTTGTTTTAACAGACTTCAGTGATGTGGAAGTGTATGGAAGGTCAGTCATGGACTTTTGGCAGGAAGCTCAGATGCTTTTAGGAAATGTATTGGATGTATTTCCCCTGAGCCTTGAGCAAGAGTGGAGGTAGGATGACATCTCCTGTAATCAAGATTTCAGAAAGCCAAATGCTCACCTAATAGGACTTTAAAATCTATTTCTCAGGGTTAATCTACATTGAATACGAAGTAGAAATGGCACATTTTCTTGTCATAAAGCAGTGACAATCTGCACAGACTGCCCTTTCAATATTTCTGGATGGAAATCCAGCCCTTCTGAACATACTGTTCTCTGGCTTACTTCACATCTATACTCCTGCCCATCTGTCAGAATGGCATAATGCCTACTTCAAAGGTGTTACATTGGCTTCAGTAGGGTTGAATTGCCAATTAAATCTAGGATTGAAAGGCAGGAGTGTAGAAAGCTTCATTTTATGCACAAAGAGGATGCTAAGACAGCTTCAGTACATGAAGTCACGACTGCTGTGACATTGGCCTCAATCCGCAAGCAACTTTCACTGACCACTTCTCTCCTGTTGGAATGAATAGTTTTCAAAACTTTCAGTGCACATTCTTCCCTTGTTGGAATGAATAGCTTTTACAGCAGATTTGCTCTTGTGCAAGTCTCACACAAAGTTTCCATGTGACTAGACGTGGAAAAATAATCTCAAAAGCTTTCCTGTTGTTCCAAGAATTTAAGGTGGAATGTAAATATATTTCATAAAGTTGTTTAGTAACATTTTTTAAACCTGGAGCAGTGAATAGAAATGCTGCCATGCATGTTGCTGAACTACATCCCTCATCCCTGATCATTGGCCATTCTGTCCAGGGCTGATGGGAGTTGGCGCCCAACACCATCTGATGGGCACCCTGCTTCAAAACACACACACCAGGACATTGAGCAGCACTAGTGACAGACAATTAAAAATAACATGAAATTAAAATAAAAAGAAAAAATGCATTGGCGTCCAGTGCAGCCAGCTTAAATGCATTACTTGGCTGGCTGGGCATGAAAGCAGACAACGCCTGGCAATAAGGGCCTCTGATTGGCCCATTTAAACTACAGGTTTTGGCAGGCAATCACACCCAGCAGACTGGCTGGCCGGGGAAATGGCCAGATAGCCGGCTGGCCACATGAGCTCTGACCTCTCAGGGATGGTGGCTAAGAGCAAGGGGGAGGCAGCCATCACCCACCCGTGAAAGGGTGAGCAGGCATTGCTGTGAAAAACAGACTCGGGCAGAAAGATTTTTAGTTGGGGCCTGAAAGGGACCAGTCACATTGTCCATGGCAAAATATTCCATAGTTTGGCACCACTATCCCCTCCCTCTCATATAATACTAGACCTTGGGGAGCTCCGATGAAGCTGAATGTTCATCAGGACAGATACAAGAAAGGACTAATTCACACAGCATATAGTTAAACTGTGGCATTTGCTCCCATAAGATAGAGAGAGGGTCACCAACTTGATTAGCTTTAAAAAGGTAGGCTACCAACCCCAATGGCAGTGTTCTGCCTTACTGTCAGAGATCAGGGGTAGGCAACCTAAGGGGCCGGATCCGGCCCAATCACCTTCTAAATCTGGCCCGTGGACGGTCCGGGAATCAGCATGTTTTTACATGAGCAGAATGTGTCCTTTTATTTAAAATGCATCTCTGGGTTATTTTGGGGGCCTGCCTAGTGTTTTTACATGAGTAGAATGTGTGCTTTTATTTTAAATGCCTCTCTGGATTATTTGTGGGGCATAGGAAGTCGTTCATTCCCCCCCCCCCCCCAAATATAGTCTGGTCCCTCACAAGGTCTGAGGGACAGTGGACTGGCCCACAGCTGAAAAAGGTTACTTCCTCTTGTCCTGCTGCTTTCCCTCATGGAAAACCACTCTTTAGCGCTCAGTCAGAGCAAATGACAATTCAGGTTTTACCCAGATTGCCTTTTGTTCCAATCTACTGCTGAATCACGAGTTTTCTCTTGGAAAGGAGCAGGGCAAGGGGGAAACTGCTCAACCCCATGCCTAGAAAGCACAGGTCAAATGGAAAACCTCTCGGACCTGGGCTTTCTAGACATGGCACAAGCGGAAGAGTGGAGAAGCTCTGAGTGCGAATCAAACATGAGGAAAGCACTATTGCACTCAGGTGGTGACTGAGGGTTTCCCAAAGGCATGTGGTTGACTGCTGTGAGGACAGGATGCTGGACTAGATGGGTCTTGCCTGCCAGGCTCTTCGTCTCTTCTGATGATGCCAGAATTAGCCATGGTGGGCCATCTGGGACCCTGTTTTTTGCCTGTCCATGCTAGATGCAGACACCATTCCTTCCCTATGTAAACCTCAGATGGAAATTTAGAAACAGTTTGCTTGAGCAAACTTGTTTTGTTAAACTGATATTGACAAATACATGAACTATTGGTGCCTTTAATTGCTATTTTCTCAAATTATTTAATAAAGTAAGGTTGCCTATTTACTTTCTTTAAAGGAATGCCTGAAGCATGCTTTGAAAACTCACTTGTCATTCAAAGCTTTGTTTGTAAAAACCCAGCACTTTGATGAATAGTTTTTTTATTTTTTAAAAAATAGGTTCATGATCAAACACCTGCGGAGTTTTTATTCCTTCCTATTTTATAATTACCAACTGGGTTATTGTTAAACTTTCATTTCTACACTGGTAATTTGCTACACATTCTTCATTGTGATCAAGAACAATGGTACCTGTTCTTTGTTGATGTGGGGTTTTAAACTGCATGTGGAAACTTGTGAATTTTGTTCATCTCTGATTATGGATCAGTATATCCACAAGAAAGACCGTGATATTCTGAGAGCTCTAATGCATTACTAAGCCCATTAGTACATAGCCATGGATATGTCATTATAGTATTTGGTTGCCAAATACCCTGAGTTCTGGCATGAAGCTCGTATTATGTATGCATGGAAGCCAGAAGGCTGCCGGTTTTAGTAGCATTCTGGATGGCATGTGGAGAGATAGAAATACTTTTCTTAACAATTCTCTCTTTGAAACAAAGAGGCAGTCATACTGTAGATATACTAGCTGATGACCTCCTTTCTCCATCCTGTTAATGCTCCTCTGGAGAGGCTCCGCAATGCTATGGCCAAGGAAACCAGGCTGTGGCTGACAAATCATTCCACTGATGGAGATGGCAATTAGACACCTGGAGAGAAGGGCTGCCAAATGACAGATTCACAAATAATGATGACAATCATGATAATGATAATAATAACAGCGAGAAAATAACCCATTGACACAGTACAAGGCATATGATTTCTGGCCAGAATTATTGCCAGAGCCAAAAGAACATGGCAAGAAAGACAATTTTAATGTAACCTTTTGGGTTTTTTTGCACAGGAATGGTATAAGTGAAGGTCACCAAAATGTACAAAGTGGAAAAAATAAAAATAAAAAGTGGAGGCAGACTTCAGAATGACTACTGACAACAATTGCACTTCATTAATGTTATGAAAACAAGTCCTTTGAAATAAATTCATCTCTAGCAGATAATATGTGGTAAGCAGGAGCAGCAAGCATGGAGGAGTGCTGCCACAGACCTGCTGTTCTGGTACCACCATTTCTGCTACGTGCCAGGATGGTCAGGGGACGAAGCAGGATGGCAGTGAAATTGGGTGGTCCAGGTTCACAAGGGAGAGGGGCAGATTGACACCTGCTGGTGTGCACAAACTGCCATCTTGTTGCCTTGCCATCCCAGTACCTGGCAGTGATGCTGCTGCCAGGAGGCCAGTTCTCCAGTGACACCCCTACCCCCAGCCGCTCCTGGTAATTCAAGAGTTCATGACAAGTTCGTTGCATGCACACTCTTGTTCATACCAGAAGAGTTCTGTGCAATTTGAAAGGTCAATTTACTCAAGTGCTTTTTTTCTTTAAAAAATGTCTAAGAGTACTCTCGTTTTCCTACTCGTATTGAAATATTGCCCCTCAATGAGGCCAAACTGAGAGTCACAAAATGTTTAGGGGTATGCGTAGCCCTGCTTCCCCCCAGAAAAAAAGCACTGAATTTACCAATAGATTGGATTAACCAAAGGCTGACCACAATGCTCATGATTACAGACGTATGGTGCACGAGTACATTATCTGATTCATTTGCCATGATAAAAAGGATCTGTAAGCATACTAATGTAGTTGATAATGATGCTGAAAACAAGCAAGTTTTTCTTATGGTGAAGATGTTCAATGTGGTCTGATGCTACCATGGGGAAAAGTAAATACAATGGTAAAGAAACTGGTGGTCCTGAGAACTGGCCTCAGCTAAGGTAGTTTGCATACAAAGGTGCAATACAATACAACACTGAGGCTTCTGGAATATATTATTGTTCTCAAGTGGCATATCTTCCATTTCTTACAGGACTGCAGATTTTGGCACTGTCCAGAGGAAGACCACCACAAGGTAACTGCTCCCATGGGGCTTTAAAAAATTATTAAATGTTTTATTGTGTTACAAAACAAACAATGTGTCTCCATTTTCGAGTCATAGTCTTTTTCACGGTTTGTTTACGTTCAGTAAGAAACACTATTGCTATGTGGTTGGGGGAGAAAGAGGGAGGGAGGGAGATGGAGGGTAATGTTATCTCGTTCTATTGCATAGTGTTAGTGTAGGGTTCATTTGCATCATGTGGTAGGTCCTTTATTTGTACATTTGTTTGTATTGACACTGCGAGATATTAGGGGGTCCAGAGCTTGATTGGTTGCATTCAGTTGGTTGCAGTGTGGTTTGTATGTATGTGTGTGTGTTGTTGGGTCAGATTAGCTCTATTAATTTATATGCTTTGGTGGGGGATAGGTCACTGTCTTATTGTGCTGTATGTGTGATAAAGGGGAGCCACACCAGAGTGAAGGCATCCTCTGTTGCTTGTCCCTGTGCTATTTAAGTTTGTTGGTTAGCTTTTCTAATAGGGCGGTTTCCCATACATTTTGGCGCCAGTGTTCTATGTCCACTCCTGATAGGTCCTTCCAGTGTCTAGTTAAGTTTCTGGCTGCTAAGTAAGAGACTTCTGAGCACCTTGTCATGTCATGTGTGTTGTCCTGGAAAACATTTAATATGGATAGTTCTGGAGTTGCTTCTATTACCTGTTTTGTTATTCTGGATATTTCTTGTAGCACTGACATCCAAAAGGATTGAACTTTGGGACATTCCCACCACATGTGGAGGTATGTCTCTATGGAGGTGCAGCCTCTCCAGCATTTGGATGAGGTCCTTGTATGTATCAGCACCAGATTCCGTGATGTTAGATACCATTTATAGATAAATTTCAGGGTAAGTTCTCTTCTTTTGGCTGAGATGGATTTAAATGGTGATTTAGACCATATTTTGACCACTGGATGGGGTTTATTTTGTATCCTATGTCATGCTCCAATTGGTGAGGGAGTCTGTAGTGTCTTGGAGTAGTATTCGATATATTGCAGATACCACCCCTTGCCGTGTCCCTCCTCATCTCAAAAAGGGCATTGACTAATTTCCCATGGGGCTTTTTGAGATCAGGAAGTGCTGGCAGTTGAGGAGACTGCAGAGTGCAAATGGTTAATGGCAAGAAAACCAAAACCACACAACCACACCCATTTCATAATGATAAATTAATTCCAAACCTGCACAGACCAACAATAAAAGTAAATTTTAACACACTTTGAAAAAGAGGCAACAAAGGAAAGATCTTTTTCATGGGTGAATAAACCTTCTCAGAAATTGGAGGAGAGGTTCTGGCACAGCACTAGTTTTTTCAGCAAATTGCAGCAGTTGCCTTTGGTAATTCTCCAGTGAGTCCCAAATACACTGCCTTGAGAACTGTGGGGTTGGATTATCTTTCAACTTCCCATGTGTAATCTAGCAGGTTCACAATGACTGCAACATCCTCCTTGCCAGTGACTTTTTACTCTTACTTTGGAATTGTTTCTAAGGTTGAGGGTGGTGTTCTGTTCTGCATGGCCAAAATTTAAAGGCAAGTGATGTTTGTGCACCGCCTCAGACTTGGCATGAGGAGAGAAGCGCTCTATAATTCCAAGTCTGAAATGGGGTCCATGCCAAATCTTTGTTTCTGAAGCGACAGCAGCATGCTTGCTGCTTGCCTATGCTTTGTTCAGCTATGTGGCAGAAGCATTCCTTGAGTTGCAGGTGGTAAAAAATAGTTCATGGCAGAACTGCAACGATGGATGTGTTTGGGCAGGAGGACATAAGGTTAAATCCAGTAATTACTGGGAATTGGAGAGGGGCAATTTTAAGCCAGATGCATCACTGTTGAGCAATTAGGAAAGGATGGAGATATTTTGGTCTCTGACTTATCTTTAATTTCAGCAGTGGCCAAGAACATAAGTTATGACAGAATGAGAGAAGGACCATCTGGCCTAATTTCTCCGTTGTTTTTGTATGTGCGGGGGTGGGGTGTTTCAACTCAAAGCTCATTCCAAAAATAAATATGTATGAAACTTGAGGATTCTTTTCTATACTGTGTTTTCTTCTGCTCTGCCCCCAGTAGTCACATCAATGCATTATATACCCCCCAAAAAAAACATGGTACTTGCATTATATATTGTTTTCTAATGCTTGTGTTGTTGTGTCTGAGTTTTTATTAAGACTGCTGGTGGGGAGAACATTTCTCTGCCTGCAAAGGAATGTTCCATAGTTCCAGGTCACCCAAACTATGGAAAAATGTACTTCTCTTTCCATTTATTACATTCTGTGGTGTCCCTTTCCATGGGGTTTAGAAGATGATTAGACAAACAGAGGGAGAACAAGGTTTTCAATGGCAACTAGCAGCGGTGGAATTCAGGCTCGCAAATTTCAGCGGCACCCTGTGCAGTCCTAAAATTTGGCGCCACCTCCCCTCTCATATTCCATTCCACAGCATTGTTGTGGTGCCCCCTGCAGTGTGGAGCCCAGTGCGGCCGCACCAGGCACGCTACCCTAAAACCGCCTCTGCTACTAGTCTGCCTCTGTATACCAGTGGGAATCACAGGTAAAGAGAGTGTTTGGGGCATTTGCTTGCCCCCTGTGAGAATAGGATGCTGGACTAGATGGGTCTTTGGCCTGATTCCCAATGGGAAGCATTCTCTCCACTTATGATTCCCAGCATCTATTTGGTGGCTGCCTCTAATAGAGGAGGGAGAAAATAGCCATTGTGGCTAGTAGCTATTGATAGCCTTATCTTCCATGAATATGTCTAATCCTCCCTCCAAAGTGTTGGCATCTTGTCAGAGCAAACTGCATAGTTTAACTATGCACTTTTTGAAGGCCTACTTTCTTTTGTCTATTCTGAATATTCCAATGTTCACTGTGTGTTATAAAAAACCTTAACTATCTTAACCTCTTAGCGGATTCATTTGTTGTATATTTCTATATTCAGATAGAACCTTTTATGCAGGAGGTGTCATATTTAAGAAGAGAAAAGTCTGTAGTAAAACAAAATAATAGCTGGCTTTGTTTAATGTTCAGTCATTTAACACAATACTTTTGACAGGAAAAACATTTACATCATTTAATTTAGCACATATTTGGAATGCATATTTGGAAGTATGGATATTTGATAAAAAGGTGTTGCTGTTTTACTTGTTATAAAGAAAAAATGCTCATGATGGCAGCAGAATTCTTATCATCAGCCCACAATGCATGTTGTTGCTTCTATTAACGATCACATGCCTCATTTGTGGAAAGTGATACAAATTTCTCCAAACAAAATGTCTTTGGGAATCTGCTAACTGCAATGAGAAGGGAAAGGGTAAACATTATGGTAATTGAGGTATATGAAGAAATATCATAAATGTTTTCTTGTAATGATGATGAAACAGGCATTCTAGCTGCTTGAATGTTTAATGTTTAGGCTCAGTGCACGAACTTTCTCAAAATTAGAAGTGTCCATCTAAACAAAACAAATGGCAGTAATCATACAATGCAGAATCCATGCCAGCCTTTTCTTTGTATTCTTGGTTAGGGACAGGGGTAAAAAAAATCAGTTTAACATCTTTCAGGTTTGAATGGCTCTTTTCAGAACAAGGGAGTCATCCTTTTCCCCCCCGACTAGGATTCGTTTTCCTCTGCTATAAATAGCAAAAAGCAACAAATATGGTTGTACCCAGTGCTGCCATTTCACTTCGGCAACAGGCTTCACTTGCACAATGTAGAATCCTCACCCACACCCTTAAAATCTACTCTCGGAGGTTGGTGGACCCTCTGGAGCAGATTGGAAGTCATATCTATACATAGTCTTCTAGTTCCAGTGTTTGATGTTAAATGAGCCCTCTTCTCATACTGCCCCTCCACATTTAAATCAATGCACAGAGGGGAACAAGATTGTGCTGGCTGGTCCCATGCCTGATCTCTGTATGTCCTGCAGCCCTTTCCCCAGCCTTCATGCGTTGGGTGGAACATAGCCATGGGTCCTACAACAAACAAAAAAGCACACAACTGTATGCACATAGAGGTCCATACCTGTGGTTGGAAGTCCTGCTGTCACTATGGTTTCTGATTTTTTGTACCAGCCCTACTCTTGTAAAGTTGTATGTGCATATAGACTGTTACTGTGTTCCACTCAGTGTCCACAGATCAAGATTGGCACCAGTGGCTACACACAAGTTGGGGTAAGGCAAACAGCCAGGATCTCTTTCTCATCTGGGCATTGATTGAAAGTGTGTGCCATGTAAAAAAATACAAGAAATTCTCTCAATTTGAATCCATCACCTTTCTCTTAACTTTTGTAAATGACAGATGCTTCTTGCAGTTACTGTCAGCTGTACAAGGCAGAAAAAAACCACACTTTCCTATTCTTCCTGCTCTAATTCTTGGCAAGGAATTGAAATGAAACTTATTTCAGACATGTGACTTATTACAGCCTAATCCCACAAATGTCTTTATTGCTCTGTCTTATCTCCCCCCTCCTTTCCGGGGAACTAGAGAGCCTTGAATTAAATCCAGTATTATTAGACCAGTAATAAGTTGCACTGAATAACTCCTTAGGGAAGTGACCAATTAAAGCTGCACTCTAGATAGCTTCACTTATGCAGCAGAAAACCCACTAGCTGGTGCCCGTTTCTTCATTCCTCTCTCTCCAAGGCTGGCAGGAAAACAGGAAGGAAAGCAAGGGGGCACCTTCCCACCCAAGCACACATCTTTTAGAGGAAGGATGGACAACTCGCCTACCCCTGTTAAGGGCCACAAGGAATGTAATCTGAGGACAGGGCACAAGCCAGTTGTGGAAGCAGCTAAAGCCAGCAGCAGACAGAGCATGAGCAAGAAGACTTCTTTTTGCACCCTTCTCCACACAGTCTCCCCCCTCTCTTTCTGAAAGGTACCCCCTTTCTCCTTTTCTGATTTCTCTTTCCCCTTCTCCCTCTTTCTTCCTCCATACCTGCCTGAAGAGGGGCAGATCATTTTTGCCAGAGTTCAGAAAAGAAAACTTTTGAAATTAGGACCTTAAGGACCACAGGAGACCCACAACTGCTGCCTTTAGCGGGTTGGGAAAGCATTAACCATCAGCCAAAGAAAGTTTACAGATAAACACTTGAAGGATTTAGGCAGTCTAAATGGGACATTTATGTATCATGATGTATGACTTCTGGAACAGACATACACCTCTGTAAAACATGACCATAAACTAAGATTGGATATGATCCTATTATTACAAGAATGTGGCAAAAAGAAATGTAAAAAGAGCTCTTGGAGATGTTCATGAATCTACACATTAACTTTTCCATTTGTCATTTTTCATAAGCTGTTACTGTAGAAGAGCAGGATAAAAATACTAAATAACAACTAAAACAACAACTAAAACTGCAGAGCTATTTCTGGCTTTCTTGTATTGATAGGCTACACACACTGCTATGCTTCCCCTACTTGAGTCCTTCTTTTGCAGGCACAGGCAAACTCAGCCCTCCAGATGTTTTGGGACTACAATTCCCATCATCCCTGACCATTGGTCCTGTTAGCTAGGGATGATGGGAGTTGTAGTCCCAAAACATCTGGAGGGCCTGTTCTTTTGCATAGCCAGACTGTATTGCCTTTATAAATGCAATCCTTAATTGACACAGCCCATAGAAATGGAAGTGGGGGCAGATCAAAAGCTCATGGGAGCCCAATTCATAGGAATTCAAGTGGATACAGTGAAGGAGAAAAGGAATTTAGGTGTCCTCCTCTCTGATCTACAAAGGTATTTGCATGCAAATCATTTTACAGTCCATTGTTTTTACTCTCCTGACAGCTGTGTTTGTACACCTGCCTCCTCCTAGGGCTTAATTGAATTTCTGTCCTGCCTTTGGATCAATGTACATTGTACACTATATTTTAGGGAATATTGTATTTGCTTTACTAAGCAAACAGGTTTAGTTCTCATCTCATCTCAGCCATTCTTATATCAAGAATTTCTTCTAAAACTGACATATACAATTATCTGACTTCCCTCCAAGCAATGATTTCCTTTCTTTTGGAAATGGGATTCCTGATAAATATGTAGATAGCCCTTACCACTTCAGACTGATGTGAGAATATCATTCATGCCAGAGCAACTTTCTGGCCTCATCTTGGCACTCTGCATTCCAAATGGTGCTTCTGGTGTAATTATTCCTGACCCGGGATTAGATTCCGATACATTTTTTTAAAAAATATTCTTTTTCTATTTATTGATATCAGACCGAGTGCATCTCAAGTGTCACAGAACTGTAAGCTGCCTCATTTATAGATTGCCTCTTGGAGAGTTCATCACAGAACCCTGCTTACTCAACCAAGGCCCTGGGAGCCTAAGTGCTGCCACTGCCATGGATAACAAAATGGTTCTATTGCGGGAAAATATTTTCATTCTTTCATGCATCTTTCCAGCATGATTACTTCAGCTCAAGCTGGGGAATTATGAGGGAGACACTGTGCAATCCCTCATCGTTTCAATGGATATGAACATCTCAAGGGAGCATTTTGGTGCCTTGTACCCCATGGGTTAAACAAGCATGCCTTCTACTTGAGCTACATCTCCCTCCCCCTGCACCCCGCCCTGAGTTGGCAGGGTTTTAAATAGCAGGAGGGCCACTACCACATCCACATCCCTGCAAGACAGCTGGGGAGGGAGAGGAGGGCATTAATATTGCTCCAGCGACTGGGCCCCATGTCATTGCAGACCAGCTCAGCCCCTCCACACCTCTAGTATGCCCCTTCAGGGCCGCCTTCTGTTTATGGCTGTTGGGCATCCCATAGGGGACCCTCCCACCCGTCTGCACATTCGACAGGTGAACGGGGGAAATGCCACACGATTGAAGGGATGTTTGAGTCACTCCATTGGAGGTGGCTGGTAAGAGGCCAGCTTAGCTGGGAGAGCTGGGTGAAGGAACATCTCTATGCTGTTCAGTAACAATATACAGTTGCCCTGCACAAGAGGGTTGGGAATTGCTCTGCCTGGCTGCCATTTTACACTATTGCTAGGGAGTATGTCCCACTGAACTTAATAGGGTAGATTTCACAGTAGATTGTGCTGTTAAAAGCATCCAAACCTGCAAGTTGATGTGATCACCTTACCTTACCAACGAGGCACTTTTGCATTCATTTCAATGGAGGAGAGAAATTGACTAGATGAAAAACTGGTCGCATTGCACCTTTGTTCTTTAAATATGTGATCTAAGATTGCCAAGAAGTCAGACTTTAATTTGAATGTATTGATGGGCAAACATGTAAGTTTCAGTCTCTCGCTTCTCCAATCTTAACTTCAGTCCTCCACATTTCCACATTAGTTTGTGATTTTTGTTCAGTCCTAATGAAAATTCACCAGCATTTTAGTGCAAATTTCTCCCAATGTACAATTTTTTTTATGCAGTTTTGCCTGGTATAGAAATGCTTTCAAAGCCATTTACATTTTGCTTGTTGTTTCCACTAAAATAGCCATTTATATACACACATCACACTGTTATACCCATTTCTGTACACATTATTTCACTGGAGAACTGCACTGCAAAATTCAGAGACTTGCAAAATTCAAAGGATGTCTGTGTTTTGGTCTGCATCTTGTTTTTGGATGCAGACCAAATTTAGGTAAGTTCACTTTTAAATGAGAACTGAATCAAATTACCCCCCCCCCATACAACTGCTCAGGGATGACACACATCCTTGAAAATAAGGAAAACACCACCGTGTAGGCTTGTCATCTACAATTCTGCTGGATCATTCATATTTCATTGTGCTTTGTTACGGCAGCTTGTTTTCCAGAAATCAAGATCCTCTGACATGCGTATTTATTTCTATTAAGCTTAATGAGTTTTTCTCCTCAATTACTTGTACAACTTTATTTACACAAATTTTCCAATGCTAGCAGAGCATGCTCTTCCTGTTCAATAATATGACAGCAGAAGTGAGTGCACAATGGCTGCTAAATACATTTACCTGCATAATTTTACCCACATTTACTTTTCACACAGCCATCTCTTTGTTCTTACCATTCAGTTTATCCTAGTCAAATTGATGGCTCTAATATATGACTCCCTCCCAGAACAGGATCCATAAAGACTCACTGGACCTGAAAAAAAAGCTCATCTGCTTGTGTCCTTGTTGGGAACAAGAAATCAGATGGTATGACCCCTTTGTTAGTCAACCTTCACTGGTTACCAGCTCTCTGACATATTGACAAGAATGTTTTACGATCTGATTTTTATTGTTTATTAGGTAGTTCATCTGCTTCTCTTTCTGAATTGATGGCTTAGAGCAAGCCCCTTTGCTCTCTGCAAGCAGCACGGGCTGGAGGACAATGGCATGTGTCATTCTCTTTGAAGTGCGCTTGATGTCTGTAGACTATAAAATTAGACGACCTGCTTATATAGCAAAATATGAAACTTCCAGGGGGAAAGTACTGTTTACGGTAATGTTATTATTATTCTTTTGCTACCTTATGGGTAGCTTGAAAAAGTTCCCTAGACTATGGAAAACAGGTGAATAGGATTGTAAGTTTGCTTCTGCTGAGGCTGGAGTTAAGTAGGCTGTAGCTCCCCATCGAGCCACCAGCGTAGCCCTCCCTTGATATGTGACTTAGGCTGGCTTAGATTCAAAGGGCTTGTCTAACATCTGCCTCCTTACTATGGACACCAAAGAAGGTTTGCTAGAGGCCTCAAATTATTATGGACTCCTCCACACAATTTTTCAATGCTGCATTCATTCTGATTTGCTTGCAGAAACTTATCTAGAGATTGGATTATGCCCAGTCTTCAATAAGCATCAATCCTGATTTGCTTAAGTGGGACATATGTCTTCCCACACTTTTCAGTGCATGTCCATTCAAAAAGTCAGTTTTTTAAAAAATAAAAAGAATTTGTACTAAGGAGACAGAATGTTTTCATCCACTTTAACTGTGAAAACCTATTTTGAAGCATGTGTTTGAATCCTGCTTGCAAAACAGTGGCAATCTGGAAGCACCTAATGAACCTTTGTTGGCCGTTCCTGTATGAGAGCCTAGGAGAGCAAAAAAAGTATAAAAGGAACCTCCTTTCTAAACTGGGCAAAGATATGGATGGGTGGGCAAGGCTATCAGGCTATATTCAGGTTCAGAGGCTGCAGACCTCTAAATGCCCCCATGCACAAATCCTGTTAGCACTCAGCAGGTGAGCTTGCTATTAGAGGGAGTGCTTGGTGAGTTTATAGATAAACTTCATGGGTAGAAAACAAGGTGTCAGGATTTCTGAACTTGTGTTCTCATAATAACTGTTCATATAAATTTCAGAAACAATATTTGTTTTTGAGTATTCATTTCAAAACTTTATGGCCCCTTATCCAGTTGAGTGATGTTTAAATCCCATTGAAATCAATTGAGCTTAAGTTATTTGTGAAAAGCTTGTCCCATTATCTTCAATGAGACATAAATGCAACTAACTCTAGCTAAACTGGGACCATGCCATTGACCCTGTTCATTTCCTCTTAATTTGCACTTGATGATTGTGATCAAAACAGAAAGGGGAAAGGACTTGAGAACAATTGATATTCTACTTTAAAAACCCTTTCTTTTCTTTGTCTGCTTCCCCCCCTGTATATTGCTTTAAAGAATGCTAAAGCAAATGCTGATCTTAATCAGATCTGATCCTAAGTACCACACACTTCTATTTTAATATCAATATTAGAAACTTCAGATAAAGATTTGAAAGGGCAGGCCTAGTTTGACTATGCATTCTAATTAAGGCCACAAAAAGGTGAACACATATTACCTAAACAGAGGTTAATTTTTCTTTCATGTACTTCGGCTTTTTACTTTTGTAAATTATTGATTCCTCTGCCTATTAGTCATTGCACATTAAGCGGCTCCTTTGGAAATGACTTTCACCCCCTCAGTATTCATGGAAGCGGAAGAAAAGCTTCTTAGCGGCACAGTGGGGTGAACTTAGCTGTGGCTCCATCCTCTCTCAGGCAAGAAGCCTATCTATGTATGTACCTATGAACCTGCATAAGAAGAGCAGCCCTGCTGGAACATACTTAAAGGCCTATCTGGTCCAGAAGTCTGCTTCCCACTGTGGCCAATCATATGCCTATGAGAAGCCCACAAGCAGGGCATGAATGCAACAGTCCCCACACTTTCTGTTGTTTCTAAGCAACTGGTACTTAGAAGTATGCAGCTTCTGGAGGTAGCTGGATAGCCTTGTCCTCCATTGATTTATTTAATCCTACTTTAAAGCCATCTAAATTGGTGGCCATCACCACATCTTGTGGTAGCAAATTCCATAGTTTAAACTATGCACTGTGTGAACAAGTACTTGCTCTTGGGTGTCCGTGTCCTTATTACAGGAATTATAAGGATTTACACCCCATTCCGCAACATATGCTCAGCATAGCTTATGAAGAAATAATGACAGTCTCAGGCTATTGAATGGATGTATGAGCATTCACTTGGGATGGCTAAATAATGTAATGTGCCATGTGAGAGACATACCCTGCTGGCCCTTGCAATGCTGCAAAGGATATTTGGCCATAATTCTCAGATCATAAACATACTTGCTAGGGAGTAAGTATCCTTGAGCTCAGTGGGACATAACTTAAGAGTAAATGTGTTTAGGATCGCACTGCCACTGTCATCTTATTTGAAATAAGTATTTTACATTTTCATATTTATTTTAACTTTTTAATTCTGTTTATATACCTGTTTCCTTTCTGAGTCAATGGTGGCATCTGAATAAGTAGGCTTCTTCTCTGGTAATGGCAAAGTTATGGCTGTGGATATGGCAAAGTTTTTGCTGTTGATGGATGGGGTAGTGACTCCCCCAGCAGGCTCCTGTTCTTCAGCAGAAAGGTCTGGGCAGGCTGAGGTTTTTATCCACCTCTCAGCTGGGAATAGACTTCCTACTTCTGCTAACCTCCTGTCTCTGCAGAATAATGCAAACATGCTTCCTTTCTCTTCAGTGTGGGAATGGTTGTGGATTTATTATATTCATAGCTTTCTGGGTTGCTTGCTATTTTTCTATGAAAGTAAGCATTCAGAAGGTTGTTGCCTACCACCCCAGTAACCTTTTCTCAACTTATGCACATACAGAGGGAGATCAGGCCTCTAGGCTACAATTTCAAATCAATTAAGCTGGAGTAATTGCTCCATTGAAAGTAATACGATACTTTTAAGTACTTGGGCTTAACTGGGTCCTATTCTGGCTGCTGTTTCCCCAATCAACGTAATTGTTCCAATGAATGTTCACACACGACCTTTGCGTAGATTTAGCATTCTCATTATGGCAGATGATGGGACTTCCTCAAAGGAGTAGCTCCAACCTTTAGCATGGCCTTTTTCTTTTTACAGGTATTCTGTCTCTTGTGTATTGCCCCAGTTTTAAAATCTAGAAATGAAACATGAAGCAGTGGCTGGAAGAGGTACCGATGCACACAGAAAACAACTTCTAGCAGAGTTATCAGCTTATCCTCCCTGAGCCTATAGAGTAAATTTTAATTTATATCTCTCCCTTCAGTACCTGAGCATTGATTTTTATTCAGGAGATAATACCGCTCCATCGGGGAACTGGCTCCTTGCTTCACAGACCCATTCTAAGTTAACAATGTCAAAAGTTAAAACGGCAGCCAAAGTTCTAAAACATTTTCTCAGGAAAAAGCGTCATATTTGTTTCTAACACTTAGTTAAAAAAGAAGTGCTAATGTATTCAAGTGAGGGAACATTTCTACAGGCTGTAGGGAGAGACCATCAGATGCAACTTGTCCATGAATGAGAAAAATGCACATTTAAGAAGGGCAAAGTTATCACTTAAAATTTTATGTGTGATAGATTACCCAGGATGACACAATTGTTTGATGTTTCACAAATGCAATGTAGGAACCGAAATCCTAAATAAACAAAACAATGTTTTCTTCTGGAGCCCAGTGATAACATTTTTGAGTATGGCTGACAAAACAAACATACTATAGCATAGCCTCACCATCTGCCCACAACTGGTTTAGGTTTTTTTTAGTCAATACGGTTCTGATAAACTTTTTGTTCATTTTTCCTATTGTTTTTGTGTATGGAAATGGATGTATTCTGTTTTGTTTTTGTCTTTAAAAAAGATCTCTATAGAAATTACCGGGGGGGCTGGGGACGATGACGACGGACTTTGGTTTCCCAACAACTGAAACATATGGAATCTAAAGCTCTAAATACAACCTGGTGTGTGTGTTTCACAGTTTGACAGTGGAATGGACTCCGTCAGGATGTTGTGGACTCTGCTTCATTTGAGGTTTTTAGGCAGAGATTGGATGGCGACCTGTCAGGGATACGTTAGTTGAGATTCCTTCATTGCAGACAGTTGGACTAGATGACCCTTGGGGTCCCTTCCAACTCTACAATGTTACCATTCTATGATTCTGTGACACATATGTGGAGTAGGGTTCAGACAATGCCCACTGTCCCCCAACCTGCTCATGTTCAACAGACCTTTTGAAATTCTGAAAGTTTGAAATTCTGAAAGTTTGGACGTTGAATTAACTGAAATGTCAGGGAACCTGTGGTCTAAACCACTGAGCCTTTGGGCTTGCCGATCAAAAGGTTGTGGTTCAAATCCCTGTGACAGGGTGAGCTCCCGTTGCTCAGTCCCAGCTCCTGCCAACCTAGCAGTTTGAAAGCACGCCAAACGTGCAAGTAGATTAATCGGTACCACTCCGATGGGAAGGTAAATGGCGTTTCCGTGGGCTGCTCTGGTGTCAGTGTTCCGTTGCGCCAGAAGCGACTTAGTCATGCTGGCCACATGACCCAGAAAAACTGACTGTGGAGTGGACAAACGCCAGCTCCCTCGGCCTGTAAAGCGAGTTGAGCACTGCAACCCCAGAGTCATTTGCGACTGGACTTAACTGTCAGGGGTCCCTTTACCTTTACCTAGATTACATGGAGAGAGCCATCATGTTTATATGTCAGTAGTCAACCTCCTCTGATGTGCCACGGTGCATATATGCCAAAGGCATTTGAAAACAAATTGCTATCAGAGAGGCACACAGGTGAATGAAGAGCTCAGGCTCTTTGCTGTCAAAGTTTTACTTAAATGTTTTATTGACCATCATTCAATGTGCCTTGTATATTTGCTGAAGAGTTTACGAGATTTTTTTCAGTTCAGCCCATGTTGTAATCATGCATATGGAAGGAACTCAAGCATAACGTTTTGTAATTAAGATTAATGCATGGTTGTAAGATCTTCGGTGCTTGCAGGATTTTAGAAATCTATTAATTTCTTATTAGTTTCAGTATAATGATTAAACCTTTTAAATGGAAGGCAAAATAAACTGCTGAACCCAACATTGCGAGAGACCTAGCATGTGCTGTTCATTTAAGCACTTTCAGTGATTTAATTATATTTGATCCCATAATCCTTTCACTGAGTTGGAAATTCAGAAGTTTCATTTAGATTTAAGTGATGGTTAATGAGGGCAGTGGGATATCTTTTGTGGTGCACAACTTGTGAATAATGCAAACTATAACTCATATCTCTTTCAGCAAAGAAAGCAGAACCAAATCTCACTGAGAGTATGTTCTCATTACAGAGGTTAAGTGAGCAACATAGAATAAATTATCAAGTTCTCATTGCACACACAGGCTATAGCGAGGAAGACAGCCTTTCATGAGCTAGCCAGGCTTTCCTCGTGGAGGCAGAAAACAAAACTCTGTAGGCTCACATAACTCATTTGGAGTTATGTCAACAATAAAAGCCCCATGGATGTGTTGCAATCTAGAACGCATCCAAAATCTTTTACTCTCTCACTTATATCTATATCATGTTCTTCCTTCAAGGAATTTTAGGATGGCATATACACTAGGTGCATACAGTGGATTTGAACAAATCCAGAATCTTGAACTGGTCACTCCAGACAGATTTGGGACTGGTTCAGACTAGGCATCAATGGAGAGGGAAAAGATACTAATTGACCCACAACTTCTCACTTGTAGCTTGGCTACCGCAAAGGGATTATCACTATTTAGCTGTGATGCCCTTTTAATTTGCAAGAATGGGAAGTTTTGGGTTGTGGTTTCTGCAGTGGTCTTCATTCTCAACCACTGGATCTCTGGTGAATTTCATATCAACTAAATCAGGCTTCCTCAGCCTCGGCCCTCCAGATGTTTTGAGACTACAATTCCCATCATCCCCGACCACTGGTCCTGCTAGCTAGGGATCATGGGAGTTGTAGGCCAAAAACATCTGGAGGGTCGAGGTTGAGGAAGCCTGAACTAAACGAATGGCCTTAATTGGGCTGCATCATTGTGAAATTGCATGCTTGTTATTCCCAATTCTCCTGTGCAAACACACAGTTTGTTTGCCCCTTGCATGCTCCCCCAACCACTGCAATAAAGCATCCCAACAAATTTGCTATTTTAAAAAGTGAATGGGTAAGATTGCAACAGGCAGCACATGACATAAAAATTTAAAATTCGGTAATCATTCTCACTGCAGCCACCCTGCCAAACCAAGGTAGCCACATCTGCTCCCTGCCTTTGAGCTGTTACCTATGCCTCACTGGTTTTCCAGCATGAGATTTTTTAATTTTATGGTCGTATCTTAAAACTGGTTTGCCCAACTTAGTAAGCAAAACAATGGAAAAATCAGCAAGCCCTCTCTTCTATTTCAGAAGAGTTTAGAAAACCTTGATTATGTCAGAGTTTTTTCGTGCTTGACTTTATTCTTCTTCCTGAATCTTTGATTAGATTTTTGCTTATCAATTTTAATCTGTTTGATGCTTTGCGTATTGTTTGATGTTCAGTTTTAAGAATTGTTTTATTGTTTTGCTTTCTCCTTTTGTGAGCCACCTTAGGGAGAGATAGTTTTAAAGGTAGTACAAAAAATTCTTAAACAAACAAACAGGTGTTGGAATGTTGAAAAATAAGAAAATAGGAAAACTGGGAATTTTCAAAGCCACCAAAATAATAAACCTGTGATAGGTATGCCTTCATTAATAATATTAGCGATTTTCCGCACCAGATAGATGGCCAAGAACTCTACAGTAATGCAAGACGACAGTGAATCTTTCTTCTGAGAAGAATATAATATTTTGTCCTGACTTCAGATACTACCTTACCAATTAAGTCTATCAGCAAATGCTGTCTAAATTTTTAAATGAGATCAGAGACTTGGTGCCTCAAACCATATGCCTCCAAAAGAGAAGAGGGCACTGCAGGTACTGGATGTAAATGCAAATGTTGTAATAGTGCCTAAAAATAGTGGAAAGATTTCTCAATATAGACTATTTTTCATTAGAAATCAAAGTTAGGGCTCTCAGTCTCTAGGTACACATTAGTAATAATGATTATTTCCTAGAAGGGGAGAATGCTGAAGTCTCTACTACGAATACTTTCAAATTAAAGTTCATTCAGCTAAAAGGGTTACTTACTCATGGGCAGAATTAGAGGAAATTTTCCATTACCAAGATATGCTAAGCTGCCTTTTGGGCAGCTGGCCAACTTTTAAGAAGGCATTACAAGCTTATCTCAAAAAATGTGTATTCCTCAGTAATAACTCAGGGAGCCCTTTGCATTCCTTGTAGATTTGGTTAGAATCCCAATTTGCGTCTTCATTGTTTTGATAGAGCTATCCAATTGCATTGAATGAGCAAAGGTAGAAGAAGAAGAAAGCATTTCACATGATTGTTTGCCTCAAGAGGGCAATTCTCTTTGCACAAGCACCTTTCCTGAAGCTTGAGCCTCAGTCTCTTAATGGTTTGTTGTTATATTATGAGTGGCTGGAGCCCTTATTAGCAAAGGCCTTAGGCTAAACATCTTTCATGTAAGGGGCCAGGATATTATTTTAGGGTATTGCTTTAAAAAATGGAAGTGTACATATATGCCCAATCAAGTACCAAAAACGGAATCCTTCTGAAGTAATGGGAAACACAGGGAGCAAATTGTATAACTCTATAAGAGTTTTTCAGAACAAGGGCAGCTTTTGGGGGAATATTACATGCCAGTAGCAGGTGGAGCAACAGATGCAATATTACATTCTAGTCTGACAAAAGTCAGATTTTTTCCACGCACACCTACCATAGACCTAGGACACAAACCAGTTCTCAACAAAGTGCAAAGCATGGCTGGTGAGGGGCCTGGCCTGGGCAGGAAGCATGGGGTTCACCACTCTTTGGTAAATGACTTCTTTGGCATGATCAGGTGTCAGTCCTTGCCTATCTATAGATAAAGACAGAGGCTTGAATCATTAAAAGTGCTCTCATGAGATGGTTGTTGAAACCCGCCCTCCTCCTCTGTAGCCTGCTGCCCACCACATACTTCCTCCATTCAGGAGATTCCCTGACCCCTCAGTAAAGGTTTGTGGGCAGAGGGCCTTCAAGGGATGGTAAAGGTTCCTTCTGTGAATTGTCCTACCCAAGTGCTTCTTAGCTTCAAGCCATACTCCTTCATACCCTCCAACAATTCTCCAATGAAAATAGGGACACCCTATTCGATTATTTCGATTTCTTCTTCTTCCTCCTCCTCTTCTTCTCCTACTCACGACCACCACCACATACTATTTATACCCCACCCATCTGAATGGGTTGCCCCAGTCCCTCTGAGCAGCATTCAACATATATAAAAACATAAGAAAACATCAAACATTAAAAGAATTCCCTATACAGGGCTGTCTTCAGATGGCTCAGGGGTCAGATAACTGAAGTCATATCCTCCAACATTTCTCCAATGGAAATAGGGACATCCTAAGGAGAAGCAAGGCATTCTGGGATCAAATCAGAAACTGGGATGGCTTCTGTAAATCCAGAAATGTCCCTGGAAAATAGGGATACTTGGAGGGTCTGCTCTTTATGACTGTGAGCTGGCATAATGTGAGTAAAATATTGTTTGATGCCAGTCAGCAGATTCAGGATAGACTTGACCATAGTTACATTCTTTAACAGCTTCAAAGAACTGTTATTTCTAGTGCAGTCATTTTAATATATTGTGTGCTGTAGGAGTCCTGTATTACCTGGGTGCTCAGAAAAGAACATGCAGGTTATCGCTCTCTGTCCCCCCACCCCCAATGACGTATGGAAGAATCTTTCAAGAATTACAGTGGCAATGTCATTCTGGCTTTTCTCCCATCCAGTCAGGGTTACAAAATTAGCTGCACTATATTGCGAACATTTGTTCCCTATTTAAAACATTTCAGCTTGCACACAATGGACAAAAAGTTCACATTCTCATTGCTTCAAACTCCAGCCATGTTTTCTTGGCTGTTTATTGAGCCCATGGAAACATAAGCTACCTGTGTATCATGTTTGTCTGCTGATTTTTGCTTTTGGCAGAAGCCTGTATTCACATTAACCCAAAGACAACCTGCATGCATGCATGCAAACCCTGTGCTCTGTCTCAGAGACCCTGCTCGGAGACTAGGATCATGGCCTTTTGGGCGGTGGCCCAGGCATTTATGTCTGGAGCTGTCTTTCCCAGCCGTTCAATCGGCCCTGAAAACCCTTTTGTTCAATCTGCTCCTGCGCCATCTTCCAAGGGGAGCCTCCCACGGAGGGCATTGCACTAATGCAATTGTGTGGTTATTAGAGCATGGGTAACTTGAAATAATGTACCCAAGTAGCCTTGGGTGGGCCTTACTGTGAAAGGCAGCACAGATAGACTGGCAATAATAAATAAATTAATAAATAATGTGGCAGCCTGAAGGTGATTCTTCTCACCTAGCATATATGTGCCCTGAAAAAGTCATTCTTTCCATCAAGCACACCTCTGGCTACGGTTATTATTAGAGCAGAGGCAAGCGTTCTTTGCGAGTCCTACTCCTAGTTAATATTCTTTTGAGTCACTGCCATGACTCTCCGTTAAGAGGTTTTATCCTTTAGCAAGTATTTATTTAACCAGTCTCCTCTGACCATGAAAGTTGGTGGTTTACATTTGCAATTGTTAAGTGGGAGGAAGCTTGTAATTTTCCTCTAAGCTTAGAAGAACAAGGGAAACTAACATTTTCGTGTACCAACTGTCACTCAATCCACCTGCTGACAAGTGCTCTTTTGAGAACTGCACAATGTTTTGCATATAAAGTGAAGGCAGAGGTGTGTTTTTTCTCTCTCCTTTCCATTGCATTTTACACAGTTTAATTTCTTGCTAGAAGCAAAAATATTTTAGCTTTGGATTTTTTTATCTTTTAAAAAAGCTTGCAATCAAGAAGTGCATCCAGGTAGAGTGGAATCCTTTCTAAATTATATTTCATCCATGCCACCCAAGTGTAACCCATGCTATTGGCAGGTATTCTGCAGGAAATAGCAGTTAATCCCTGACCTATTAACAACCAACAAAATCTCCAACCAAATTTCTATCCTCCATTTGCCCATAACTGGAATTTGACGCTATGATTTGGAGCATATTCAGATGTTATGGACAATCAGATAATTATCTGATCAGGTTTGATCTTTTGCCTATCTCATGGCCTTGCAAGGGTTGTGAAACAATTTTTTTTACACAGGAATAAAATGTATAATCATGCTCTAGTTGCTACTATGCTATGTCCAAGAATTTATACAGTACCAAAACAAACAAACAAACAAACAAACAATCTAATAACTTAAATAACAATCTTTTAGTGTCTGTTAGAATTTAAACAATTGCTAGAGTAAAGACTGGATGTGTGGGTGTGTTTATTGCTTTAGCTTCTGGCTGGTAAGTGACGTTATTTAATTTTTAACTCCAGATATCAGAGCAATATGTATGACTTCAGAACATTTCTTCCCCCTTCTCATTGCCAATAAAGCAATTTCACACTTTCCTGAATTTCTAAGAGAGGCTATACTTGGAAGTGTTAATTAACCAAATCACTAGTAAGATGCAGTGAAAAACAGGATATGAAATGCAATTTCTATTCATCAGGTTGGAGTGGAAGTGAAGGAATAGCCATTATATGACGGATATTTATAGGCTTTCCGTTTTTAAAAAGTTGACTACAAAAGCTTACACTTATATTAGGTAATGGAGCACGCTAATAGAACCATTAAAGAAGGTTCGCAGGGAAAAAATGTTAATGATAGATTTTCAGAAACCAGCTTCACATTTCACAGCAACCTAAATGTTACTATAGGCTGAAAGTCGACATAGCAATATTTTCTTAAAATGTGATGTTCTGAGGTTGAGAAAAGGTTTTAGAACCTAAGAATCCACTGTCATTCCCACAACAACAAGCTTTCATCTGTGACGGCTACTCGTGTTTGCCTTCTTCACCAAATATACAAACAGGATACTGGATTAGCATAAATTATGGAAATAACAAACAAACAAACAAACAAAACCCTCATCCAGGAATAAGTGGTGATATTATGACCTTTCATTGCTCTGTGGGTTTTCTTTGCCCTGCATAACATTCTACTTTTGCCCTCCATGTTAAAAATGACTTGAATTTATTAAAGGAGAGACAATATTCTTAATTATCAAACGGAACACCTAAAAGCTTGTGCTAACTCATGTGGAATTTTCAGCCTCTTACTTTGTTACACACCTGTTACAGTATTTTATCCAGGCTTAAAGAAATTACAGACAAAAGAAGGTGATTCAGTAAGGGCAATGTAGGTCATATCTACCGTGTATCCTCCTCCTGTTGAAAAATAGCATTTGTTTTTCAAGGAATCACTAAACTCTCCAAAGCTCAGAGCAGAACAGTGTGAGTTGAGATGACAGTTCTCTCGCTCTCATTCATTTGCACGGTCATTCAGAATTCTTGAATGGTGTCATAAGAGAAAATGGGTGTCATTTCTCAGTTGACTAACCATTTCCCACTCTTGCTCATACAAAGCCCTGGATGTCTATGTGCAATGTGTTGCACATAGCTGCAATGTGCACAGAGTGCTGTTCTTCTTGCATATCAGGAAAGGTACCAGCTAACAGGCCAATACAGTGCTGTCCATTCTAGATCGATTGCATGCAATGATGTGGCAAGACACCACTTACCACTAAATGCGAATGTGCAGAGATGGGAAGAATAAGCCTTTCAGTAAGATAACATGCTGTGCATATTTTATACAAAGGTTAGATAGCGACTGGCGATTTTGTTTGGTTGTGAAAATTGTAGGCTATCAGGCTGTCAACTCTCTTCATAGCTAATTTGTCCAACTCGTGGTCTGCTGCCTCTGGTATATGTTTTCTTCTTCACCTCCTTAGGTGTTCTGTGCCAACCTGTCACATCTTGTATTTGTTTCTGCAGTGAACTCTGGCAAAGAACCTCTCATGTTATACTAGCTCAGTACACAGCATGAAGTAAATGTCTGACTTTATTGTGTGATAAAAGGCAATTTTAATTTGTAAAGTGATTCCAGCTAATGGGAAACATTAATAATAATAATAATAATAATAATAATAATAATAATAATAATAATAATTTCGTTTCATTTCATTTCATTTCTATACTGCTTTATATTTTAAAGGGGGGAATCTCAAATCAGTTTACAACACATTAAAACATCAAATAAAACAAACCAGAATAAAACATTACTGGAGAGTGTAAAATATAATGTATACATTCAGAGCAACATAATTTACAGGAGACTAAAATATTAAAGATTTCAAAATAAAACATTACAAAGGTCGACTACAGAATGTATATCTAATGCAGCAAAGTGAACAAAATATTCTTAAACATTTCAGAAGAAAATATAAAATATATTTCAGAAGACAAATATAAAATGCACATTTAATACAGCATAATTAGCAAGAGAATAAAACATTATTCTAAGCATGGAACATATCGGCTGCTGTTGCTGCCATTCCTGCTGATGGTGGTTCATGGCAGATGGCGGCTCACGCTTGATATTCTGGGCGTCCACTAAGAGACAACCAAGATGGCTTCTGGTCTCTTCACCAGTCGTAGCTTTTGTAGCTAGAGTAAATCAGGGCCCTGCTCTCCCAGGCCAAGTGGGAAAAGGCCTGCAAACAGTATTTCCTCCCCCTGTGTTTATTCGTACCCTTTCAGGTTCCACAGTCTAGGAGAAATATAGAAAGTAGTGATAGTTTCTTTTAATAGTTTCTTTTACTTTCTTTTACTTTTACTATAGTTTCTTTTACTAGTATGAAACTGATAACATTTTCAGCCGTGGCGGGTCACAGAATGCTTTATACACAAGTTAGAAGCCCCTGTATCCTTGGAGCTGTGCAGGCTTATTCAAGTCCTCAGATGTTAACCAGGATTGCAGCATCTGACCACAGTCCAATAGAGAAGTTGGAATAAATATGTTGGATCTAGACAAGGTTGGTTACAATTTGTTGACACTGAAATATGTGGAAACCAAGCAATATTGGCTGGTGTGGTGAAGTCACAGAGTCAGTCTCCTGACACTAGCATCACTTCAGCTTATGTGGATGGGGCAAGGACATTGGCAATGCCAGGGCTGTGGGTGTGTCCACACAGCCTTTCCCCCAACTCTCTTACCCCATCCTAGCCGTATTCAGGTAAGCTATAGTGAGAGCTGTGTCAGGAGGATTGCTCTTCTCTGACAACTATTGGACCTAGCTTAAATAATGAGTAACTCAAATAAGTTTTTAAATTACCTTGTATTCAGTTAACATTTTATATTATATTACCTCCCACGTTGGATCATCACCTTGTCATGGTGAGTGGGCTTGCACGTTCCTATGATCCATGTGAGCGAAGCCGTTGGGAGTCTTGTACTCCCAGTAGGGTCACCCAAGGCAGTAAGGTCAAGGGGGAGGAGCTAGACAAAGAATGATCCAATAAGTGGCCTCCACAGTCACTTATAGACTCAGTGTTAAGACTGTGATAATGGAAGACATCTTACTTGCTTCTGAGTGATCGATAAACAAGAAGAAGAATATTATGTTACATCCAGTGAATCTCTTATAGAATTCCAACCATTTTTTTACTTTGGTAAATACAATGAAATGGAACTGATTTCTCCACATGGACCTAAGTGCAATTAACTTGATCTGGATCCAGATAGCTAATATCCAACTAAGTTATGGTTAGAGTAGACCCATTGAAATCAGTGAAACAAATTTTCTAAGTCAGTTGATTACAGTAGGTCTACTCTGAGCATGACTTTGGTGAAAATCACCCTATATGCTTAAAGCACCTACATTTGTGATGCATTATTCAACAAACTGGGTTTGTTGAATAAATAAATTACCAGCTGAAATCAGATAACCAAGTTTCAAATGATCATGTATCATTTTCCACCAAGAAGCTAGCTTAACAAATTCATAACTGATTCCAAAATCCAGCTATTCTATAACACGTTGAACAAATCTCAGTAATATCAAATGGTTCAGAATTATGTAGTTTCTGCAACAACAGCCACTGTATGCAAGGCGTCATTTCCTATCAATATTATACGACAAGAGTAACTCAAATGCAGGAAGTCAGCACTCACAACTTATTTATACTGCATAAATCCAACTGAAATAATAAAGACTGACTTTCTTATGAGTAAAGGTGTAATTTTCAAACTGCTTATGACAGAGTGGCTAAAGGATGTAGCATAAATATGCTTAGAATCCTGTCCAAAGAAGATTGTTTTAGGAGTAACATCTAAATGGCACAAGCTTCCTATTTTATTCCTACTGAAGATGTTTCAGAAACTCTAAACCCTGTAAATGACTGCCAGCATAGATGTAATCTTAGAAAAGTAGCTAATGCGTCTTTTTTGTTTCTGTCATTCTCTGGAATAAAAATGGCAATACTGTATTCAAATAATAATCAGTGGAAAGAAAAATACACTGTAAATGTTTCACTTTATATGATTATAGAGAAAAGGTCAACTAACATTGAGAATAGCGAGTCCCTTCCCCTTTATGTGGCTACTAATCTATTGGAGCATTGAGTAAATCACATTACAGTTTCTTCTTTCTGCCCGTATCTATCAAACTTTCTTTCTGTCACTCCCTTCTGTAACAAAAAAATACATCAACCACAATTGACATAAGGAATAAAAATACTGTTGTTACCTTAGCCAGAATTGATATTAAATATACGTATCTCACATCCTTCATCTGTTTTAGTTTGCTATTAAGAGTATGAAGATATGGATCCAAAGAACTGTGAGCAGAAGGAGAAAATGCACCAGTGCCGTTCCATAATTTCTTGAGCATGCACTTGCAAAATGCTTTTAACAATGCAGCACCACAGGGTATTACAGATTAAATTTTATGTTAAGGATGCAAGATACAGCCTGCAGCATTATTAACTCCACCGGGACATAAAAAGGGTCTTTTGTTTTATCTATTAAATTTATATCCTGCCTTTCCGCTCAAAGGAGCCAAGGGCAGCAAAGTGTTGTCCAAGATTTTGCACAACAAGAAAAATTATATCTGGGATTAATTAGCTAATGCAATGCCCCTCCGTGAGAAGAACAGGAAATGATAACATGCAGAAAAGGTGTTTTCCAACATCACAAATTTCTTAAGATGGTAACAGTAACAAAAACAAATTAAAATTAAAGAGAAAAAAATATAACTAAAAGAAGTGGAAATAGCAAGTTGAATGGCAGGAACAGAAGGAAATACTTTATTCCCTGAAAATACATTCTGGTTAAGGAAGGAAGTACAGTGGATGCTTGGGTTGCGAATGTGATCTGTGCAGGATGCACGTTCACAACCCGCAGTGTTTGCAACCCGCAGCGGTGCCTCTGCGCATGTGCGGATTGCGATCCGGCGCTTCTGCACCATGCGCAAAGCGCGTTCTGCGCATGTGCGACCCACGAAACCCAGAGGTAACTCGTTCCGGTACTTCCAGGTTTTGGTGGGTCCGAAAAAATGCAACCTGAAGCGTCTGTAACCCAAGGTGTGACTGTAGTTGGATACAGAATACTATTTCCATAGTGGCACAAGATAATCACTGCCTAGGATCCTGTGGTGTCTAGTACAAGTGGAAGGGCGAGGAGGCCTATGTCTTCTACTGGTTTCCCCCTTTATCTAGCCTTCACTATATCCCACATAATATCTGAGTATCCTTGGGATCCAGAAGGTGTGGCAGGTAAGCCCTGATCTGTGAGGAGAACCTCACTCAAGATTTTAAAGGAGCCAAATAATACAGGTTATATTATAATAATTAGAGAGAACTAGTTCCCTTTCTGCAAAGCTTGTTCGTACCCTGACTTGGAAAAAAACCTGCTGTGGTGAATGATTTAATGTTAATAAGCAGGATAATGTTCTTATTCATGAATTTACTCTAAAACAGAGCTTTCCAAACTGTGTCACGACACGTTAGTGCATGGGTAGGCAAATTAAGGCCTGGGGGCTGGATCTGGCCCAATCGCCTTCTAAATCCAGCCCGCAGATGGTACGGGAATCAGTGTGTTTTTACATGAGTAGAATGTGTCCTTTTATTTAAAATGCTTCTCTGGGTTATTTGTGGGGCATAGGAATTCATTCATTCTCCCCCCTCAAAATATAGTCCGGTCCCCCACAAGGTCTGAGGGACAGTGGGACAGTGGAAAAAGTTTGCTGACCCTTCATTAGTGCATCAGCTGCAGTGTGTAGGCATGTCGCACAAACGCTTCCCACACTGTAAAGGGGTTAGTTTAACCTCCAGTTTGCTAGTAAAACTGAATTACTGGGTCATGAAATGATGCATGTCTAAAAAGTGTGGCACCAACATGAAAACTTTGGAAAGCTCCGCTCTAAAATGTGACCTTGCTGTATTGGCTAAATGACATAAATTGGTACAGTATTAAAATTAAAATGGCAAGGTAAACAGCCAAGAGTAGCTGCAACGTTGCATTAATGTTTGCAATGCAGGGCCTGGCTATCAATCATCAGGCTATACAACTGTGATTTTACAATTGCATCCTAATCACATTATTATGTAATAAATCACAGTAGGACAAAAGAGAAGTTACTTCAGAGTAAACATGATTAGGATTGTGTTACAAATTAGCAACAAGGATTGACTGCTTTGCTTGGGATATATAATAGAAGCAATAGTAGTAGAGGAAAGCTAACAAATCTCTCTTCTTACTAGCTCACAGAATTGAAACAGGGGGAGAAATATAGGTAGTTGTAATTGGGTCAGCCTACCCCATTTCACCACCTAAGGTGAAAAGGGTAATGTTTCTTTGCGTTTTTCATTTATTAGGCTTTAGTAGCTTGCCACCTGAAGGTCTCCAATAGACTTACAGCAAAAAAGGCAAAAAAAGATATGTACAGTGGTACCTCAGGTTAAGTACTTAATTCGTTCCGGAGGTCTGTACTTAACCTGAAACTGTTCTTAACCTGAAGCACCACTTTAGCTAATAGGGCCTGCTGCTGCTGCCGCACCACTGGAGAACGATTTCTGTTCTCATCCTGAAGCAAAGTACTTAACCCGAGATAATATTTCTGGGTTAGCAGAGTCTGTAACCTGAAGCGTATGTAACCCGAGGTACCACTGTACTGCTTCCTTCCTTCCTTCCTTCCTTCCTTCCTTCCTTCCTTCCTTCCTTCCTTCCTTCCCACACTATCACCCCACCTCTCCACACTTCCAGCGGCGTTCCTGCAGTGGTGGGCTAGTTGGGGCGCTGCCTCTTGCATTTTCACTGCCTGAGGTGGGTGCTTCACCCTTCCCCATTGTTGGGCCGGCTCTGGTTGTAATACCGCCAGAATATATTTCTGTGGATCTGGTAACTTTAACCATAACAAGTCCAAACCTTCTCTTTCATGGAAAGGAGTACCATAGATTGGGGCCAGTATCTATAGCTCTATAGCTCTATTAGTAACTTGCAGATGCTTATTGATTACAATGTCACCCAGTGTTGATATGTGATATATATACTTTGGGCTTGCGCATATACCCTTATTGAGACCTTTGTACCTAGATTCTGGAAATAATAAAAAGAGGCAATGATAGATCAGGGTTTTACTTATAATCACAAATTAGTATTTCTGGGATTCTTAAAGGATACTGCTGCAGATGATTATCTAACTAGTAACTTTTTATAGTGCTGTATATTTGCATATACAGTCATACCTCGGGATGAAGTAGCTTCGGGATGAATATTTTCAGGTTGCACTCCGCGGCGACCCGGAAGTAATGGAGCATGTTACATCCAGGTTTCGCTGATCGTGCATGCGCAGACGCTCAAAATGACGTCATGTGCATGCCGGAAGTGCCGAATCGCAACCCGTGCACACGGGGACACAGGTTGCGTTCGCTTCTGGATGCGAACGGGGCTCCGGCACAGATCCCATTCGCATCCAGAGGTACCACTGTATATTACTTTCACTTATGTAGAATTGTATTCTTTTAGATCTAAAATAAATAAATAAATAAATTCAGATTAATCTTGATGGGGGGTTGGACTAGATCAGTGTTTCCCAATGATGGCCCCCTTTCAACCTTGATTCCTTCTTGTGTCCCCCATGGGCATAGCCAAGGGGGGGCAGCTGCTCCCCACATAAATAAAAATCAATACAAGTCAATACAAATCTGAATTTCTGCCCCCCGTAACAAAAGCCTGCACCCTAACAAAAATCCTGGCTATGCCCCTGCCCCCCATCGTGCCGGTAGAAAGGTAGCTATTTAAATGTTTGTTTGTAAACAGAATGTTTTATTTATAATTTTTATAATTTGTACAAAATATAATTACATAAAATGATAGGAATATAATGAAGTATTGTTGAAGCAGAAAAACATAGAATCATAGAGCTGGAAACTCAGCTAAAGCATCCATGCCAAGTGTCCATCCAAGTCCAGAACCTTCTGAGGGAGATGCATCTTCCATGTATTATAAAAAGTAAACAACATTTACTTGAGCCCTGTTATTTGACACTGGGGGGGGGG
This sequence comes from Podarcis liolepis, assembly GCF_965112155.1. Classification (NCBI taxonomy): domain Eukaryota; kingdom Metazoa; phylum Chordata; class Lepidosauria; order Squamata; family Lacertidae; genus Podarcis; species Podarcis liolepis. Next base: position 44,486,237 of record NC_139558.1, read on the forward strand.
GCAGGGACACCTACAGATACGGTCCAAAAAACACACAGGGAGTTCTGTATATATGGGAGAATTTTTAAAAGCAAGTGGTCCTCACTGATCTGGGGCAAAAAGATCTTGTCATGTGCAGGAGCCCTGGCTGCCTAGATAAAATACTATAGCCCCCCACACCCTTCCCTGGGAGTAAGGCTCACTGAACTCAGTGCAACTTTCTTCTGAGTAGACACTTAGTTATTTACTAGATGCAAATCAGCAGCACCAGACGACTCCACTCACCTAGGCACTGGGGTGCCTTGCAAAGTTGGGCCAGTGCTTCCGACAGGCCCTGCATCCCTCAGCAACACCCAGGTTGCCACCAGGCCCAGCACTGGCAGCAGCAACAAGCAGCTCTGGCTCGCCCAGCCTTACCCATTGGCACCTCACCACAGCACTTACCTGACCTGGAGGTTCTGGATTGTGGGCTCTACTGGTCATAATGGGATCCTCAGCAATCACCCTCTCCCACTGGAAACCAGGACTGCTCCAAGAAAATGTCAAAAGGAGCCCTTACCGGCTTGTGATTGGCTAAGCGGATAGCCAGCCAATCAGGATTTTTGTTTTTGAATTTTTTTTATTCATTTCTCACTTCCCTCTGTGGCCCCATAACCTTGTGTTATGGCCCCCCCCCTTTACACATTTTTCATCTGTGGCCCCCTTGGGATATCCTGGAGCCTCCAGGGGGTCATATAGCCCCTGGTTAGGAAACACTGGACTAGATAATCCTTGTGGTCCCTTCCAACTCTACAATTATTTGATTCTATGAATATAACTTTCCTGATTTCCCGGCTACCCAGATATTCCTATACAGTGTCTCAGTCCTTTCAGCCAAACTGAGTTGTGGTCTGAACATTAAGAGTTTTAAAAGGTCAAGTATGTATATTCACTGCTAGCAGTCAGACCAGCTCAACTGGCGATTAAATACATGTGAGTATATAATTTTTTAATTTTTTTAATTTGTAATTAATCATGCTCTTTTTTACTAGCTGCTCTAACTGGAGGTTAGCGAGAGCAGTCATTTCTAATGTGGTTTCATATGATTAGTTGATGGCGAAGGGGTCAAGGTTCTCAAGACTGGAAGATCAACAGAAGTAATTTCATTCTACCAATTAGTTTTGTAGCACAGCCTTTCCCAACAAAAAAGGTGGTTGGGCTCCTAGCTCTATGAAGAGGCAAAACATGAAGTGGTTCAAACCCAAATGGAAGATCTGTTGCTCTGCTATAAGTAAACTTAGTAGCAGCAAAGCCTCCAAGAATCCAGATGGGCATTGCTGATTTTATTACATGGTTACTGATCAAGTTTTTCAAAGACCCTTGGAGTGCTTCTGGCTGACTTTCATTATAGAGGATTAGCAAATAAGAAGGTACAAGTTAAGCCAGTCAGGCAAGAGGTGGGGGGGGGGTAGGTGTTTCTTGTTTCTTTTTTATCCTGCTTCACAAGCTGTTCCCATGGAAACGTTACACTCATCTGGTTGAAAACCTCTCACAAACATGAATGCATGAGTCAGGCATGTAAAGATGCTAATAAATAAGAAAAAACAACAACATTTGTTTGCTATATGGATAACGGCTCATAAATGGTTGTAGACCAGTTATGGGCCAGATTCCAAAGAGCTACATTAAGCATGCCAAGGAATTGGGCATGCCTAGTGGGGTTTTTTTTTTTAAACACACGTGTTAGTGGGTGGTAGTGGATTAATATGGATGGAGAATTCTGTTTGGTCAACATTTTAAGCCAACTGAGCTAATTAGCACCTTCCATACATAATAGCACACAGATTGGAACATAAATCGTCCTTTAGATTTCACACTTCTCTGAATTCTGTGATCCAGTTTCTAGCTCAAAAAGGACCAAAATGCATTAAAACTGCATAAATTAGGAGAAAATATGTTTAGAAAAGCATACATTGAGGTGAAACAATAATTAAATATGTATTTTGTATTGAAATATGTAAGTATGTATTTAAATACAAATTTTCTACAGACTTTTTAAAAGGACAGATTAATGCAGAAATTGGATGGAATAATGAATAAACATATGTGAAATTGACATCGTCCCCCAAAATATGGATCTTTCTATCCCTAGTAGTGGGAAAGCTGCTTTTTAAGTGTCTCTGAAAAATGTTTAGAGAGCAAAGTAAGGGATCTCTATATCCAGCCCAGAATTCTCTCCCCCCCCCATCAGTATTCACTTGATGCAAGCCTTATTTGGGGTAATCCTGTTTGAATATCTTCATAGAAATCTGCACTGAAATCTTCTTACTCTGAACCAGAAATAAATTCCTCAAGTCTCTAGAGTTGCACCTGAAAAAAATCCACAATACCTCATCTATCTGCCTTGTTTCATATTGAAATCAAATAAGAAGAGCCATCACATAACATTAGGAAAAGGCAATTCATTACCTGCAATGAATCAGAAATAATGAGCCAAAGAAAATCAGTGTGGTATAAATGTGATAATATAATACATGTTGGACTGTGAACATAGAAATGTGAATATGTTTTATCGAGTCCAGCAGTCTAAACTATTTATACACACACAACCTCACACAATTATTGCACCATATTGCACTGGTTCCAAGATTGAGGGCTGGCCAAGTATTATTACTTAATCAAAATATTTGCTTTCTAAACAGCAGCCACCAACCCATTCCCCGACATTTTAATTAGCCGTGGTTGTGGTGTCTGGGACAAGTAAGTGTAGTACTGTACTTCAGACTCAAGTGTGTGACTCCACCAAGGTAAAGCATGGGTGGGTTTTTCAAAGGGAAGTAGTATTACCCTGTTACATCAAAGGGGAAATCCCCACTTGGCTTTGATGTTTCCTAGCCTTTTAAGTCTATTTTAAGTCTATAGGAGATTTATCACTGATATGAATGGGAGCGGGGAGAGTCATACAAATGCTTTAGAAGAGGATCACATCCCCTCACTTCCCAGCATTTATCCAGATATGGGGGGGGGGGGAGAATGAAAAATATTGCATTCTTTCAGGAAAGGGGGAGTACAGTAAAACAAAACCAAAAAAACTCATGATAAACGCTGCTCGCTCCCTTACACCACTTTTCCGGCAGTGTTGAGGATGTTTATTTTATGAGCTGAAATCCCACCAACAAATATCCATAATGTACCTGGCATACTTTCTCATTTCAGTAGGTAGTAAACCACCCAGCCCTCTTCTAATTATATTTGGGTATTAGTCTGGCAGTAAGCCTTGCTGCCTTATCTTGACATTTCCCTAGGAAGTTTGCTGCAGACCTACCGGTGAACAATTTTAATGAACCCAGTTTTGCCTATTGAATGTAAAATCACATTTGTAGGAAGGAAAAATGCTTGAACGTTTTCGTCATAATGAGCTATAACAAGCCGTTTGAATTGCTGCATTGAATTGCTCTATGAGCTATTCTCGTGAAGCTGAATTGATGGGTGACATTTAGTTTACACAGTGGATATTATAATTGGTGAAGCAATTTTGAAACCTAATTGCTAATAAAGAGAATAAATAATGACTTATAAATATGTTAACAAGCCATTCTGGTGATATTGAATATATACACATACTTAAAAGCAGTTAATAATCTGAAATCCACATTGAATGATGTCACAGAGTAATGGAGTTACACTCCTAGACTTCTAGTTGTCTGAAAATATTCATCCAAGTAATGTTACTAAGTATAAGCTCTATCAGTTCATATTTGCAATTATCATGGAAGACAGTAAGATGCCTAAAATATTTTCATATCAATATTAATAGAATAGTATGATACTAGCAAAGAGCATATTTGATAGCCTAAGTTAGGTTTTGTGACTGCACACTGGCCTCTGGTCAATGGGTTCATTTTGTAATGACTATTTTAAAACCTAATAATACCCAATAAAACCATTATTAAAAGGGCTTTCAGAACAAATGGATTTTTTTAAAAAAAATCTAAATCTTATTCGATCTGGCTTCAGATCTTATTAAGGGGACAGGGAAGGGTGTCCATGTTGGTTTTACAGGACCTCTGTGGATTTGATGGCATAGGCTGCAAGAGTACTTTGTCACAGAACCCGCAGGCTGCCCCCTGCCTTGTCATGTGGGGGCGGGGGCAGGAGTGATGTAAAAAATTGGCACACACACAGCCCTTTGCCAAAGCCAGCTAAGTCAGGTGCTAGGCTTTGGGAAGGAGGTGTGAGGCACTGGCAGTATCCCAGAGCCTTCCCTCTTTCTTCCCAAAGCTGGGAAAACACTAACTAGGCTTTGAAAGGAGGCGGAAGGACTCCAGGACCCTGTCAGAGCTCTTACACTTCCTTCCCAAAGTCCATCACCCAGCTTTGGGAAGGCAGTGTGAGGGCTGTGATGGGAGGGGTGGGATCAAATGTTGCTGAGGGCTACCAAAATGGCATCACGGTCTGCATGTGGTCCTTGGGCTGTGCATTGGACCACCCTGTTTTAGATTGTCTGGTTGGGATGATACTTGCAGGTACCATTTTACAGCATTCCTCCTCCTAGGAGATCCACCCCCTGACCGTGGCACCATAAGAGTCCTGCTCAACACCATGGCTGTTGGTCTATAGTGTCCCTCATGTTATTTAACATCTGCATAAGACTGCTGGGACATGTCTTCCAGGATTTGCTGTTCCCCATATGTTGATACCACCCAACACTATTTCTTTCCCCCTCTAAATCCAGCACTATTGTTGGTTTGTTAGTCTACTACATTTCTTACCTGTCCTTTACCATAAGGTCCCAGGGTGGTTTGCAACAATGAAATATGTGAAGCTTCAGCTGGTTCAGTAGGGATGTGCACTGAATTCAGCAGAATCCCAAAGCAAATCAGACCAATACAGGGGGAATCCAGGCTTCATCTGAGTCAGAGGGATACAGCCTCAGATCTCCCCAAATGGAGATGGTCACCTGGGTGATATTTAATTTTAGGAGAAGCTGCAGACCAAGGTCTGCTTTGTAAGCACCTTCCCCATGGGGAAGATCCTTGTGAAACAGCTCCCACCAGGACTGAATCCTCCAGTCCAAGAAGGCAGTAATCACACTGTTGACCTTTTGAAAGGGACAATAGCAAATCCAAAATTCCATTCAGTCATTCAAATTTAACTTCTTGGGAGAAAGCAATAGCTGTATAGCCAGATGTTGGATAAGGGACAAGAATTAATTATCATCATTATCAGTATAATTATACTAAAACACATATATCCCAACTTTCCTTAAACGTTCAAATAAATTGGTAAAACATTCTGTTATAATATTATATAATATTATATTAGTTGCTATTTAAACACATAGAACTTTATTGGATAAATCTTGTCTTATTCCAACAAAAGCTAGTTGGGTCTAAATAGCTTTGCTCTGTCTAAAAACCTGTTAATATCTATTGGTTATTGTAGAGAGTTTGTTTATAGTCTCCTGGCTTTCCTAGAAGAATTTTAAGGAATAAGTGATATGGGAACATTATTTAGAAAGGCAGTGGATGGCACTGTTGGACTGTAATTATGAGGCACAAGGGGATGCAAATCTTGTAATTTTATATCATTAAACAAAATGCCCTGGATACATCTTGAGATGCACAAGTAGGACATATGCCTTAAAAACTGGCTTCAGAGAGGGGAATTAATCTCTTTTATCACACGCTGTTTATTGAATAATAGTGCAAACTGGATTTAACACTCATATTGATTACCATATGCTAAACATGGTAGGATTATTAAAGTTAAATGTTCATTTTGCCATTCTAGATCTGACTTTGTGAAGATTCTGATGAAGTAGAAAGACCTGCTTCTATTGATATCATACTCTGTCTATGTAGGATGGCTAAGATGTGGCATAAATGTGGAAACATTTAATGTATCAGCATACATGAAATCCTTAGAAATTTCCATAATCCATTGGCAGGTTCTGATTGTGTCTGTGGTGCGGCACAACCTAGCTGCAGCCTACATTTTCATATCCAGCTAGATCTTTCCAAGCAAGGTTGTGATGATGAAACAAAAAGGGATCAGGACAGAAACCTTCGAAGAGTCCTAAATTGGAGGCCTGGAAGTTATTATTCAGGGACCCAGAAGGGAGCCACAAGGAAACCAGCAAAGACTCAGGAATAACAGGCCAGAATTGATTGTGTGATTTCTACCCACTCCTGGGTAGCTGGCAAAAAAAGTGACTGCTGCTGGGTTTCCTATGTCATCAGACCATCCTTGTCATGCAGTGGCTTTATTTTGTGTTGCTTCTATGGCAGCACAAGACATCTCTTTAGAATACAATGTGACTTGACGGGGGTCATGCCATTTCATGACTCTAAATAGTATATTTAGTGGTTTCTAAACTTTTTTCTCTGGGCCACACTTTTAGAATAAAAATTTCCTCATGCCACACTGAATTTTTAATTTATATGAAATACAGTGGAAAACAAAACAAAACAATTACTATGCATGATGATGGGGGAAAATACTATGCTATGCTATGCTATGCTATGCTATGCTATGCTATGCTATGCTATGCTATACTATACTAAAATGTTTAAATGTTTCTTTGATTGTCCTGGAATCTTCCTGCCACACCTTTTGAGAACCACTGCTATATGTGTTTACTCAGAAGTTCATTGGGTCTTAGTTCAATGGGACTTCTTCTCAAGGAATAAGAATTGCAGCTCAAGAGATCCAGTGGTTGTTTACTGAGTAGCACAGCAGAGCGGAAGGGAGAGATCCATTCAGACTACATTAAATTCTTTTGAAGAAGGGTAGTAAAAATGTTGCAGATAGAAGAAGATGTCCTCAGCTATGCACTTAAGAACATAAGAAAGATCCTGCTGAACCAGACCAAGGCCCATCTGCTGCAGCGCATCCTGTTCTCACAGTAGCCAATCAGTTGCCTATGGGAGGCCTGCATGCAGGATCTAAGGGCAACAGCATTCTCACCTCTTATGATTCCCATTGACTGGTATACAGAGGCACACCAGTTAAGAACACTTCCAGACATTGGCTTTTCTCAGTGAGCTTTTGTGGCATGCTCAGCACACACATTCCAGACATCAGCTGTACCAATCCCTATACTGATCTCTGCTAATCCAGCTGTATTAGCAGTATTGGCACAGAAAGAGCAGCAACACCACACACTGTCAGCAGAGATAGGCAGCTATCTTTGCTTGCTGGGAACAGGCATCTTTCTATGAGGTGTGTTCTGTTTCACTTCTTAGATTTCAGCTATCATCACAAGGAAAGGTGACATCTGGAAGTCTCATTACTTTCCGTGGAACATTAGTGTAGCTCGCTTTCACTGGATTGTATTCATTATCTTTATTGGGAAAAGGCTTCATCTGCCATCATCTCACACTATTTCCACAAGAAAATTAGAAAGCAACATTTCTAAAGCATTTCCATTAACTTGAGCTGAGCTTCTGGCTTGCAATGAGTCCTGAAATTAGAATTGTTTCTAAGCTTTTCGTTTTCCCAAGGTTATTTCCCCCCTTGGTTCTGCAGGAAATCATTTTTGTGCCAACAGTGTGCAGTTATTACTGTAAATTATTGCTTAACAGTGGGTGAAAATGTTTTTTGAAGTTGTTTCCTATGAAAAAAATGAAATGTCTTTTAAAAATATTTTAAATATGAATTTGAATCAAACACCCTGTTAATTCCTGATGAATGTCGAGCTCTAAAAGTGCCTTCAAACCTATTTCACAAACAGCTGCATTGTTTGGCTTTTCACAGACAGCCACAGAGCACTTAGAAGGTCCTGTAGAGATTCAGGCTTGGAGAACAGCAGCTGTTTGGCAAATGCGTATGGTGTTAATTATCATTTGATGAATATTGTTCCATTGAGAAATGTGCCATAGAACCCTCTCTGGTTTCCACTTCCCTCTTCTACAAGTATATCCTCTCTCAGTCTCACAGATAATTGTCCTGTACTAGGCAGGGTGATGCACATGAAATGCACGATTGCACATGTGGTCCTAACCAGGACAGCAAATGATTTGCGTGTGGGGAAATAACTATATCTGGGAAATGGAGAGCACACACATGACAAGTCCATCTACTTTGTAAATACATCCAAACAGATGGTTATAAGAGGCAGCTACCTCTGGCAGTAGCAGCACTCATCACTGGTGGGTCAGTGGTCTGAAAGCGGAGGGTGCTAGCCAAATGTTTCACATAGAGAGGGGAAACGCTGGTACGGCAGCATGCCAGATTCTCTGCTTTGAAGTTAATCGCTCAAATATTGGATTGGATTGTGTTGCATCATGTTGCTGTGCTTTATGGTTGTATTGCTGTTTGCCACCACATTTGGTGAGCATGGTCCAGAAAGGAAGCTTATAAATAAGTAACAGAATGTAGCAGTCAGATTAACCCTGTTGACTAAGGCGGAGCATTATCATATGTGAAATTGTAGTTAGTAATTTATAATATTGGCTGCTGCTGTCTAAAGTGATGCCACTCTCCCAACATTAAAAAATAATTTCTAGAGATCCTCAGTGTACAATGCATATTGCTGTTCTTACCTTATTTTGCCCTCACTTGTAGTACTGTTGAGTAAGTTAGAGCAAATAACAACAAATTACCCAGAACCACTGACCGTACAATTCTCTACATGTCTGTTCAGAACTACTCTTGTTTTCAATGGGGTTTCCTCTCAGGTAAGTGTGCATAGGCTGCAGCTTGAGGTTCCATGACTGAGCGGGATTAAAAAAACAGTTTATTAAAAAAAACAATACTTTACCCCCAATAGGAACATAGGAAGTCAAACCACTGGCTCACCTAACCCAGTATTTTTTGCATTGACTGCCCGTGGCTCTCAAGGGTTTCAGCCAGGAATCACTCTCAACCCTTCTGGGAGATGCCCTCTGAACCTGAGACCTTCTGCAGGGAAAACCAATGCTCTGCCAGTGAGTTACAACCTTTCCTCAACAATGTACTGCTGCCTTAGCCACTGACACAGTCTATAATCTCTTTGAGCAGTTATACTGTTTTAATTTGGTAAGTGTCTGAGATTATATGCAAGATAGAAAATTGTATTCTAGTAGCTGGGTATGCAGAGCTAATGCCCCCTTTTTTTTTACTTGTGTGCAAAATAATTGGTGAATTAAACACCCTACCCACAACCACTGTCATCGTAGTTCTGAAAGTAAGTTTCTCCTCTTCTACTGCTGTCTGTAGGTGCCCCTCAGGCCTGTACTTTGTTCACCTAAGCAAGGAAGCCTATAGAATTTTAAAGTAATGGAAGCAGTGTGCTTACATTGGAGTATTCCTGTTTGTAGTTTTAAAAATTAATTTCTTTCATGGTGCAATCCTAACAAGTGTATTCAGAAGTATGTCCCAAGTCCCACTCGCTTGCTCTCAGGTAAGTTGACATAGGATTGCAGATTATTATTATTATTATTAATTTATACAGTGGTACTTTGGGTTAAGAACTTAATTCATTCTGGAGGTCCGTTCTTAACCTGAAACTGTTCTTAACCTGAGGTACCACTTTAGCTAATGGGGCCTCCCACTGCCACCGCTGTGTGATTTCTGTTCTCATCCTGAAGCAAAGTTCTTAACCCGAAGTACTATTTCTGGGTTAGTGGAGTCTGTAACCTGAAGCGTCTGTAACCTGAAGCATCTGTAACCTGAGGTACCACTGTATTTATATTTATATCCCGCCACTCTGGGCGGCTTACAGCATATTTAAAAACATAAAACGTCAAGCATTAAAAACCTCCCCATACAAGGCTGTCTTCAGATGTCTTCTAAAAGTTGTGTAATTATTTATCCCCTTGACATATGAATGGAGGGTGTTCCACAAGGGAGGGCACAACTACTAAGAGGGTCCTCTGCCTGGTTCCCTGTAACTTCACTTCTCGCAGGGAGGGAACCACCAGAAGGCCGTTGGCGCTGGACCTCAGTATCCAGGCTGAGTGATGGGGGTGGAGACTCTCCTTCAGGTATACTGGGCTGAGGCCGTTTAAGGCTTTAAAGGTTAGCACCAAAACTTTGAATTGTGCTCGGAAACATACTGGGAGCCAATGAAGGTCTTTCAGGATTGGTGTTTTATGGTCTCGATGGCCACTCCCAGTCACCAGTCTAGCTGCTGCATTCTGGATTAGTTGTAGTTTCCGAGTCACCTTAAAAGGTAGTCTCATGTAAAGCGCACTGCAGTAGTCTAAGCGGGAGATAACCAGAGCATGCACCACTCTTGCAAGACAGTCTGCGGGCAGGTAGGGTCTCAGCCTGCGTATCAGATGGAGCTGGTAGACAGCTGCCCTGGACACAGAATTGACATGCGCCTCCATGGACAGTTGTGAGTCTAAAATGACTCCCAGGCTGTGCACCTGGTCCTCCAGGGGCACAGTTACCTCATTCAGGACCAGGGAATCCTCTACACCCGCCCACATCCTATTCCCCCAAAACAGTACTTCTGTCTTGTCAGGATTCAACCTCAATCTGTTAGCTGCCATCCATCCTCCAACCACCTCCAGACACTCACACAGGACCTTCACCACCTTCACTGGTTCCGATTTAAAAGAGGGGTAGAGCTGGGTATCATCTGCATACTGATGAACACCCAGCCCAAACCCCCTGATGATCTCTCCCAGCAGCTTCATATAGATATTAAAAAGCATGGGGGAGACGATGGAGTTCAGACCCAGGGGTCTGAACACTCATCCCCCAACATCACTTTCTGGACATGGCCCAGGAGGAAGGAGCGGAACCACTGCATAACAGTACTACCCAGCTCCTCTAGGCAGTCTAGAAGGATGTCATAGTCAATGGTATCAAAGGCCGCTGAGAGATCCAGCAGAACTAGGAAAAAACTTTAACCTCTGTCCCTAGCTCACCAGAGATTATCAACCAGCGCGACCAAGGCAATTTCTGTCTCATGATGAGGCTTGAGTCCCAATTGGAAGGGATCCAAATGGTCCACATCCTCCAGGTGTGCCTGGAGTTGTTCAGTGACCACCTGCTCAATCACCTTGCCCAAGAATGGAAGAATTAAGACTGGGCAATAGTTGGCCATATTGGCTGGGTCCAAAGATGGTTTTTTAAAGAAGCAGTTTAATAACCGCCTCTTTCAGTGGGTCTAGGAAGGCTCCCTCACAGAGGGAAGCATTCACCACCCTACGAAGCCCATCGCCCAGCTCTTCCCAGCTTGCTTTTATAAGCCAGGGTGGGCAAGGATCAAGGAGACAGGTGGTTGGTTTCACCCGTCCAAACACCTTTCTGCTATGTAAGTAACCTGTGTGGCAATGTAATACCCTTAGCCCAAAATACTGGCACACTGTACAAAACAAAAACCATGTGCTTGCATGACTTCTATACTATGGAAACATAACTTTATTTTAAAAGAAGTGCTATTGTTATAGGACAACTGGAAAGCCCGATTCTGTTTACTCATGAGTATCTTCAAGCAGACCTCTGTAAATGAGCCAATATTCAATTCATTTACATTGAGAAGAGGAGTGCAGTGGAGCAAACACTCCTCAGTCATTTGGAGTTAATGGAATAAAAATGATCAAATAGCCACCGGCTGTCCTACACCAAGGTAATTTCAAATTCTGAATGTTCTCAGATGGGCTAAAGCTTCATTAAAATTGGATTCAAGGAAAAATACGCATAAATTATTTGAAATGATGTGTCTTGTTGAGATTAAGACTTCTATATTGTTGGGAAGTAGTGCAGTTTGCCCCAGGATAAATTGCAGGATCAATTAACCCCGGGCACAACATGAAGTATTTCAGGTTCTTTGCAAATCTCTTTTTACATAGTTTTTTGTGTGTTTTCCCCCCTACTTGGTTTCATTATTTCATAGAAACATTTGTACCAGGATAGATACAACATGGAAAATACAAAATGAAAACAATGAAGGATAAGATCCCTGTTCTTTCTCTACATCTTAGGTGATACCAATGTTGGTTGTCCTCACAGCAGACTCATGGAAATCAGTGGATTTTGCTGGATCTACCTTGTGTATCACTTAGCTGGACATCGTCTCTTGGTTTTTCTCTGTAATGTATCTCTGCTATACACATTTTTTCCCTATCTTGTTTCTCTTTCGTTCTCTCCCTCAGCCCCAGAGCTTGCAGTCTCCTGGCATGTTTTGTCTTTCCCTTCCCATATTGCTTTCCTACTTAGAATATTTCTGCTGCTGTATGGGACATTCATCTCTCGGGCTCTTGCAGATCAATTAAGGACCTTGCACTCTGTGCTGCAGATGTACCACTGATAGGGTGAAGCATGCAAATATTGGCACATTGTCTTTATGCATTTGTTTCTTGAAAGGCAGTGCATTTTGTTCTCGAGTGTGCATATTTGCTTAAATAATTGCTTTTCTACTAACAAGAGAAGGGTGACTATATTCCTGTCTGAAGTCCTGTATTTTGGGGCCCAGTACATACTTGTAACAAGAGCTCCCTCTCACGCATACAATCCCATCCCCTACACGCAAGCTCATAAGTTATGAAACAAAGCTATATATTAATTTTGAAATTACATTTTCTATGCTGCTGGAATTACCTTATGATGCTCATCAGGACTTTTCTATCACAACACTTATCCTTTTGCCTTCCAGCCTGAATAAGAGTCCTACCAAGCTTGCTGTTTTGGGTTGGTCCTTATATAGGTATTCGTTTGTTGATTTTTGGTGCAATTGAAATGACACTGTTGACACAATTGTGTGATTAATTGTAATTGTAATTCTTCAGAAAACTGTAGATCATGAATACTCAATTCATCTATAGTCATTTATCAAAACCAGGAGCAAACTTTTGCCTACAACTTTTAGGTCTTTTGTATTCTCTGATGTTTCAAAACCAGGAATAGAATGTGTGGTAAAAGGACAGATGTTTTAGACAGCCATGTTTCATTTATGGAATCTAACTGAGTATCATATTTAGGTTTTCTACCTCATGTTAGGTAGCTCACACCCACACACCTTGCTCTCTCATCAGTTTTCATTCCAACCTTATAAAGACTGTTTTACTAATTTGTTTTCAAATTGTGTTCACTTCTGATTTGCTGTTTACTTTCACTCTCTGCAATATTATCTGGATTTGCAGGTGAGGATGGTGTTTAATATTTGGACTACTGATGTGTTAAGGATCCAGCCTTAATGGGAGGAACTGGAATTGATGTAAGAATTTTAAGATTTATGATTCAATAACAGGATAAGAACCAGGTTTACAGATCCAATGACATATAAGTGTGCAATCAAAACTTTCTGTTAAAGTAAATGCATCACTGTGTGTAGCTTTAGTAAAATGTGTGATATGGGACCCTTCCGTCTGTATTACATTGGCATGACTTTCCATTTACTACCAAGGGCACTTCAATTCATGCATGTGAAGATAAAGTAGTAAGCAAATTCTGGTTCACCAAATTGCATTTAATCTGCTGGCAATAATGCAAAGTTTACATATCCAAGATCACTGTTTAATGACTGGTTGTGCTGGATAGAATTTTGTTGCCTTGCATAACAATATACTCCCAAGTATATTGCACCCTGCCTTTGAGACCTTTTTCTTTGGATGCAAAACAGACAAGTAATTGCTTCTGCACTTGCAGGTAATAGACTGTTGCACACTATGCCATGTTGCTTCCTGATTTAGTTGCACTGGACAGATAGGTGCAGTCAAATGCCTTTGATGTCAATGCCTAAACCCAAGTTTTTTTAAAAGGAATGAATAGAAAAATCACTCTTTTAGTTACTTCCCTTGCCAACAGTGTTTTTAATTTGAAACATTACTATAATGAGTGAAAATATTCACTTGCTGATAAATATTATATGTTTTTTAAATGTTGATTAATTAAATTTAGATAGTAAATTTAAAAACATTGTTGCCGACATAATTTGTCTATGTGTTATTATACCACATACCATTATGCTACATTATTCAAAATTGTATTTGAAACATATAAACACGACTGAAATAAAATACACAGTGAACAAAACTCAATGAAGATATGCCATAAAACTCATTGAAGGCAGTTGATCAGTATTTCTAGCTAAAGTGACTGAGGTGAAGTAACATTATATGTAGGTAGCAATATACAAAAAACTGCACATCAGAATGATGTGCTGATTTGTACATCAGTATTGCACAAACTAGTATTGACTCTTGCTGCTTAGCAGTTTTATACACTGATAATGGCAACTCTTGACAGGTATATTCCATAGGTATAGATATCACAGAATGAGCACAGGAATACAGAATTAACAAGAAAAGAGAACAATAGAATATTGCAGATGTAAGACAAGGGTGTACTGTTCCAGTATTTAGGATGACAGTGACAGATGTCAGTTCCTAATATGAACTAATATGCAGTTAATGCAACTGTCGTAGAAGTTTTCAACTCACAACAGGGATAAACCCTGTTAAAATGGATTGATTGTCAAGCCAGCTGTGCTTAAAACTGGCTATAATGTAAATTTATCTGAAGGTGTGCTTTGATTTTTAATGGCTTTTACTGGCAAATTGTTCTAATATAAGTGTAGTTGATGAGGTAGAGTTCTGAGATGGCTTCTGATTTTGCATAGATTGCAGATGAAGCTCTCACCATTCTGTAGAAGGAGCCAGATATCACTAGCTTGGACCATGGCTTCCCTTTTCTAATTGAAAGGATGTGGTTTCGTCTGCTCCTTCCATGTAATCAGAAACTATAAACACCATAGACTTCAGATTAGAGTTGGACAGATCAGGTCAATTCCAGTCCATGTCAGTTTCACATAGGAAAATTAAGAAGTCTACTCTGCCTGTTTTCTCATTAGATGAAATAAAAAAGTCCACTCAACATGTTCACTTAAAATGATATTTAAGAGTTTGTGTAGGGGTTGCTTTAAAAAACCTCTTCTCCAATTTTCTTTTTATTTACTTTTATAGGTACAAGTATTGTAAATTGGTTAGCAGGTATAAGCCTTTAACATAAACATGAAAAACAACAACAGACCCCTGTCATTTCCTTTGAAAAGAGAATGCTGGAAAGCTTTTACTTGTATCTGTTTTGAACAGAAAGAAGCAAGGACAATTTGTCCTACTATGTTCTTGAATGCTAACTTTATTCTGATATTAGATAACATTATTTAGAGTCTCTTCAAAAAGGAAAGGGAAAAATGAAGTATTGGATAGTGGGAGAAAAATTAAGCTTTCTATTCTTGTAGAATTGATGCTTTTGAATTATGGTGCTGGAGGAGACTCTTGAGAGTCCCATGGACTGCAAGAAGATCAAACCTATCCATTCTTAAGGAAATCAGCCCTGACTATAACCATAACTTAGTTGGATATTAGCTATCTGGATCCAGATTAAGTTAATTGCACTTAGGTCCATGTGGAGAAATCAGTTCCTTTTCATTGTATTTACCAAGGTAAAAAAATGGTTTGAATTCTATAAGAAATTCACTGGATATAATATAATCTTCTTCGTCTTGTTTATCGATCACTCAAAACCAAGTAAGATGTCTTCCATGAACACAGTCTTAACAGTGAGTCCGTAAGTGACTGTGACTTTGTCTAGCTCCTCCCCCTTGACCTTACCATTTTGGGTGACCCTACTGGGAGTACAAGACTCCCAACGGCTTCGGCATGGGGGGGGGGCAGGGAAAGGAAATCTCTCCAAACACTTAGAACAACAGGAAACAGGTGTGTATATAACTTTGTGTAGATGTGTATATAACTTTGTGTAGAAAAGAAAGTTAACAAAACAATCTTAAAGCCAGCCAAAGCTCAATTGAAAGGCTGTTAAATTACATTGATGAGGGATGATCATGTCTATACAGGGTATAAATATTGCACATTTAATTATAGCAAAAAATATGTATGCTAATTCATAGAATAATATAAGTAAACCCAATAAACTAGTTATAATTAGGAAGTTATGTGAACAGCTAAATGCAATCAAAGTAGCAGCAATGTTACAAAATAAATATATTTACATCAAAGCACTAGACAAATGAGTTTTAGTAACAAGATACATAAAAAGAGAGTTAGGAGGAGCAGGTTAATGAGTAGATTTTATATTACCAGTCATAAGAATATCTTATAACTCTAATATCTCTTCCCCTTCCCCCCTCACACACACGGAATTGATGCAAAAGAATTATGATGATTTTTTTATATACTCTGTTAGTGTAATTTCCCAATTTTTGGTAACATTGTAATACCATTATATTCCTATATATATATATATATATATATATATATATATATATATAGTGTTGTTCATAATCTAACTTTAGAAAATATCAAAAGCTCCCCAACTGTGGTCCATAACAAGACCTTGCGGAGATGAACAAATATGACTTAAGGTTGCAAATATGTTAACAATAGATATCAAGTCAACAGTTTCGAGCTACACTGTCTTGCAATTTTCAGCTTTTGGAAGAATATGAACAGCATTGATAGTTGGTTTGCAAAACAGTGGCCAAGAACAAAGAGCTCCAGTGGCTGGGATGAAAGGGCAATAGTAAATAATAAGAGAAGGATATAGATAAATGTAGAGAGACAAGAATCCTGAAAGAGTAATAGATGAAAAAGACAGTCCAGTGCACATAAATGTAAAAGAGTGAATAGTCAGCTGAAACTTTATCACACGTCTCAGTGCCTCGTAAAATATGGAGTGTAGGAAATGACAAAGTCAAAAGGGAGGTCTATCTAGGTGTCATTAATGAATGATGTGAAATAGCAGAGAGAAAGCAAACAAATCTTACTGCCTGCATAGAATGGTGATTGCTTTGAATCTTTATCACAGAACTCTCCATGCTTCATAAAATACAGGGAACACAAAAATAGAAGAAGCCATAAGCTAAACCACTGTGTAACATAAAAGAGAAGAAACAGCAACAGCTGCTCTTGCTGTAATTGAAATAAAAAATGTGGCGAATCCAATTAAGAACTAAGAATGATGCAGACCTATATAAATTATTTGCATACATTTTACAAAAAGCAAATAATGCAATCTACATGTAACCTATCCCTATTTACTAGTTTATTGGAAGTCATGTAGAACTTGCAGCAATGGCCTGGCCGATTGTTCTCAAGAAGCCACAACCCAGTGCAGTTTGACAGGCTTACTAATATGATGAATGGCATGATAATAAATTCACAGAATTTAACACCTTAGCGTATTCAAAAAGCTTCACATCATGATATCATTAATCCTTGCAACAAGCCTACATTGGGGTCACTATCACCCCCATATTAAAGATAAGGTGTGGGGCTGAGGCTGAAAGAGAGTGGCTTGTTTCAGGGGTGGTCTTTGGTCTTTCACATTTCAGCGGTGCCCTGTGTGAGCACAAAAATCGGCAGCCCCGTCTCTCGCCGAATTTGCTACGTCATAGCTGCAATGCCCTGCGGCATGCCTTAGGCTTGGCACTCAGTGGAACCAGTCACGGTGCCCTAAATATGCCTCTGTTTGCCTTGTAAGTTTGTGCCTCAGGCAGCATTTGAGTTAGGGACTATCTGGCCATATCTTACACTCTCAACCCGGCTTTGGCTGGGGAGGGTGGTATATAAATAAAATTTTATTATTTATTATTTTATTATTTATTATTATTATTATTGTTAAAACAACTCTAACCCCACTAATTTCAATGAAATGTCATCTACTCCTGTGAAGTTCTACTATATGCACATGTACCCACAAACATACGTAGATTTGAACCCACTGGTAAATCTAACCATGAAGTATTACTGTTATGCTACACCAGGGTTGGGGAACTTCATTCCCCCAGGGGTAATCTGTCAGGGAGTGCATTCTGACAATGGGTGGGACCAGAGCCTAAAGTCAGCAGCCTTGCACTCTTTCTGCCTATCCCTTTCTATCTCTTATTCCCTACTTGTCTCCCTCTTTACTTCTGCCTGGTAAACTGCCAGGGAAATGGACAGATCAGTCTTTCCAGAGGTCTAAACAGGACTTTATGAAAACAGGCCAAGAGTCAAATATGGGCATAGGGCCATAGGTTGCCCACTCATTCTTTTCAATGGGCTCTGCTCAGACAGAGTTCGTAGATAAATGGTATCCAATGGCAGTCACTAAGCTTGGCTGTCAAGATGATTGATGGGAAGTTCTTTATACGGCATCTGAGTTGGTTTCATTTCCTGACATTAGTGCAGGTGATCCCATTTGCTTGCTTGCATCAGTATCTTGAAAAAGAAAAAGGGAAGGCGAAAGCGTCAAAAGCGGCAGTATCTGAAAGCTTTCAGTTGGTACTGGTTGTCTCTGGCAGCAAAGGAAGAAGTGAAACATGCCACCACCTGACACCGTGTCTTTAATCAGTTATTCCCTTTGAGGGCTTAAGAAGGCCTGAGCCAGAGAGCAAGGGAAGGAGAGCACAAGAGAGCCACATCAATTTTTGCACTTACAATATTCTAGAAGCTGTCACCGGGCTTTGGTTTTATATAAAAATATTGAAATGAGAAAGACTTATTTTCTTGGGGAGTTTGGGAATGCTGCAAGGTGGAGCTTCCGATATCTGTCAGATTTTATGATAGATGCCTCTGAGCTCTCGCTTTGCTGACACTCCAAATGAGATCTCTTGAATTTCAGTTCCTAACGTGTTTTTGGCCTTGCTGATATTGTATAAAGATTACTTTTAAAAGTGACAATATTTGTATGAGCTTTATGTTGGTGCTTGATAGTCCTCATGATCGCTAGCAGGTCTGCACCTGAAAGGTTGGGTGGCTATAGTCCTGTTCAGACATGTGCCTGAAAGTGTGCATGCTAAATATGCAGAGTGGACAGGAGGAGCATGAATGTGAGCTCCAGTCACACCAGTCACTTCAGAGTTTACTGTGTTTTATCCAAGGGATCATGGGATGTGTAGTTTTGAAAAGATAACTACAAATTTTCATGCTCCCTAGCAGGCCTTTTCTGCTTCAAGCAATTCATAAGTTACTGTCTCTTAAAGGCAAGAGTTGTTTGCAGGGGTGCCAACTTGAATAAAATGTTTTTTGGGGGGCAGGTAAGCCCCACCCACATAATAGATCACAAGACATGATGCGCACACACTATTTGAATGGCAATGCACATCAACTTTTGGGGGCCCACCCTCTCAAATATTTTATTGGGGGAGTCGAAGGGACCTTGGCTCCTAGGACTAAGCTGCTATGCTTGTTTGTATGTTTTGCTTGGGAAGAGGAAGAATGACAACTGGAAGGAATGGCTGGTTAATGGTGGCAGAAGGATTAATCCCATTTCAAGGGGTCTGATTTTGTTTCCCCTCAATATGAAACAAACACCTGCTTTGGTTGTGTCTTGCATAACAAGCATATATAAATTTGGCATTTGGCCCAAATAATGCAGAGAAGCAGCAGAAGAGGGAGAATACTTCATGATGCAAGTGACAGCATCAGAAAGGACTCTGAAGTGTTGCAGTGAAAATCACTTTATCTAATTGGCCAGCCACAACAAAGAATCATCTTGCCCATGTAGTACAATCTTTATGGAAATTGCTAATAACATTTCAGACTCTTTTCCCAACTCATGACAGACAAAAGCAAAATGTTATTTAAAGCCACCACCATGTTGCTTTTTGTGTGAATTGAAAATCCTGAAGGCATTATGGGAATACATGATGAATTTATTGAATTGTTCCCACTGATGGTAGAAAATCATCCCAGTATAGCTGTTCCGACTGGTTTCACATGGTTCACTGGGAGGTTCCATCACAGACTTCTTTGCAAACTTGCTTCCAGCTATTGAGAGGTTCATGGTGCATTTATTAGCAGTAATATAACTGCCAGCCTTATTGTCTAGAGCTATACTGAAAGCAATTTTCACTATTGCTATCAGCAACTCCACATGGCCACATTAATAGCTCTGCAAAGGGGATATTTGCATATTATGTGAAATTTGCCTCTCTCACACTTTTTGTGGCTGATGTTCAAATTGCAAAACAATACTTTTGTTGCTGAGGTTTCTGATATATATTTATGACTTCAAATTAAAAAAAAAAGAGAATATAAGTTTCACAAATACAGCCACTAGTTCCAGTTCTCTGTTCCTTTCAAAATGGTTTTTTTAAAATGAAATATGCATTTAATAAAATAGAACTAATATCATTATGTCTTTTTAATAAGAGGTTAGGAAGTTGCCCACTACATTGACTGGTAGGGAGGCTATTTAAACCAAGGGTAGCCTTGCCTGGTTCCCCCTTTCTCTACAATCTCTGCAAAGGCAGCAGTTTGATTAAAGAGCTACGAAAGAAGAACATTCTCCTCATCCTTCTGTTTCTCTCCTCCTTAGACCCAGAAGCAGCCAGTGTTGAGTCCTCCAGATGTTGTTCAGCTGCAACTCCCACCATCTCCGATCATTGGCCATGCAAGCTGAGGATGATGAAAGTTGGAGTCCAACATCTTGAGGGCACCACATTGATTACTCCACCTTAGGCCCCTGCTAAAGCTATTGTCACAACTCCTCTTTAGGCATCATAGCCCCCTTCCCCCATGCAAGTAGCATCGTGTGTGGGAAAGTGAGGAGGAGCATGCTGAGCTCTCCCCCTATTAACGTTCCTGCCACTCTCCACAAGATGGAGGACAGATTTCTAAAGCAAGGAGACGTCTGTCATCATAAAGGTCCTCCACATTAAGACTCCCTTGTCACATTAATAGGAGGCTCCTCTCTTCAGGAGTTCTCCCCTCCCCCAACTCCTTACATGAGGGTTTGTAATAGCTGAAGACAGTTATGGCCCAGGAACCTGGAGTTGCTGGCTTAGGAGCTGACAGGGCCTCTTGCACAGCTTTCAGATATGTGGGTGGTAAAGAGCAAAGACCAGATTGATCTGATTCTTGCCTATCCATGGTGATCAGTAGGAATAACATTTATCTTGGTAGCAAGTACGTACCCACACTGATTTGAGAGTGGTTGGATCAAAATACTTAAGACACGTTGCAAATCAGAATACATCTAAACAGTTGAAGTTTGGTCCATATTTCAAACTATTTTCTGTGTCATGTGTTTACATTTTGGGGTATGAGGTCGAAATTAAATCTCTATAGCAAGAAAGTCAAAGAACATCTAAAAAATGCAGCAATCACAGGGGAACACACCCGCCAAACTTATAAAAATGATGATTCTGCAAGAGTAGCACTCCGTTGCACCTTTTGCTCTTCTGATTTATGAAAGCATCTTCAGAAATCTGAATTACAATTTCTGGTTTTCCACCAGGGTTGACATTATTTTTTTTAAAGAAAACCTATCGAAATCTCCTCCTGTGAACTTTTACTTTGTCTCTGAGTATCTACTGTTAGTTTGAGACTGAAGTAATATGCTGTCTAGAGATGTGGCAATATATTTCAGCTGACTGTGCTTGCAGTTAGAATGTGCAGCCCTCCTTCCCACCCTACACCTACAAATGTGTACAATGAAATTGCTGTGGATTTTAGAAGATATATGGGTCTTGTGTAGCTATTTATACCTGTACAAAGCTTCTGCAAAATGCTGCCTTGTCACAAATCATCAGTCACTCGAGTAGTAACATTTTATACCCACTTTATGCAGAGATAAATAACTGTGTATGGCACAGGGACAGGGGAATCAGGGCCAAAATGCAAAGCAAAAGGGAATTACTGAGAACAGCATTTTTCATGATATATAGCAATTAGCCAAAACAGATAATTTCCCAGCTAAAGTGTTTTGAAAGCTATAAAATATAGGCTCATTAATCTTCTATTGTTCCACAGAACACATGTGCAAGGAGTCCGCCAGCAGCACACACTTGCATTCTGACATGTAGCTTCAAACTTTCTCTGCTTCAGCCCAAGGAAATTGTTAATAACCAATTGAGCTAGGTTGGGAGAAGGCGAAACAGGTATGGGGGTAGTTAAGAATAAAGGGAGACAAAGGATGAAAACTAAACTGCTGAAATTCAGATGTCCATTGTCCAAAAACAAAGGAAAGGTGAATAGGAAAATGAAGAGAACTCTACCAAGACTCTGTAAAGAAATTCTAGATATCCTAACAATGCCTTCCAAAACTAATTCTGGAAAGCAACAAAGTGACTTTTCATACTGTACAATGAACACACCCATTTCACTGAGAGATGCTCCTGTATATCCCTTCTTTTTTTGCTTAATGTATAGAAAAGATCATTACACACACACACACACACACACACACACACACACACACTCAAGTAGATTTGTAACCTTTCCCCCTAAATGAGATGTAAGAGTGGGAATTCTATAAAGAAGAGGAGTGGGAATTCTGGAAAGCCTAATCTCAGCACAATTAAGCATTTCATAATATCAATTAATATCTCAAATCCTTTGTGTTCCACAATCTATTTTGGGGATGTGAAGAAGCTGCAGATGGAATTTCATTTCCAATTCAATTTTCTGAACCCCAAGCAGTGAATTTCAGAGGATAATCCTTCTGCCTGTTCAAAGTTTGGGTAATTCCATTTGCATTATCATTTCTTTAGTATTGTCTATTGCTCAGTTTAGGTAGAGACTGATATGTTTTTATATTGATGTTCAGTTTGAGGATGCAATGGGTTGTAGCCTTGAGGCAGTATCACATTATGCCTTCAATACACCTAAGCCATTGCATCATGGAGTCTGTTTTCTTAAACCTATAAAAACACTTTGCCTAGGTTTAGAAGTAACAGGAGATAATTTGGCCTAGAACAATCAAATATTGTGAGATGCACCAGGATTTAAAGTGTGTCTGTTGCTTGTATTACATGGGCACATAATACAAGTCACTGAGACAACAATGAAAGCATACAAATCCAGAATAAATTTCTGGTTAGATTCACTGAAAGCTTGTTGATTTTTGTTATGGCTGCCAGAATTATTGAATCAGGATTGAATTATTGGATCAGTGCCAAAGATAGTTGGAGAGAGACATGGCATATGTGTTTACATGCTAATGCTAGAAGCCTCTGAGCCAAGCTGGAGTGTTTTGTCTTAGAGAACAGCATTGATGTAGTGGGCATAATGGAAACCTGGTGGAATGGAGAGAACTAGTGGGGCACAGTTATCTCTGAATTTAACTCTATAGGAGTTCAAAGGCAAACACCTCTAACAGAGGCAGTGCCAAAACTTATCCTCCAGTGTCTCAAAAACATTATTTCCCTGTGAAAGAGTTTTCTGTTTTTCTGCCTCATCTGTAGGTCATTTTAGAATTTAATTAGAATTTTGGTGGGTATGGGGTTTATTTATCTACTACATTTCTATCCTGTAAAGCTCTGGTGGGTTGAGCTGATGAGACTAGTAGTGGGTCTAATGGTCACGAAGGCAGTTACTGCATGTGCTGTAGAGGAAAATGGGGAGCAGATGGGGCTTGTCCACTTGAGAAGGTAGCCCAACTAGGAGAAGGGAAAAATCTGGTCCTAAAACCTCCACTGCTTTTTGGATATACTCATCTGTGAGCAAGGCTTCGGGAGTAAATCCATATCCACTGACTTGTGTGACATCATTGGAAGGAGAAAAGGCTAAGGAGTAAACACTACACGGCCAAAATGGTCAATAAGAAGGACCGGACTTTCTTTATGTATGCGACAACAGCAGCAAGAATACTCATTGCAAAGCATTGGAAGACTCAAGATTTGCCCACGCTGGAAGAATGGCAGACTATATGGAACTGGCAGAAATGACTGGCAGAATCCGGGACCTGGGAGAAGAGACAGTGGAAGAGGACTGGGAAAAGTTCAAGGACTACTTGCAAAAGCATTGCAAATTGTATGAATGTTAAGATGATGCAGGATAGAAAATAATCTGGCACTAGTAAATTAGTGGAAAGACGTATGAAAATAAGCTAACTATAAGAACAAGGTTGAAATTTTGATTAACAGCAGGTTAAACTTAAATATCTAAATACTTGAAAATAAAGTTCAAAATTGGAGGTATAATTTCTGAAAATTACATAATAAGATTTGAAAGAAGGTGAAGTACTGCTGAATATAATTTTATAAATGGGAACGCAGGAAAGGGAGATGTGAGGAAGTCCGAAAGGAAGGTTTATGGAAGTTTGGTTTAATGAAAAGTAACTATGCTGTATTTTATTTGCTCTGTGTTTGTTTTTTCTGTTTTTTTCTTTTTTCTTTCTTCAAGTTGGTGATGGTGCTTTATGTGTTGGGTAATGTATTGTTTAAAACTTTTAATAAATATCTTTTTTAAAAAAAGGAGTAAACACTACAAAAATTCAGAATGGAGTCCCAAGACGGTTGAATATTGTCTTGTATGCTTCTTTTTGGCAACTTCAGCAACCAAGCTGGTGCCAAATGTATTGCTTTGCTTTCCTTTGGACCATATCAGCGAAGCTGAGAGGGGGGTCTTGTCATCTGTGCAGCCCAGGACTTTCCTACACACTACCCAGGTTTGCACCCTGGAGAGGTCACTTCAGTGCTACTAATGCAGCGAAAACAACATGGGAGGCAGTTGTTATGAGTTACTGGTCTCTGTAGCCACAGCAGGAGCTGTGATTCTCCAGAGGTTTGACTTAACCCCTGGCAGTACACTCTATTGTCTCTTGAGACAGACAGATGCCAACAACTTGCCAAGAGGCTCAAGCCAGTGGACGTGGTTCTTCTCCTTTCCTGCTTAGCACCACATGACTGGCCCATGGTCATACAATGAGAATTTGGTCTGCCAGGTCCTAGTCCAACGCTCCAAGCACCACACCACATTGGCTCTCTGGGTTGAGCTTATCATTGGAAGGTGGCTGTGGGTGGTGTGTGTGTTTCTTTTCTTTCTATTAAACATTTATTTCTAGTGCTATGCAGCCTTCCAGCTTGCCTGAGCTTCCTGATTGGAAAAAAGCACACACCTATGATAGGATTATCCTCATTATGTATTCCTCTGGACTTTAAGGGAAGCATTTTTAATGGAGGGCAGTGTCTATTAAGTGCCTGAGACTGATGCATTCACTCATTTTGCTCTTAAAGGAATTCTTCCCCCCCCCCTTAAAGTCCATACCGATTTCTTTCCCAAAAAAATTACTTTAAAACTGTGACAAATAAATAAACTGCAATGTGCAGCTGTCAAGAGCTTGGTGTAGACAGCCTCCTTGGCTTCTTGCACTTACAGAAAAGCCCAGTTGCGGCCGTCATAAGGTTTTTGGAAAGCACAGGCACCCAAGAAGGCTGCCAAATGCAGACTGCTTGCGATGTGTAGAATGAAAGGACACTCACCAAACCCCATGGCTGCCTCAAATGGCAACCACAACAAAAAGTGCCACAGCCCAACTGTGACAATGTCACTGACATTTTCTCCTATTCATAATTTTTGAAAGTAATTTCTTTTCTTTTTAATTGATGGAGAATGGTAAAAAAAAAAAAGCAGCACAGGAGGGTTTTGGGTTTTTTTTTTGGCACAGCACTACTTCTAACAGATCACACCACATTGCTCACTCGGAAACTATAAAGCCACAGGTAGTACCATGCCAAAGGTAGCTGTACAACACACTGCTAAGGCAATACATAGCCATAATGCTTAAGCAGTGATACATCATTTCTGTAGGATTCTACTGAGTGCCTTGAACATTCTATTGCCCTAGGCAATAAAAATTTGATTTCACCTATCTCCTGCTTAAGCTGTCATAGTAATCTTTATTCAAATATGAAATATTCCAAGTCTCTATTTCACTCCCCTTCAGGGTATTAAAATATGTTTTCTCTGCACCCACTTTGCAGTGATGTTAATATACTTCCTATTTTGATAAGCCAATTGAAACAGGGAAATACGAGATTTATTATTAAAATTATGTAAGTTCATAAAGCTGTTTCAGAGTTGCTGTCAGTACATTTCCCCTCTCTGCTTCCCCTCCCCCAAATATATATCTTAAGGACTTTGTTTTAAATGCCTTCCAGATATCATTAAAGAAGTATACAGTGGTACCTCGGGTTACATATGCATCAGGTTACAGACTCTGCTAACCCAGAAATAGTACCTCGGGTTAAGAACTTTGCTTCAAGATGAGAACAGAAATTGTGCTCCAGCCGCACAGCAGCAGTGGGAGGCCCCATTAGCTAAAGTGGTGCTTCAGGTTAAGAACAGTTTCAGGTTAAGAACGGACCTCCGGAACGAATTAAGTACTTAACCCGAGGTACCACTGTACATGGATTAGTTTCAGTGCTGAGCTAGTAGCTTCCAGGTGGTTCTCTCTACCTCCAAAAGTGGGTTTTGATAGTAAAATAGATGCATACATAGCAATCTATTAAGTCCTCCAATTAGAAAAATAATAAAAGGGCCCTGAGCACCAGTTAGTCCAAACCCCTGCAATGTAGGAATCTTTTGCCCAACGTGGGGCTTAAACCTCCTGCCTCTTCATATCCTGTTCTTTGGTCTGCCTCTTTTCTCACAAGCTGTCTCCATTTCCCCTTCTTTGATTTAGTGGCCTAACTCTGTCTTAAAACAAAAGAGCTACATAAAAAGTGTGCGTAAAAAGTAACCCAGAAGGTCTTCAGACTCCATTGTGACATGGCATGTTTGAGGTTATGAGGAGAGGAGTTATCCATTTAATCGAGGTAGATATGAAAACTGTGACATACCCACACAGCATCCTAGGCCTCAAAGTCTTTCTTTCTTTTCTTTTATTTACTTCAGATGACAGCTTGACACACACAGAGAGATGCATACACAAAGCAGCTCACTCCATGGAAGTGAATGAAGGGTGGTTGGAAGCAAAACACACCCAAACTGAGAGCAAGACAAATGACACATTGTGCACTTGAGTGGAGGGAAGTGCACAGCTTCAAAGAATGACAGACAGGCATCAGAGGAAAGTGCTGAAATACGGGTTCTTCTGAGAAGAGATAATTTTATTGTACTTGAGCATTATCTTAGAGGTGTATGAACTCATCCCTAGAGCTTCAGACTCTGTAGTATCTTCAAACCTTGTCTTCTTCCAAAAGTTCAATGTGTCAACAACACTAAGCCAAACTTTCCTTTCGCATCATGACACTTGATGCGTGGTAAATCACTGTTGCTGGAAAGAAAGAACAAGGCTTCCTTCATAGTAAAAAACTCTCTTTATAGAATTTCCTTATCTCTAAACACATCACACACACACACACACACACACACACACACACACAGAGAGAGAGAGAGAGAGAGAGAGAGAGAGAGAAATCTACTTTGCTGTCAGGATCTTTCCCCAACTTGTTATTAGACCTACTGTTATATGAGATACATGAATTTCAAAGGCAATTTCTTCTGAGAGCTCTACGAAATGACTAGTTTGATTCTTGGAAGGAAGTCCTACATAGATTTCAAATATTTGTGATGGGCTGTAACAAGCATTATAAATTATTTGTTACAGGAGAGTCAAATTTCATTCAATTTACTTGAAGAGGGAGTTACGAAGAGATCTCCCTACTCCTTTTCCTCAGTGTTTTGTGGTCAGCTACAAACATGTTTCTTCTTCTAGTCGGCATTTCTTAAAATTACAACATGTGGTGCAAGAAGACGTTTTGCAGCAGTAAGTGTTAAATAGATCTCTACAGTAGCTCAATAATATATATATTCATGTACCAAGAATTCATTTTGGGTTGACACCAAAAGTAATAATAGGCATATATTTGTTGTTGGAGGCCAAGGTTACCTTGTTGGCTAGGAGTGCCTTTTACCTGATTCGGTTGGTAAGACAGCTATAGCCATTTCCATATATGATAGCTTGACCATTGTCATCCTGTGCTGGTTACGTCCAAATTAGATTACTGCAGTGCACTTTATGCGGTACTGCTCTTGAAGCTAGCCCAAAGCTGCAGCCACTACAAAATGTGGAGGCTTGACTGCTCACTGGAGCAGAATATCATCATCACAATTATGCCACTGCTGAAAGAATTTCACTGCCAATTAGCCAGTTGCCAATTAGCTACCGGGCCAGGCTCATTGTTCTAGTATTGGTGTACAAAGCCATATACAGCTTGGGAGCAGGGTACCTAAAAGATTCTCAGAAGAATAGAGGCCTACTTTTTGTAAACCTGAAAGTGACAGGTGCCCCACCCATTTCCCATCAGCAGTCCTGTTCCCTTT
The DNA here is from genome assembly GCF_965112155.1 of Podarcis liolepis. Classification (NCBI taxonomy): domain Eukaryota; kingdom Metazoa; phylum Chordata; class Lepidosauria; order Squamata; family Lacertidae; genus Podarcis; species Podarcis liolepis. Next base: position 44,514,187 of record NC_139558.1, read on the forward strand.
GCCATTAAAAAAACACCTGAATTATTTTTAAGAATAAGGTGAAATGTTTTCAGTTTCTTTATTGATGGCATCCATTTATAACACCAATTTTTGATTGTGTATTTCACAACAGAAATGCATGTAACTAAGTGCATTTAAGGCAGGGGTAATCAGTGTTTCTTCCCAGATGTTGGACTTCAACTTATCGGCCACGGTCAACACAATAGTTGTACTTCAACAGATGATAATTCAAATTCCAACTCTTCCAATTTCTGAAAGTTAGCATCACTAACTCAGAGAGACGAAAGGGAGCTTCCGCCAAGCTACTATCAAGTAAGCAAATAGCCTTCTGCTGCTTCTGTAGTGACCCAGTGAATAATGTGAGCAAGCATCTTCTCACCCAATATTTTTATATATGTTAGAATTCTACCAACCATTCAGAAAAGTGGTAGCTAATGTGATGCCCTCTTGATGCTGTTGAACCACAACTTCAGTAATCCTTGGACACTGGCCTTGCTGGCTGGTGCTGATGGGAGTGAAAGTCTGTCAATGTTTGGAGGGCACCATTTGGCTACCCCATTGCATGATTTTCCTCCAGTCATCTAAATGTGAGGCAATACAGAATATAAGGGAGAACCCATATATGACAGTTCATAGCCTCATTTGGCTCTCAGTATCTTCCTGCACACCCGTTACCCCACATGTTTTTAAATTAAATGTATTTTTTTCAAGCTTGCTAAAAGCTGCCGCAGTTAAAGATATGACCCTACTAAAATGGAAATGTTCAAGTAGGCAAGGTTATCTCATTAGAGTCTGGCTCTTAGTGTGCTTCGTGTTGCTGACAGCATGGCATATATAAGGTGCTCTTCCACGTAGAAGAGGGTCTTTGGAGACTTCATGTCATGAGCTATGGAGGGGATTTCAATGATGTTTCTTGTTGTTCGGAAGCAAGCTCTGCTTCTCCTTTTTTTTTAATCACAGAGATAATTGCAATGGGTTATCAGAGTTCAAACGTTTGAAAAGAGTGTCAGAGGATCATGTTTTCAACTCCCTAGAGAAGAAAATCTAACCAAGGGCAATATTATTTTACAAATTGAAGTTTTTGCATATGTTCTAGGAGTCTCTGGAAAAGGACTGATTGATAGTTGACTATATGTCTGGAAAAAATTGTGTGATGGTGATACATAAAGCTGAAAATTAGTGGTATATGCTGAAGCTTCATGTGTCTATAATGTCTCATCTTCTGCGGGCATTATGGTATTGAAGTTAAACAACAAAAAATTAAATCATGATTGACTTACTGCTTAATGTGTTTTCAGTCTTTTACCTTGAGGCTTGTTATCCTGAAGGGAAAGAGCACATTGTGTTTCTGCAGATGATAAACAATGTCATTGTTTCCATCTTACTATCTTTTGCCATGTATCTGGCATTTTTAATCAGCAGACTGGTTTCTGCTGGTTAACTCTCAGAAAGATTCAGTGAAATAGGTCATTCTCATTTCCATGTTATGGATGGGAAATGTGGACAAAAAGATAATAAACCTGGCAGATGTTAAACTTTATCTCCCCAAAATAGCTATCAGGTGAAGTTTACTGATCCCCAGATCACAATCCTGCCACAGATCAAAATCATGTCTTCATGCAGAAACTAGTATTGGGTTAGGATGATGATGAATATTATTATTTAATGGTTGAGATTAAAATAGCCATTGTCTTTCATAAACATTTCCAGCAGGGTAAAATGTCTCCCTCTTTCCAGAAGTGGCTATCCATGTGGGCTGCTGTTGGTACAGTGCAAATACAACAGCAAGAATGCCAAATTAGCTAGGCTGGTGTGTTTGCAATGCACCGCGTTCCATCTCCCCCTGGTAGTAAGCAACAGTGGCTGAATTGCCACAAAGCTAGCCTAGCAGCTGCATCAAACCTTCTAAGTCCCTTCCACCTCTTTCAGTGATTTCTTGTTGCCAAAGGGCTGTTAAAGTACAGTTCAAATTCAAAAGTGTTTATCTATTATAAGGAAGCATTGCCTCACTCTTTTACTTTATTTGCCTTCAGTGATGTCATTTATTTCTGACAAATCTGAGTTGATATAGAAGATCATACACCATCCTCTTCAATATACGATCCCTGATTGTTTGGGATCATTGATGTGTCTGATCCAGAGGCTTTGCTCTCAAGTCTGAATTAGCTTTGCTTGCCCTCAGTTTGTGCCATGAACAAAATCTGATTGGCTGCAGGGTGCAATTACTGTATATCATGCCGATATCTATTGTTTGTAATGAGAAATGCAACTAATCCACAAAGGGTCACATTGGTGATAAGCAGTGCAAAAAAAGGAAACAAATTCCAACAAACTGAAGGTGTGATAAAAAGATTAGTATATAAATACATCCCATACATATATGAATAATTTAATAGCATGTAGTAACAATTAGAAACGAACAATGCATATCTATTTATATTCCAAAGAGAAGAACAGAAACACAAAAAGTGTTGGCAAAAGTGACACATTTACACTCATAGTTTCAGTTTGAGTTATTAAGCTAACTTTTCACATTTTGACCAAGCTCTTGATGTAAAACTTTAATTTTTCGTTTAATAAGTTGCAAACATAAGCATTGCACCCCCCCCCCATTTAATTACGCAGATACAGGTCCTTTTGATTTCAATGTACCTTGCTGCCACATAATGTTTTTAGGCTTAGGCTTTTTGCCTATTGATGCAACAGAGATGTATGACTACCTATATATATCTTCTATTCAAAGAAGCTCATTCTTCTCTGTAAAAATGTAAGTTAATTTAAGTGAAGCCTTGAGAACAATCATTAGTATTACAGCAGTAGCACATCTATTTTGCATTTGCCCGAACTCAAATAGCTTAATGTTATAATAAAATTAAGAAGCTAATGTGTATCTGCGTGTGTTTGAACATCAGTCTCTTTATTTTATTATAACATTAAGCTGTTTAGAGTTGAAAACAAAGCCCACAATCCAGAACAGATGTGACACTGCAGTAACACATTGTAAGGTAATATATTTTAATCACTATGTGGGTGTGTTATCTGTCTACCTACCTACAATCTAGCTATCTAGCCATCTACCCATCCATCTTCTTTAGGAGTAGTTGTTAATGTCATTATACTGATAAGAAGTATAAAAGATTCATGAGTTATGAATCATCTTTGATTATTTGGATGAAACACCTGATAATACCCTTTAATACTGGATTGCTTTCCTTTGGCCAGTTATGGTACTCACAAGTTCCTTGAGATTCCTATTTAATTATTCTTCCTACATGATTACTCGTTCAGGAGCAGTATAGTGGAGATAATCATGTCTGTGGGAACTGATTGAGAAGACAGATGAATAGATGGATAATAACAGAAGAAGAAGAAGCGAGATCTCAAGCTTGAGTGGCAAATTGGGGGTTGATTTCCCATGGAGCTTCCACACTGAGCTCCTGTTTGGAAGTAATTCCTTCAGGAAGAGGGGCTTGCAGTTGGTGCTGAATTTATGCCAGCTGCAAGCCCGGCTTTTAGCAGGAATCTTTGCAGTTGTGGCTTGAATTCAACATGTGGTTGCAAAAAGTCATCCTTTGCAGTACTGACTTAAATTAAAACTGCAAGGACCAAATTTAGACTGAAATTTAAGTGACATGTTATCTGGTGACTGACAGGTGAGTGAGCCTACCCATCTGCAAAAAGTGGCCAATGGAAGGCAGGTCATATCTGCTTAGCAGGATAGGTGTGTCTTGTTTTTTGGTGTTTTAATGCTGTTTTTGTTTGTTTGGATTGTGGATATTGTAGATTATAAACATATAACATAATAAATGTAATATCAATCTACTCCAGAGCTTTCCAAACTGTGTGTCGCAACATGTTAGTGTGTTGGCTGCAGTGCGTAGGTGTGTCGCATGAACGCTCCCAGCGCTCCTCCTGGGGCTGGAAAAAGTTTAGTTTAATCTCCAGTTTACTAGCAAAACTGAATTACTGTGTCATGAAATAATGCATGTGTAAAAAGTGTGTTACCAACAAGAAAAGTTTGGAAAGCTCTGATCTACCCATCTTCCATCAGTACCAGGATGGAGTATGACATAAAAGAAATTAAAAGCAATCAAGTCAATAAAATAGTAAACAAATTCATGAAAATACAGGAGGCAGTAAAAAACAGTAACTAAACTGAGAAGCCTAAAACAGTTGCCCATTAAAAAGAACCTAAAATGCTTGAGTAAACACAAATGCCTTCAATTGGTGCTGAAATGAAAGCGATGTCATGCTTCATATATCAAAACTTTGGGAAACCCTGTACTAGATGATACTACTTCTAAGGATGCTATGTGAATAGATGTGTAGCAAATTTATTTGTATAAAGTTCTTTTAACCCAGCTCTTCAGCCAGAAAGGATCTCAGTTGCTTACAGATCAATTAAAAAAACAAGGTAGTCTCTGCCCTCAAGTTTATAATCTAAAAGAGACAGCATAACTGGAACGGAGAACCCCTAAATTTACAGTTCTTATAAAGCCCAGGTGGGATTGAAGCAATTCAGGTAGCCTGCTGGAATGGCTGCTGCTGGCTAACAGTTGGGAGAGGCCAGAAGGCAGCTGGTTTTTCAACAGAATTGCTTTGCTTCTTGGGCTCTGCTCAGTCGTCTGCTGGAATGGAGGCCACCAAGTGGTGGTAGAGGAAGGGCCAAAGGTCTTTCACCAGAGCCAATGCATTGGCCTTGCTTCCCTTCATAGCTTCCTTATGGTGATGGACGTTTTCGCCTCAAAATATTAAAATTCACAGTATCAAAATGGCATAGTTTTGCTTCTTTGCCACAAATGCATTAAATTGAAGTTGCAATGGCTCTTAGTCACATCTTAAAGCAGCACATTTAGAATCAAATAGATAAATGACCCTGTCACCAATGTCCATTATACAGCTTTCAGAACTATCCAGACAAGACAAGACTGACAGCAAGTTTTTTTAAAAAATAGGGTATGGAACCATTTGAAAAATAAATAAAAGATGTACACAAAGAAGTAATAAATCAAGAGTCTTTGATTGCACAGTCCTAAGAGCTTTTAAATATGCTCCAATCTCTGAATTATTAATCAAGCAGGATGGGATCCTCTGGGATTAGTTACATAACAACACTTTTAATTATGATTTTATTAGTTTAACTAAACTCTGGTGGTTCTATGCATCCAAGATTTCATTTCTCACCTTTATTTGTGACAGGACCTAGATGTGACATGTCACCTACATTCCATAGGTGAATGATGCTAAGAATGTGAGAGAATGAATATGTGAGAGGGAATTTCAGAGTGCTAAACAAAAATGATTTGTGAGGAATTCTGTTTCCTCACTGCCCTGGCAAAATTTTATTCAGTTTAATGGTTCAAGAGCCTTTGATATTATGCTGAACAATGGGCTTGTGATACAGCTCTGACAAGTGTGATGGAAGGGCTAGCGAGAAGCCTCCTCATATATGAATGTCTGAGCAGTTTAACATTTTGCTAACAAAATCTGAAGAGCAAAACAATGACTGTTTAACATTTCCTTAAGATAGTACCAATCTGTAGTAGATCAATACTGGCATGAAAGACCATGGCAACATTCGCACCATACATTTAAAGCACTATGATGCCATCTTAACCAGTTACTGCTTCTACCAGAGTGGTCTAACAATCATTCCCTCTTCACAGGGGACATTTCCTCTTAGGATTTATGGTATATGCTAAACCTTTTGAGCATACTTCATTGAAGACCTTATCAGAGCTACAGTTGGGTCTTTGGGTTGCTTTACCGAAGTTTTACGTGGTTAAGATGGGATCCTGTAACTCACACTTCAAAAGATGTTTTATTCAATTTTGAAATTGTGTGCATTAAACTAAACAATGAGGGGCTTAATTTATTTATTATGCAACAAGAGGCTTTTAATATGATATTCAGCAGCTGGTTCATCTAAGGGCTTAGTTGGTAGTTTACGTAACTCGGGATCGCGGGATGGAGACAGGATATATAAATCATTTACCACTGGACCTAGAAAAAGGTATTTTCTATTGTGAACAGATAATGCAAAGTTACACAAAAAAAGCCATATGAAGACCAATGTCTGCTTCCTATTCTCACCAAACACTGCATGCAAAATTACTTTTTCTGTAATTGCTTATGATTTTATACTTGTTCTTCCCTATATGGGAGCCCCTTTCAGCGTCTGACATAAATAAACAGCTGTACAGGCCTGGAGTTTGCACTTATTAAATTACAACAAAGCTTCTAATATTGTTTCAGACTGTGCCACACTAATTAGACCTAGGAGCAAAGGAAAGAAAGTTATACCCCTTATCCATCATTATGCTACTTCCCTTATATTAAAACACAACACGGTATTGCATTAAAAAAAATCTGCAGAAAAACAAACAAAGAAAAACAGAACAGAAGCAATAAAGCTCAAAGCAGCCTGACCTTTCCTTCCTACTGTGTCTGAGAATGTCAGGAAATATGGTAATATGTACTGTATATTCGTTTGGAGCAGCCCAGTCCACAAAATATGCTGTTTAAACAGTGCCAGAACCAGTCCTGGATTTATGTATAAGCTAAACAAGTTGTAGCTTAGGGCCCCACTCTCTTGGGGGCCCCAAAAAAATTTAAAGGGAAAAAACAGCTGGATGTACATTTCCAAAATATAAGATAAAAAACAAATAAAATAAAGCCTACATACAGCAACAGTATGTACTAATAATTATTTCACTATTAATATACTTCTTCTTAATTGTATTTCAGTTCAACAATTACTTTGATAAAACACATATTTTTTAATATGCAAATAAATACCCATTAGGTCCATAAATTACCATATAGCATATATTCAGCACAAAAAACAGTGGCAATTTGTTGTTGACAAAGGACAGCTGGGCATATAAAGGGCCCCATTACCTTCAGTAGCTTAGGGTCTCATCAAACCTAAATCCAGCCTGTTATGTACTAAGCTTGGATCCTATAACAATAGGCAGGTAGGATCCTAGAATGCAACAACTGATTGGCTTGCAGGAGAAGACCAATCAGGCTCCAGAAGGAAGTTAATCAGCCTATTAGGCTGGTAGGATCGTAGAATGCAACAACTGATTGGCCTACAGGAGAAGACCAATCAGACTCCAGGAGGAAAGCAGAATCAGCCAATCAGAAGGGGACTCATTGTGTAAATAATGTATATAAAAGCCTGAGGTTTGGGGGGAAATTTAATCACTGTTTTACAAGCTGCAATAAAGAGCATGAAATCACTGCAGTACTCCAAGTATATTTCACAGCCCTAACCAGAACTTCAGTAATATAAATGAGTATGTATGCAGGGGCAGATTTAGGGGAAACTGACCGATTTGGTCTCACTGAGTGTGGAGCCTTGGGGGTGCAGCAGGGAGTGCCTAAACTATGAGGTAAAACGGATGGTGAGAGGTACAAGGGTGCTGCTGAAATTTGAGATCCCAAGGTCCACCACTAGTATATGATTCCCTGCTTCACTTAAAGCTTTTTGCTGGTGGGCAGGCCAAACTACATGTTATATTAAATGAATCACAGCATTTCTATTTACCTTTAATGAAAAATAGGTTACTGCTGGGAAGACCTCTGATCCAGATTGAGTCTGTGACATGTGGGGCTTTAACTGTTCCATCCTCTGCCTACTACAATGCTAACTCAAATTCTCACCACCAACACTACCATGGTTACTGTCTGTTTTGGGAAGGAACCTGCCGTTTGATAGAACAGCAGCAGGAAAGTGAAAAATGTGCTGTGGTCCTAATCCAGATTAGGTTGCCTGCAGTGGCAATTGCTGTTTAAAACTGCACTTGCCTTAACTACTAAACTGCACTTGACATAATGCAGTCTGGGATGGAGTGGTGCACACATAATTAGCCCACATCTTGGTTGCAGCAACTTACTATCTCCAGTACTCTGATATAACAAACAGAATTTCCTGCCTTCTTCCCCCATCCTTATTTTTATGCCATCTCTTCACTCTGTTTTAAGAGCTGTTTGTCAGAGACATCAGAGCTGGCAGCAGAGGGGCAGGGTGGTAAGACATTGATGTGGGTCCATAGCCAAAGTGTGCAATATGATACAATACACTGAGTAGGAATAAGTTTAATTCTATAATGCTTGTGCCCACAATATGATAAATTCATTATTGTTATATGGATGTTATTGTTATATGGATCAGTCAATTGACCAATGCATTAATCCTAACCATCAATTTAGCTTTGATTCTTATATTTAACAATTTTGCACTTAGTTCCCATTGAACATGCAGCATCTTTGGTCCCCATGCCAGTAAGCTTTTGGGGTTAATGAGACAACAATTGCTCAAGGAAGATCTCTTGATCTGGTTAACTGAGAGAAGTTATTCCTCATCTGGGAATTCCCAAGCCGGCAGAAATTCACTAGCAACAAGCACAGATGATGGGGCCAACTTTCAGGAAACATTTACGATCATTTCAACTTGGCTTGTTCCTATATGCACAGGCAATATGCTATTTCATTTTCCTTTTGTGCTGCCATTGGCCATGAGCATCAATGAGCCATGCCTTAAATTCTGGCTCATTTCTCTTGCTTCTGGCAAACAAGATGCAGCCATTACCATGTGTAAATTAAATCCTCTGCTTGAAAGTAAGAAATATATTGTCCATGTTCATATAAACCTTTTAAGAAAATATTGTCTAGCAGTTGCTAGAATCAGATTTTTATTAGCCTAAAGCAGGCCTGCACAACATAATGCCCATAAGCTTATTGAAGCTCCCTGCCTATATATTTGCAGTTCTCTGGGAGTGTTTTGAACACAGCATTTCCCCCACTGCTTTGTTGAAATGTGTGTGAGGCCCACTTAAATCCATTAAAAGTTGATGCTGGGGTGGGAAATGCCTGCATCATTACATATTTGTGGTTCCTTCTCTCTCTGGATTCAGAAGTGTATCATGGAATTTGTACCAGATTTTCCAGTCTGTTGCAACCAGCCACCGATAGGACTATGCTATCTGGAATCATAGAGGTGAAAGAATCCTTAGAGGGCATCTAGTGGATCATCCAGCCTTTGCTATATGAGACTTCACTAGTATGAATTACGGGGAAAGTAAAAGTCAGCATAACTTCTGCAGTCATAAGTTGTGTCTCATTAACATTTTAAAGTTCCGTGAAAGTGTCAACAAGTATAAAGGTGATCTGGTCAACATTGCTTATATAAACCTTAATATAAACCTTTATGTAAAGTCCCTCACCAAAGACTCCTTAGTCATCAGAACAGCAAGGAGCAAAGGGTAGGAATAAATAAACAGTCCTCGCAATAGCGTGATTTTGAAAATGGGGTCCCCCGCAAAGATCAGTACTGTGACATTGTGGTTTTTTTAAATTGTGCATAAATGATCTAGAATTATGGTAGCCTCAGGTAGCCAAGTTTTCTGATGACACCAAGTTCTGGGTGGTTAAAGCAAAAAGGGATTGTGAGAAGCTCCCTTTCCAAACTGCCCCTCAAAAGTGAATGAACGGGGTTTAAAATAGCAAATGTGATTAACCATACAGCTAGTATAAAGTGATGCACTTTGGGGCAACCATCTGCCCCCACCAGTTTCACAATACACTAATGGGGTCTGAAATGGAAGTGACTGACTGGTAATAAGACTTGGGGTCATAGTGGGTATCTTCGTAATATTGAGCCAGGTGTGAGAAAGGCAAATTTGACATTGGGGATATTTAGGAAAGGGGTTGAAAATAAAACTGCCAATATCATAATACTGTTAAACAAATTTATGGTGAAACCACACATTGAATACCGTCTACAGTTCTGGTCACCTTATCTCAAAAAGTCCCTGATGATGCCTAAGTAACTTGGACATTGGTGGGTCAAAAAGAGACCTGCTCAGAACAACTGAATTCATATATATATATGAGAATCTATTTTAAATGGATTTCTTCTCCATTCTGAGCGGTAGGTTTTATCTAGCAGTTGCAGCAAAGATTATTTGAAAAGATGTATTGATGTCAAATTCCAAATTTCATGAGTCTTAGCATAAAATACAGTTATGGAAATATATTTAGAGGTAGTCCTCTGGATCTTAGTGAATTTTCTCTGACTCATTTGAGCTATGTAATAGAAGGTCCAACTAAATTTTCAAATATATGTATACATGAAGTTGAAATATAGATTTTGTTCAGAAGTTCACTGTTTTAATTTTTGCACGAAGCTCTTGTGCTGTCATAGTCTCTGGCAACAGAAAACCCCTTTTCTCTTGGAGACCTGGCAGATATCTTTTAGAGTCTCTCTCATTTTGCCCAGGGTAGTGGTTACCCAAATCCCCTCTCTCAAACCACTTAATGATTTTTCTTCCTGTTGTAGCGATGAATGAATAACGGGATAACTGGTGGTCTGCAGACCACAGTTTTGGAACTCCTGCCCCAGGGCATGTCCCTGAGTCTCAGAACTGAGGCACAGTTTACCCTGTGAGGCAGATTATCCTTGAAGCAACACATACATGAAGCACATACTTGAGGAAAAGATGTTTCATTACATTTTAAGATTAATTGTCCTCAGTTAATTTGGATGTGTAACCTTTGTAAAAACCAACTTGTCAACACGTTTCTCAGCTTCTGGGGTTTCAGAAGCTAATTAATTGACTTCAGAAATGTTCCCCAAGGTGGATGACGACAAATTCACAGGGGAAATCAAACTCAATGCCAAATAAAATAAAATTAAACAGAGAATATTTGCCAAACTCTAATTCAGGGTGTGAATGTAGTAACCTTCTTTATGTTCAATGGTATTTTCCCCATGAGAGATCTCTGTTGCAACTTTTGAAACAAGAAAAAAACACACCAAATCTGCAGTATGAAAAGGAGTACTGGAATCTGTCCACCAGAAACTTCAAATAGAGAATATCAACTAACTCATTCCACTGGGAGCAGAACAGGCTAACACTTCTCATATTAGCCATGTTTCAGGGGCTAATTCTAGACTTCACAGTATGTGTGCATTATATTGACTGCATCAGTACAATGAATATACAGCACATTTTGAGCAGGGTGTGTGTGTGTGTGTGTGTGTGTGTGTGTGGAGATGGCTGTTTTCAGATAGATTTGACCAATGGGTGTTGTGGAAGCCATTTTAAAAGAATGAGAGAAAAAAACCCTGAATGGAAAGAGCTATTGAAATTTCAGACAGATGTTCTGAATATGGGAAGATATAGGTATTTGTATAAATACACCCAGATTGTTCTGGCCTCAGTGTACTTTAGGTTGTATGTCTATCCAGTTGGCTAAACTCACATCCAAGCCATATTTCATGTAAAGAAATCTCTAATTTTATTAACTTGAACACAACTAGTTAGATATAGAAGAAAAGTTGGCTCTTACTGAGATAAAATCAATGCCATGGATGAGGTTAAAAAAGAATTCCAGGCTCTCCAGGCTGCAACTCAGAAGTGGCAGGGAACAATGTCAGAGGAAGGTTTTTATTCTTCTGGTAAACAAGATTAGTTATACTACCTAGGAATGACCAGTCAAGGTATGATACTGCATTCCAAAGCTTGATCAGATCAACAAGGTGAAAATTAAAGCACCTTTCAATGCAGAGACTAGAAGGAAACAGACACAGCGCATACCTAGTCATCAATAATTTTATGGTAGGGATACCCTGAGAAGGTAGTGGGAGGTAGTGGGACTCTTAGATCAGATTGGCAACAAGTCCCAATGCCACAAATGCTTCTTCACTAGTATTTTCCCTGTGGGCAGCAGATGATTCTACATAGGCCAAATCTGGCGTTGGGGCAATTATTATTATTATTATTATTATTATTATTATTATTATTATTATTATGCCACCTATCCGACTCTTGGCAGCTTCCAACAAATTGTAAAACCACGGTAAAACATCAAACATTAAAAGCTTTCCTATACAGGCCTGCCTTCATAGGCCTTCTAAAAGCCAGATAGTTGTTTATTTCCTTGACATCTGACAGGGGAACATTCCACAGGGTAGGCACAACTACCGTGAAGGCCCTCTGCCTGGTTCCCTGTAACCTCACTTCTCACAATGAGGGAACCGTCAGAAGGCCCTCAGAGATGCATCTTAGTCTAGGCTAAACAATGGGGGTGAATATGCTCTAGATATTTGCAGGAAAAAGCCAGAGATTGAGAAAAGTATATTAGATACATCCAACATTTAAAAGTACCCTCTTGCCTGTACATTCTGGAAACTGATGCCAGTGCATGTACAAGATGCCTGCATTGGGGTCACCACTCTATGATAGTCTGTAGGGTGCAGTGCCACAAGTTGAATTTCCCCAAGTGATCTAAGTGTTCTATGCAGGGACAGGCAGTCTTTCATGTAACCTGGTCCCAAATTATTCAGGGCTTTATAGGTTAACAAGACCTTCGACATGGCCTGGCAACTGATTGGTAGCCAGTGCAGTTCCCTCAGCACAGGTGTAATATGCACACATCCAGACCCTTGACAAGTTGTAGACAGTGGGAATGAAGAAAAGCCATGGTGATTTCCAACTTCACCGAGAAAGGGATATTTATTTTGCTCCCCAATCTTGTGGAAGCTTGTCTTAGGCCTGCCTTTATTTGATATATGCTTGAGTAAGTATGTTCTTTGCTTGCGTAGGCTTCCTTTTATATAACACACTATTTTTCCTGTTCTGGGGAAGGCTAGGAATAGTATTTCAAATCTGGTTTTCATGAGCTATATGATAGAAGAACCATTTAGTGATATATGAAGAAGAATTAGAAATTAGTAAAGGAACTGATTGGCTTGCAGATTGTGTACACTACTACAAGTAATGCTGAAATATTAGCTTGCTTGGTAAAGGCAAGGAAATGTATAAACCAATTGGTAACAGAAATTAAACAATACTATCCAGAAGAACAGAATATCTCATTGAACTGGCTGGCAGTAGAATACTTAGGAAGACCAATAAATTAGAACCAGTCTTTGAATTGTTCTGGCAGTATAGGATACAGATATACCCCCTAGACCCAGAACCTCATTAGAAATGGTAGAGGAAAAAGAAAATTAAAAAATTGATTGAATGTTTGCAAACTGTAAGATTTACAGGTTTCACTCAATATATTAAATCTGGAGACAGAGAAGGATGATCTTTCTATGTATAAATGAGAAAGACTCCAGTGCACAAAATTTAATGCCAGGAAGCTAAAATGAAGTGTCCCACTAACTCAAATATATTAGCGCCTTCATGTCTCGAGATTTGGTGGATGTAGAAGCCTACAATGCAAGTAATAGGTAAAGGTAAAGCACCCCTGGATGGTTAAGTCCAGGCAAAAAGCGACTATGGGGTGCGGCGCTCATCTCGCTTTCAGGCCCAGAGAGCTAGCATTGTCCACAGACGGCTTTCCGGGTCATGTGGCTAGCATGACTAAATCACTTCTGGTGCAACGGAACACCGTGACGGAAACACCGTTTACATTCTCGCCACAGCGGTACCTATTCACGTACTTGCACTGGCGTGCTTTTGAACTGCTTTCTGGTACTTTCTGTACCAAGAAATGCAAACTGACACCATGTCCACACACACACACACACACATATCTGGAAAGTAATAATTGGAGTAGCCACACTCCACCCCTTCTGCTGGTGGGAATATCCATTAACTCTACTCAAGATACTCCCTCCAGCAAAGACTTAGAATATATGAGATAATGCTTAAACTTGCACAAATCTAGAGAACCAAAGAGGTATGTGTAAAAGTTAATCACTTGGTATGGATGGGTAAGGATGTTAATTTTGGTAATGCAAATTTATCCCACTGCACGCATTTGTGTGTGGTTTTTCCTAACATACAAATTGTTGCAAAGCACTTCCCCATATAGAATGCATCTTTGCACACTATGAATTGCACACTGGTTAATTGCTTCCTATAAACTATCTGAAATGATTTTAAAATGAAAACATGTATAAAAGAATTCCATATATTAATTCAATTAAAACAATTTTATATAAAAACAAAACAATCTCATGTACATTTTAAGAAAATCAACTCCAATGCAAACACAGACTGGAGTAAAAATCCCCACATAAAAGATTTGTTGAAAAAGGAAGAACTTCAATGGCACCAAAAAGATTATAGAGATGTGAGAAAGAACAGTTCCAAAATTTTACAGAATGTCCTCATTTTTCTTAACATAACTTTGCTAATGGCTACAGCCATCCTCAGTAGGTTAAGATTTGGCCTGCTTTGGCAAAGTGCTATTTCTACTAGAAGACAGATCATTTACTATGGGCGCAATCCACAGGTAAGTTATCCCGTGTAAGGTAAATGGCACAGTGCCAGAAATGGCCTACATTCTAAGTTTAAGCAGATTTGAGCCATTTTAGAAATGAACGGTGGCTTTACTGCTGTTATAGATGAGTCATGTGTAGTTACATAGTTAATGTGGGTGTTCTAGAAATGAACAATAATATGTGCAAAAGTAAGGTCAGCATGGAGTAGGCAGAAACATTAAAAACCCACAGATAAACTTCTGTTTCTTTGCTATGTAACTCTGTTTGACCTGTTTCAGAACGTAAGCATTTCCTTGCTAGCCACAGAATTGAATACTGTGCAGGTCTTCAAATAACAATAGCTTTGGGTTAAAATAATAGCAACTTAACAATGCTGCGTTATTTTTAATAACCCCACATGTCATTGAGTGCATTTAAGAGTTTTGTTCCAACTCATAAACCATCGTTTAAAAATGCAATATAATAAGAAAAATAACAACAAATATCTCCATGGCAAGGAGTGAATTTTAGATTTAATTATCCACAAACACCAGCTTGTTTTAACATTTTATACACTGAAGGTTAATGGGTAGTTCTCTGCCTATTATCATGCAGCAACACACATTCTCAAAGCAAATATTTGCCTAAGTCAGATTAATGGCATTTATTCTGAAGCAGAGCACTGTGATACCATAGGCAAAATCCCTTTCAACAAGCTCAGAAGAGTTTATTCTTTGCTGAAGTACAGCTGGAAAAATGCTCCAGCAAGGCACGAGGTGGCTAAGTTTGAATCAATCACGCTAATTTGTTTCCGCAGTTTGTGAGGCTATTGCTGTCTTCAATAGCAATTAACATGACATCTGGCAAAGTGTGGGGTTTGAGCATTGATTATTCCAGTGTTGCTCATTAGTAACCATTAATAACAGATGAATAATTCAACCAATTATCAATTAACTCTTGGCTTAGACTTTTTATCCCCTTTGCAAACATGTGACCAACCACAACATTTAACTTAGTTAATATTTGACACTTCCTCAGCCTGATTTTGTTTTTATTGTTGTTAAACCAATGATGCTGTAGCTCAGGATGGGGAGGCCCAGCCGTGCGGGGTCTGAATGCAGTGCTCCAGTCCTCTCCATCTGGCCCTCTGGAGTTTCCACATGTCCCTTCTCCCCAAGCTATGTCCCCACTGACTCCACTGTGCTCTTAGTGATGGGCAAATCTGTCAATTTCAGTTTTGGAAAGTGTGGATTAAATATGAACAGAATTGAATTTCCCCATCCCTATCTCCACCCTCGTTACATTTGTTTGCCTGGTTGGAATCTGTTCTTGAATGGTATCCTTGATCATGCCTCTTGCTTACTTGAGTAAAGAAGTATAAGTGTGTGTGTGTGTGTGTGTGTGTGTGTGTGTGTGTGTGTGTGTCTATGTCTGTGTCTATATGTGTGTATAAAAACCTCTGACTGTAACATGTTTAAAGTGTATTTCTTTCTAATTTTATTTAAGACCTTTACATACCACTTAATGATTTGCATTTCTACTAAATGGTGTACATAAATATAATCTACAGAAAATCATAAGAAATTGTAAAACCAAACACTGCCTTCAAATGCCTGGTGGAACAAAAAAGTCTTATGTAGCTTACTGTACAAAGATGAGAGTCACATCAGTTGCACTGTTCACTTTTGTCCTGGACCATTACTGCCATATAGGGTCCAGAAGATTGCCCTGGGAGACCAAGGTTCAAATCCCCACTCAGCAATGAAGCTCACTAGGTGACCTTGGGCCAGTCACTGTCCCTTGGCCTAACCTACCTCAGGGCTGTTAGGATACCACCTTGTCACCACCTTCAGCTCCTTGGAAGAAAGCTGAGATATAAATGTAATAGTGAAAAATAATATTAATAATCATCATCATCCCATTCTTTGACTTAAAAGGTTTCCCACAGCTGCTTTAGCTGAACATCATGTCACAAACGCTCCTGTAATCATACAAGTTATTTGTATCCTTCTGCCTGTTATGGTTTCTGAAGTGTCTTGCAAACTAAACGAAAACAGCAATATAATAGATTGGATCCAGGCTTCACCAGTCCCCTTGCAGCTCACAGCACCACCTCTCATATGGTTCTTGAAGGTCCTGCAATGTTCTGGAACAGTGAAGGGGTAGTGCTAGGAGCTGCAGGAAGATGGGAGCATCCCCTGGTTAAAATTTCACTCAGGAGATCTGGATAAGAGCAGCAATTGTCCTTTCCAACTAAACATAACATTCACAAGGCATGCGAGACCAGCTGGAATCAGGGTGGAGAACCTTTGACCATGGGCCTAGTTAAGCCTCCTCTGTCTGCCCATTTGGCCCTCAAAGCCATTTTGCCCAAGCTTTCTCCATGTGCCCTATACCTGACATCAGGTATGGGACAGGTAAAGATGCAGCTGGGCCAAAAGGAGATTTTCAGGCGCTGCAATCAGCTGATTGGTGGCACCAGCTGAGCTTTGGGGCTTGCATAGCCCAGTTTGTGGCTGTTCAGACTTCATTCAAACTCATAAACCCAATTGAAAAGGCAACTTCCTGTTGAACATTGCATCAGATAGCACTATAGGAAGGAATGCATTATGGGGAAAACTTTGTAAAGTGCAAAAACTTGATTTGGCTAAGCTATAGCAACATCTTCAAAGCAAAGGCATGAAAAGTTAGGAATGTGGGGGGAAATTCTAGAACAGTAGCTATGTTATAGATAATTTACACATTACTTAATGGTTGTTGCTACCAGCAAATCTACACAAGGGGGAGTAATGTTTAGATGCTATTACCATGTGCCATATTTATAAACTAGCATAAGCTGCTTCCAAGGTTAGGTGGTGCTGTTATGAAAACCTTGTATGTGTTTAGACCAACACAAACTGTAAATTGATGTAAATGCATTCCTAATGTGGTAAACCAATCAATACATAATATGCAGATTGGCCCTTTGGTTACTCAGAAAGATTCATGTTGCAAAGTAGTTTCTTGTGGTATGAGTTTTCCTAAGCTTAAGCGTGTGAAATACATTAGATATGTGCTCGTAATATATATGTGGGCTGATGTACAATGGGAGGCAAAATGAAGGCCATATCATGTTAACAAAATTAGACACACACAGATCAATTCCACCAAAAACAGAACACTTTATAACCTATGCTGATAAATTTAGATCTTACAAGACATACGCATAAGACTACAGTTACATAGTCGTTATGTAAATATGCAGATCTATGTTTGGGACCCAGTGAAACTAAAACCAAACCCCCAAACCAAAACCCTCAAGTCATGAGTTCATCTGTTGCAGTTTCCCTTCATTTTATTTCACTTCTTCTGTCCAAGAAGAGCATCCCTTCATTGTTAGACTCCTATAGAATTGGCCAAAGGGACATATGTGGTCCCCCCACTGCCCAATATTGTGTGACTGAAGTTTTGAAAACACCCATCTAAATTAGTTTATGTGATGTTTCATGCCTTGAAAATCAAGAAAAGGATATTTTTCCATTGAAGTTACTTCACATTTCAAACATGAAATGATGTATACAGGAAGCTAGGTTGATGGGAAGGGATCTGAAATCATCCACCAAGATGAACTTCATTACAAAGAACAGCAGGCAGCCCTACAGCCAGGAGGTACAATTCTTTATCCATCTCTTTCTTTAGATTATGCCAATTTGGTTGGAATTCAATGTAATGTTTCTTTGTGCCCTGGACAATATACTGTGATAGACTGGAGAGAAAAGAAAAGCTGAATTGGTTTTTATAATCAAACAGTGTTTTCCCCCCCAATGTACTGTTGTGGAAGTGGAATGTGCTCATGTGAAAATCTATACATACATCAATAGTATCCTCTTATGGAAGGCTTCTCTTTAAAGGCCAAGAAATGTACTTGCTGCCTAAAAACTTTAGAAACTAAAGATACAGTTTTGCACAAAACTTAAGGATGCAACTTTGCAGGTAGCCTCAGCTTCAGTTTCCCATTAGCAAAGGGAAAAATGTGCAAAGGCTTTCCCACCCCAGATGGTCATTCTAATGCTTGTAAGCAAGGGAGTGTTGTGTGTGTGATGTTCCAAAAGTGCTGTCCCACAGCCACCTTCTGCTAGTTTTCTTAGTAGCATAGCTAGGCATGGCGGGGGGGGGGGCTGTAGGGCCGCATGGTGGCTGCTTGGCGTCCGGGGGGTGGGCTGCTGGGTGGCAAGCGAGCTTCAGGGCCGCATGGCAGTTGCTGGGCATCTCAGGCGCTGCAGGGGGAGGAGCCATTGCCCGTCCGTCGAAACACCAGCTCCAGAATTTTGGTGGCTCCCTTAAAAAAGCTCAACATCTTTGAATTCTTAAAAAAAAAAGGCTCAACAACTTTGGTCCACCTCAGGCACCAGCAGGGGTTACTACTCCACTAAGTTTTCCCACTTCATGAGGAGGTCTTATAAGAAAGTCAATGGACAATGCAACTCTATGCATTTTTACTCAGTAGGATTTATTCCCATGCAAGCATGAATGGACACAAGGCTGACTGAACATTTTTGGCCTCTGGTATCTCTGTAACGCTGTTAACACTCTATCTTTCTCTTTTGTCTCCTCTTCTGTTACTAATATTTCCCTTTTTCCAATCCGGGGGAGGGGGTGGGGATCTAGAGTATGTGTTCCCGGCATTGTGCAATCGGGACAGATTAGGGATTCTGCTGGTTGACCGCCTGCCTCGCTGCCAAGCAGTCTCCCTGCCTGAGCTGGCAGAGCTGGTCTCCAGAGGCGGTGCTGAGGACTCCCAAACTGCTGGTTCTAGGAGACATCAACATCCATGCTGAGGCATTGAGGACTTCATGGCTGCCATGATATCCATGGGGTTGTCCCAGCATGTACCAGCCCAGCACACATGGCAGGCCACACTCTGGACCTTATTTTTTCGACTGGACATTCTTGATGGGGGACATTGACATCAGTCCCTTGTCATGCTCAGATCACTCCCTGTTCAGATTTAGGCTGTCAGCACTTTTCTCCCTCTGGAGAGGTGGGGGACCTATTAGGAAGGTCCACCCGTGGAGGCTGATAGATCTCTTTCTCCTTTACATCTGCAGGTGAGGCAGTGCAAGTGCTGTTACAACTCTTCCAGCTTGGATGTCAGTGTATTTTCTCCAATTTAATATGCACAAGGCATAATTTATTATTTCACCCAAGCTTTTACTTTCATCCCCTCCTTTTCTGTTAGTTTGCAAGTTACAAAATCACTCTTTGGTCTTACCACCAAGTTAGCACGTATTATGTTTGATCTTCCCTCTTTCTCAGTTTAAGGCTGTAAGTTTGTTAGTCATCTCTGTAATATTTTTTTCATGCAGTGCATAGCTAAACTATGGAACTTGCTCCCACAGGAGGCCGTGATGGCCACTAGTTTGGATGGCTTTAAAAGAGGTTTAGACCGATTCAAGAAGGACAAGGTTATCAGTGACTACTAGCCACAATGGCTATGTTCTAACTCCACTTTCAGAGGCAGCATGCATCTGAGCACCAGTTGCTACGAATCACAGGTGGGTTAAGGGCTGTTGTGCTCATGCTCTGTTTGTGGGCTTCCCACCGCCATCTGGTTGACCACTGCAAGAACAGGATACTGGATTAGATGGGCCATTAGCATAATCCAGCAGGCTCATTTTATGTTCCTGCAACACATCCTTTCTTGGGTTCTTACAGGAGTGGGCTGCACTTGCAAACGAATCATTGGCAATATTTTTTGTGGGTCCCCCCCCAAAGAAAACTTACCAAGTTTATTCTGCCCAAAGGGCAAATCTGGATTACATGTGGAAAGAATACAGGCTGACATTTTGATGTAAATGTTGTTGTGTGGATGCACTGGTTCCGCAATAAATACACACCCGGAAGTATTGAAACTGGTAATGGGTAGACTTCACGCCCTGGCTCAACTGGGCATTGGGCTTAATATAGCCCCTTTCAGCCAAATTGGAAAATAGCTTGCTGCATTCCAAATCCAATCTGCACCACAAGTTGGATCCAATTGTGCTCCCAATGACGTCAGTCTCTCAGCCTTTGGTTCAGAGGCCACCCTGAGTTCTTTAAACTCTGCACTCCTTCACATAATTGAAGAACTCTTACCTCTAGCTGTAACAATCAAATAAAGTGGTATTTTTGATGTACTATAATATCCAGCACCGAAATCACAACTCTATGGACACTGCACATATTGTAGAAATTGTTACAGTGCTATACTAGGAGAGAGAGGGAGTGCGGGGAGAGAGAAAATAAAATTTTTAATTTTATCCTTTCTTGTTAATTGCCCCAAACTGGACACGTAGGACAATAAATAAACCCAAATAGCTGCTGTTCAAGTCACTGCAATGTCTATTACCGGTAGTTTATTAAAACCCAGCAGTAAGCCACTACCTTTGAGCTTAAGAAGAAAGCTGTTCTATATTTAAACACTATACCAGAACATTCCTAGTATTTTCTGTGCTTAATGTGTGAACTACTTCAAATACCAGAGGAGAGTTCAATACTTCACCGCAGCAACGGCAAATGTTATGTATTGCATTGCCACCTGCTTTGCAGACTCAGGGAAAAAAATCTTAGCATTAAAGATACAATTATAAATATTCCATCCTTCTTCTGTGGAAAATACAACCACTGTAGCTATTTATTGTAAAGTACAGCATAAAGGTTGTTGTAACAACCCTTGTAATATTACTAAACAGAGCTAGTAAATCTCACTTTACAGATTTTTTAACCTAGTGGAAATCCTGTGTGCACTATTTATTAGTGCTGTGCCAAAACACTTTACTGTGCTTTGTAAAACCATTTTCAAGAAAAAAATAATCAGAAGAGAAATAGGATTTGAAAATTATCAAGCAGAAGGAAATGTGGTTTTGTGTGTGTGCATTACTTAGCCACAGCAGTGCCACCCATCCCTAACTTGGGCAGCTGCTCCAGAAGGATACCATGGTTGATGGTATCGAAAGCCACTGAGAGGTTGAGGAGAATTAACAAAGACACATTTTCCCGTCTCTCTCCCAACAGAGATCATCATACAGGGCAACCCAAGCAGTTTCTGTGCCAAAACCAGGCCTAATTCCCAATTGAAATGGATCTAGAAAATCAGTTTCCTCCAAGAGCACCTAGATCTGGTCCACAACCACCAGTTAAAGCAATGGTAGCAGCGGCAGGTGCAGAGGTCACAAGACTACTGCTGTTCTTAGCTGCTGGGGCCGGCTTGCCTGATGGTGAGAGGCTCAGCAGGTTCAAGACTAGAAGGGAGGGAGAGTGTAGCTATAGATGGTGAGAGGATTGAAATATTTCCTCTCCCCCCACCCTTCTCTCTTGTTTGCCTTCGTGCCACAAACAGCCATTTGTTTCTGGACCCACACTGTGTTGGTCCCATCTCTGCTTTGTAGCTGGTGCTGCAGTCAGGAGATGTATAATGCATGTAGTTGTTTGTAAAATGCATTCAACTCCATTTAAAACAAAGATTTAGTCATTTTGTGTTCTTTGTCACTGATGTTGAAAGGGGCCTCTTTTTTTGCCATGATTTTCAGCACCTAATGCAAACATACCCATGAAGTACCTTTGGTGCCATTTTCTCCCTTGTTTTTCTTTTTCGTTACCTCACAGTTGTCCTTAGCCTTACTTTCTCACACTGCTCTTTAATTATGCTAGTTGTGGCAACCCACAAAATTGTGTTGATAGCATCATAATATTGTGTTTGATGGTGTGGTGTCACAGATTTTAATAAACAAAATCATGTTGTTAGCAAAATCACATGAGCTATTACATTCAATAGGTCCCTTTGGTACCTGAGATAGATAGATAGATAGATAGATAGATAGATAGATAGATAGACAGACAGATAGACCCATACTATTTTTCTAATTGTAAGTTGCTTTAAACAGTTTTTAATGTTGTAGTTCAAATTGTTGTAAAGTGCCCTGGGACTTTAGGGTGGAGGGTGGGCAATAAATGATGGTGATAATAATAATAATAATAATAATAATAATAATAATAATAATAATAATACAATGGTACCCTGAACAAATGAGGCCAAACACTGTGATAACAAAGAAGACGACATAGGAAATGGCATTAAAGAGGCAGCAGAAGCCAGGGAAACTAAAGTATGCCAAACAACAAACAGCGTGAATGTTCAACAAGGTGAATGTTTTCGTGCTAATCTGTTTGGCTGCATCAAATGTGCTACTTTCAAAGCAAATAACAAAATTAGAGAACATTCAGTGCAGCCCTATTTAAATCTAATGAGTTTCTTTCCCCCGTTATTACCTATTTAAAAGCTAACTGAGGTTATGCACTGTTTGAAATTATCACCTCATTTAACAAAAGTAGCTCTGTTCTTATTTTAAGAAACATTTATGTAGCCAGTATTATCTAACATGCATGTAGCAACTATTAAATTACAAAAATAATATTCTTTACATAAAATAATTTTGTAGCACCTCTGCCCTGCCCTCTGACAGCTCTACCTGCAATGACATGACTTTCACACCACTGTGTGGAGTTCCCTGTTGTTATTGTTTAGTCGTTTAGTCATGTCCAACTCTTCGTGACCCCATGGACCAGAGCACACCAGGCACTTCTGTCTTCCACTGCCTCCCGCAGTTTGGTCAGACTCATGCTGGTAGCTTCGAGAACACTGTCCAACCATCTCGTCCTCTGTCGTCCCCTTCTCCTTGTGTCCTCAATCTTTCCCAACATCAGGGTCTTTTCCAGGGAGTCTTCTCTTCTCATGAGGTGGCCAAAGTATTGGAGCCTCAGCTTCATGATCTGTCCTTCCAGTGAGCACTCAGGGCTGATTTCCTTCAGAATGGATAGGTTTGATCTTCTTGCAGTCCACGGGACTCTCAAGAGTCTCCTCCAGCACCATAATTCAAAAGCATAAATTCTTCGGCGATCATCCTTCTTTATGGTCCAGCTCTCACTTCCATACATCACTACTGGGAAAACCATAGCTTTAACTATACGGACCTTTGTTGGCAAGGTGGAGTTCCCTGTACTGTCTGCCAAACATGCTTGTGGGCAGAAGGACCATTGGCAGAGTCCCAGCTGCAGGATTCCTGTTGATGGCACTTGCAATAATCCCTGTGCTGACAGGGTATCTGTTGGAATTTGTTTCAGCCCCGCATTGGGGCTGATTGATTGAGAGGGCTTGTCTTGGGCATTTTGGCAAACCACAAAAGCCGCCCCCTCCCCACCTTGGGAAAGAAGAGGTGACTGGAGATCCACATCATGAACAAGGGGAAATAAAGATCTACATTGGGATCTGCTGCCTCTGTGGATCCTGCCAAATGAGGCAGTGGCCTCACCTTGCCTCTTGGGAAGGCCTGCCCTACTGATTGCTATCCTCCTGGCAAACCCTGCCCTCAGGCCAAGTTTAGGGTTCTTGCCCTCATAGCATCTCCTTTTAAGTGAAGTTTCTTTTTTACCTGCTTCAGCAGCCTTGCATTGTTGAAGGATTCTATATCACCTGATGTCAAGGGGCTGTCAGGAATGCAGGTTCATCCGCAGGTCAGTAAGAATGCTAAGTGCAATCACAAAACACAACAGAGTTCGTCTAGGCTAATCTGCCCTAGTTGAAGACGTTGCTCAGACTGGCGTGTGGCCACTCCTTCCCTCTCCAGCCCGCTCCCTCTGGACTCTTCCTAAGCAACCGTAAACAGTGGCAAAGGGTGGTGGTGGTGCCCCTCTGGGCCTGTCTGGCCTGTCGCTCAGCAAGGTGCAAGGTTGATCTTGGTGTCGGGAGAGCTAGCCAAAGAGGGACTGTGCAGCTGCTGAGAAACTGGAGCAGTGCCTGGTTCTTCTCTTTATCATTCAGCCAGTCCCTGACACCTGAATTCTGTCAAACTTCTTGTTAGTTCACCACTAAGTCACCTCTCACAATTCCATTTGATGCTCCTCTAACCCAGCAGTTGTTCCTTTGGACAGAGCTTGCTCAGTCCCTTATGCTTGCTAGCATGTTTGCAAAGCTAAGCAGGGTCTGGTATGGTTCCAAATTGGATGGGGGAATCATATGTTGAGATTCCTGCATTGCAGGGGATTGGACTAGATGAGGCTCAGTGTTCCTTCCAACTCTACAATTCTATGATTCCTTGCTCCCCCCCCCCTTTCAGCTCCCTCCTTGCTGCTCTTGCTTTCTTTCTCTGTCTCAGTGCTAGTTTTCTTGTCTCTCTCCTCCTGCTGCCTTTAATTACATCTCCATCTTTGCCTCTAGCCTCCCCCTCTTTCTCTTCTATTAGTGTTTATCTCTGGCTTTGCTCTGCTTCACTTACACTCCCTTCCGGCAGCATCTCGGCTTCTCTTGCAAGCTCTCCTTGATTGTCCTTCCTGATACCTTTTGCCACTGCTCCACCCACTCTGCCTTTCCTCAGCTGCAGGTTGGGCATTTCTGCACTTGCTCTGCTCCGCCCCCTCCAGTCTGCCTGGCTCTCCTCCCTGACAGCATGCACATTGTCTTGATAAATGCATACATCTCCATCTCTCTCTCTCTCTCTCTCTCTCTCTCTCTCTCTCTCTCTCACACACACACACACACACACACACACACACACACACATTCCTGAAATCCAAGGCAACAAAGTACAATGGAGATGGGGGGGGGGGCTGAGCACAAGTGCATCTGGAACAAAAAAAAATTGAAGTGATCTAAATGCCAGTAAACAGAGCATATTTACAGGGAAAAGCTGTTTGGAAAGGAGGCAACTAAGCAGCCCTGTTTAAAATAACATACAAGCAGAGAGATAATGGTGTTTACATTAAGTTCTGGTTTATGTTCATGAAAATAGTGTGAATGCAATGAGCAAACACCTGAGCCAAAGAAACATTTATGTCTTTTTAAATCTAAGAATATACCATTTGTTTTATATTTTGTTACTGAAGGCTCATCCAGACTAGGAATGGACGTATATGTTATTTTTGTTTTCTCTCTGTTTATCACTCTCTCATTTTTCTAGTCTGGAGTTCAGTTCTCTGCTTTTCCACCTCAGTTTTTGATTATTATTTTTAAGGGATTGTGTAAATCAATCAACTTTTAGTGTAAATTTCTCTGAATTTACACATATTTATGTGCAATTTACCCTAATAGATATATTTTTGCAAAGTAAGTTTCTCATTTTTCCATGTTCTTTTCACTGATACATTATGCATTTCAAAGCACGCTTTGCCCTATGATATGCAGTATTATGTGCATGGAGAATTATGTTGCAAAATTCAGATAAGTGTGAATTTGGAAAGATGGTTGTGTTTTTGTTGGAAAGTGCAAATCTGCTAGTTTCACCTTTAAATGTGAACTGAATCAAATCCCCCCTCATTCCTACTCTAGACAACATATTCATTGAGCATTCATCCAGATTTTCTTCTACAAATCTTACACCAAAGTTAGTTTGTATCCAGTCTTCATTGAGCATCCATTCTGATTTGTTTCCAAGGAGGTTATATGACAATGATCATTCATTCTGATTTGCTTGTGAGGTGTTTATGTATCTTCCCATTAACCATTTTGTCATTTTATAGTATTCAATGCGTTCCCCCATCACTTGCCTAATCAGAAAAAATCTGTTTCTTCTTTAAAGTGGTTTTGCTGTGCTATGGTGACAGAGCACTTTAATCTACTTTAATCATGTAAACCTAAATTTCCTGGTATGCTTCTTGTATCCTTTTTGAAAAATATATTCTGGAGGCACCCTGAATAGAGATTCCAAATTTAACAGTAGTTCTAGATACATATTCACATATTTTTCCACATTATGATACCTGGAAGCTTACTGGGTATCCTCTCACTATAAAGTTTTAACTCAGCCAATTATTTATAACTAGGAGTCTCATCCCCCACATTGCTTGGGAATTCAAAGAAACAAAAAACCAAGTGAAGTTTTGAAAGGTTCCGTCTGCCATCTTGATGCATTCAGTTGTATCCAAACATAGATCAAAACCTGTTTCTTGATCTCAGGAATCAGCATGCAAAATTTGATTATGATAGCTTTAAAAATGTCCATATGCACAGTAAACAGGCAACACATTTCCCAATATATATAAAATATTGATTGATGATTCTCATTCTGGGGAGTTAGGCATGCTTATAAACAACCACAGAAACCACAGAATTCTGATTCTTTAAACTTTAGGCTGCAGTCCAGTGGGACTTACTTATGAGTAGACACACACAGGAAGGTGCTGTTGTTGTACCAGAAACATACATTTTCTGACACATTAATATATTCAATGATATTAATCTAAAGTTAGGAAAATCTAAATAATTGGAATTGGGAAAGTGCATTTAAAAGCTCACAAAGCCCAGCATTAAATTCACTGGATGGAAATGTTTCTTCCAACCCCAGACTGTGTGAGATGACATCAACCCATCCAGCTACATGTGAATAGCCAAGTCTTGTATGTAAAAAGTCAGCATTAGTAGTTTTGACAGGCACAACTGAAGTGGGTGATCAGGCAGGCCAATTTAGGAGGCAAACCAAGAAACTTTAAAACAATGGTCAGGAAAATATGGCTGTTAAAAGAAAGTGCCATACCAAGTACACTGAGTTAGTTGAATGCCGAGGAAAGTTTCATTCACTGAATTTAAAAGGATCAGCCATGTAACTAGTTCACTTTTTTAAAAGCCACATTTTCTCTGTGACATATCAAAAGATTTCTACTTTTTGTTCAGAGACATGTGGCCAGTTAGGTGGACAAAAGGAGCTGATGACCATGAGATTGGCCAAATTCTTTGATTATCAATGGAATAAAGATGGCAGGGCTTTCATAAACTATTGTGGGGTAAAGAACTAGTTCAACATTTTTTCCATGTTCTCTTTTAACAACAGACTTTGGTAGAAGCAGTGTAGTGTTATCCTATGCATACTTTCTCAGAAATGTCTCACCATGTTGAATTGGTCTCACTTTCAGATGGTGCTGCTTAGGGTGGTAGACCTAATTTTGGATTTGTGTGGTTCATTTGCTTATGAAGGCTGTATTTTAGAAATATCATAACATCAGATAGATAGTGTTACCATCAGGTAAGTGACTGGAAAACTCAGATTTAGTACAGTGCAAAGGCCGCTAATATCCTGTAGTGCAATTAGATAATTTGAGTCCTTGGACTTAGTTAATGGCCTTCCAGACCTTTCTGGACATTAATGGTCTTAAATAGGCATAACACATATCTGGCATATGGAATGTCTGGAGGTGGGTTCATGCTGTCCCATCAAAATGCCCAGTGTGTCGATTTTAAATACACATAGAAGTGCTTCACAAATTATACTTTTTTCTGTGTGGATTACAGTACTTGAGTTGGATGAAAAATGTAAAATGTCATCTGTGAATGGCCATGTGACTGCCTGATTTGCTTCAGGTTCACATGCAGAGAAATGACTCAACACAGTGCCTTCCTGATGTATTTACCTGGAGCAAAAAGGATGCTTGTACAGCTCCCATATTAATCTTAAAGTCCAAAAAAGGACTGCTAAGGCAGCTTCTTCTAAGGTGTAAGCGCCAGTGATTTGCATGAATTTACTTCCATGTAAATATGGCTAGGAGAATGTCAAGTGAATCAGGGGAACCTCACCACAGCAGCAGCACCAACAATCTTCTACTTTATATCCATTTTAGCAGCTGCTCTGCAGTTATGGAATTCTTTTCATAGGGATCTTCACAAACCATCTGTCTTCCAGAAGCTTTCCCTTTTTCCTTGACTTTCAATTGTTAGCTAGGTTTAGGGGGGGGGGAAGAGAGAGATATCTTATGTCCACTGTTCATCTATCCTTTTTTTCCTACATAAATATCTTTACCAAAAACCAAAACCCACCTTTTAAACACTTCTAACCTACATTGCACTAGCAAGATTGTTGTTGTTGTTTAGTTGTTTAGTCGTGTCCGACTCTTCGTGACCCCATGGACCAGAGCACGCCAGGCACTCCTGTCTTCCACTGCCTCCCGCAGTTTGGTCAAACCCATGTTTGTAGCTTCGAGAACACTGTCCAACCATCTCGTCCTCTGTCGTCCCCTTCTCCTTGTGCCCTCAATCTTTCCCAACATCAGGGTCTTTTCCAGGGAGTCTTTTCTTCTCATGAGGTGGCCAAAGTATTGGAGCCTCAGCTTCAGGATCTGTCCTTCCAGTGAGCACTCAGGGCTAATTTCCTTAAGAATGGATGCGTTTGATCTTCTTGCAGTCCATGGGACTCTCAAGAGTCTCCTCCAGCACCTTAATTCAAAAGCATCAGCCTTCTTTATGGTCCAGCTCTCACTTCCATACATCACTACTGGGTAAACCATGGCTTTTACTATACGGACCTTTGTTGTCAAGGTGATGTCTCTGCTTTTTAAGATGCTGTCTAGGTTTGCTATCGCCTTTCTCCCAAGGAGCAGGCATCTTTTAATTTCGTGACTGCTGTCACCATCTGCAGTGATCATGGAGCCCAAGAAAGTAAAATCTCTCACTGCCTCCATTTCTTCCCCTTCTATTTGCCAGGAGGTGATGGGACCAGTGGCCATGATCTTTGTTCTTTTGATGTTGAGCTTCAGACCATATTTTGCGCTCTCCTCTTTCACCCTCATTAAAAGGTTCTTTAATTCCTCCTCACTTTCTGCCATCAAGGTTGTATCATTGCATATCTGAAGTTGTTGATTTTTCTTCCGGCAATCTTAATTCCGTCTTGGGATTCATCCAGCCCAGCCTTTCGCATGATGAATTCTGCATATAAGTTAAATAAGCAGGGAGACAAAATACAGCCTTGCCGTATTCCTTTCCCAATTTTGAACCAATCAGTTGTTCCATATCCGGTTCTAACTGTAGCTTCTTGTCCCACATAGACTAGCAAGATACAAATTCTAATTGGAAAAGGAGGAATAAATAACTTTAGAGCAGGCATGCCCAACAGGTTGGTTGTGATCTACCGTTTGTGGGGGATCCATGGTCGATCCTGGTCAATCTCGCAATCTTCTTCCTCGCCCCCCCCAACTTTGGCTTCTCCAAAAAAGCTTAACTTCGGTCAATCACTGTCAGTTTTTTTATAGTGGGAGTAGATCGCAGGCTCTTGGGAGTTGGACATGCCTGCTTTAGAGTAATAGGAACACTGGAAAGACCAACTGGATCAGACCAAAAGGCCCACCTAATACTACATCCTGTTTTCACAGCGGGTCAACCAAGTGCCTGTGGGAAACCAGCAAAGAGTGTATGAGAACCAACAGTTTGTGCTCTCCTCACTTAGATTCCCCAGCAATAAGTATTGACAACAAGCCCATTCTAGTCATAATTAAAATTCAATTCATATTTTCAGATTTTGAAAGTAGGCATGGATCTAATAATTTCATTGATGCAGTGTTATGCTGTACCAATACAAATAGATGATTTTGTGTTGAAATGGGTTGAAAAGATCTCACCACAGAGATTTCAAAAGTATGATTATTTGTTTGTAGTATATTACCCTGCCATCTTCTTATTTAAATTTTATACCACAGGGGTCTTGGACAGTCTCCCAAGAAACACTGTGAGTGTGGTCTGCAAATGTATGACACTGATACAAGATCATAAAACTTAATCCCTAATTGTACAAGTACATTGCTTTAAGGATCAGGATATCAATATACAGTGGTGCCTCGCAAGACGAAATTAATTGGTTCCGCAAGTTTTTTCTTCTTGCGAGTTTTTCGTCTTGCGATGCACGGTTTCCCATAGGAATGCATTGAAAATCAATTAATGCGTTCCTAGGGACCTCTTCTGAAGGCTGAGGGGGGGGGGGCAAGGGCTTTTCTTCCCACCCCCAGCCTTCAGAAAGCTGTTCTGAAGGCTGGTGGTGGGAAGAAAAGCCCTTCTTCCCACCTCCCGCCCCGCAAGCTCCGGGGACAGGAGGGCTTTGCTGCCGACCTCCAGCATTTTAAAAGCCCCTGCTGTCCCGGGGCGATTTTAAAATGCTGGCGGGCGGGAGCAGAGAAGCAGCCGCCTGCGACCCTCTCCCGGCTGGAGAGGTGACGTGCGCCTATGGCAGGAGCCTCCATAGGCGCGCGTCACCTCTCCAACCGGGAGAGGGTCGCAGGGGGCTGCTTTAGCCCCCCCGCGCGCTCTCCCAGCTGGAGAGGTGACCCGCGCCTATGGAGGCTCCTGCCATAGGCGCGCGTCACCTCTCCAACCGGGAGAGGGTCGCAGGGGGCTGCTTTAGCCATGCGCGCCCTCTCCCAGCTGGAGAGGTGACGCGCGCCTATGGAGGCTCCTGCCCCGCTCGGGATGGCAGTCCCGGGATGGCAGACAGCTCTGCACCGGCATCCAGAGCGGGGCGGGACTTAGCGCCCCGCTCGGGATGGCGGCACACATCTGCCTGCAGTCCCGGGACGGCAGACAGCTCTGCGCTGGCATCCAGAGCGGGGCGGGACTTAGCGCCCCGCTTGGGATGGCGGCGCAGATGTGCCTGCAGTCCCGGCAGGGCAGACAGCTCTGCGCCGCCATCCCGAGCGGGGCGGAACTTAGCGCCCCGCTCGGGATGGTGGCGCAGATCTGCCTGCAGTCCCCGGACTGCAGGCAGCTTTGCGCGGCCATCTGGAGCGGGGCGGGCTTCGCCCCCGGCTCCCGATGGCCGCGCAGAGCTGCGCTGAACCCGGGACGGCAGACAGCTCTGCGCCGCCATCCCGAGCGGGGCGGGACTTAGCGCCCCGCTCGGGATGGCGGCACAGATGTGCCTGCAGTCCCCGGACGGCAGACAGCTCTGCGCCGGCATCCAGAGCGGGGCGGGACTTAGCGCCCCGCTCGGGATGGCGGCACAGATGTGCCTGCGGTCCCCGGATGGCAGACAGCTCTGCGCCGGCATCCAGAGCGGGGCGGGACCTCTTCTGAAGGCCGGCTGTGGGCGAAAGTCTTTGCTCCCAACCACCAGCAATTTAAAACAGGTCCCCGGAGATTTCCCTATGGGCTTTCGTCTTGCGAAGCAAGCCCATAGGGAAATTCGTCTTGCAAAGCGCCTCCGAAACAGAAAACTCTTTCGTCTTGCGGGTTTTCCGTCTTGCGAGGCATTCGTCTTGCGGGGTACCACTGTACCATAGGATCCTGTTCAATGTGATCTGTTGTGCTGTGGAGATAAAACTTCCGATTCCCAGTGGTTCTATAATTTTGATTTTTAATTTAATGTTATTGTAACTTATTATAATTTATATTTTCATTAATTATAGTTTTGCAGGAATTAAGCTGAAGATAAAGACTGGCTCAAAATTCCTTAACAGAATGCTCATATCTGTAGCTAAAAATTAAAAACTCAAGTGTGTTGAGGTTTTTTCCGTAAAAGGCTGGCAAGTCTGTTATGATTTTAGAGAGTAAGAGCTTGCAACGTATGCAAATGAAGAAAGGTTAAACCTTCTCTCCTCTGCTGGTGATGACAGCAAAATGTAATTCAGTACGCAACAGGGGAATTTCCAATTAGATCCTAGCCTGAGTCCCTATGGAAGTGACAAAAGGTACCATCTGCTTTATAGGCTTTAAGAGGTTTATTATCCAAATCAGAATAAGATTTGCAAAAAGGCAAGACAGATCACAGAACCAGAGATAATGAAAAGACAGTAGGATGGGAAGATTACTAAAGCCTTCAGTTAAGGAAACCTTCAAGAGTGAAATAATGCTATGAGTTTAAACTACATAACAGATGCCACTTTAATGGAGACAGTGGGGCAGACACACACCAGTTTCAGCTTTGCTAGCAAAGGCGGAAAGGAACGGAAGTGCTTCCTTGAGACCTGAAAATAATTAAAAGCATCCAAGATGATAGCCATTATCAATAAGGTCACAATTTAGATCAGAGAAATGGGCAGAGTTATCTGAACTGCCTGTGTGAGCCAGATGACACAGATTTGCAACAAAGCAACTGGAAGTAAATCGTGTGTTGCAGATTTCACTAACTGTGATTATAGATTACACCATTGTTGAAGTTTCATTTACTAAAGTTGTCTTCCACTACAGTATTTCTCCAAGAGCTTTGATTTAAAAAGAAAGCAAAATAGGAAGAAGCCAATGCTAACATTGGGGAAAGTGTCATTTGTCCATTCAATGAGCTTCTCGGCTAAGGCTTAAAACCAAATGTGGCTGTAGGAGATCTCTTCATTTAAACCCCTGCCTGCACCCATCATATGTAAATAAATGTCATGATTCTTGCCCCAAGAGACATGAGTGGATGGTCTTATTTGTAAATGAGAAAGAGATCTCTATTCAGGTAAGTAGTGGGAGACACTAAGCAGCTGACACAAGGCTCATGAGTCACAGGTCAAAAAGTTCAGAATTGGATGGAAGGAAGGAATACTTTCCATCAACTTTCCACATTCCACTTGCCAAGCTTTTAAAGATGAGCCATGGCATGTTCCTTGTGAGATTCACTCCTCTTGCAGAAACATTGGTATTGAAAATGCCTGCTTTGTTGGCGGGTCTGGTCCTGTCTGCAAGGCAGTACTTGGTTCCAGATGACAAGACTATACCCTCCTGTTCAGCCTGCCATTCAACCACCACTGCTTCCTGTTCTGCCTTTCCCCTCAGCACACCTCTCTTGATAAAACATCATTGATGAAGCTTGTTGAAACAGTAGGGCACCAGGAGCACAGTTTGCCTCATGCACTGCCTCGCTCTTTACATTCCACTTCTAGAATTGCACTCCACTAGGGTATATATTCTTTCTGAAATGGCATGGCTTTTTGAACATCAGCAACTGCCTACAGAACATTTCACACCTGAATCTGTTCTTAGATTAAAATGAACATTGTAGACCCTACATTTTGTAGCACTGTTATTGATTTGTGGCCTTTGTAATATCAACAATAGTTGAGGGGAGAAACTCGTGCATATTCTGAAAGAGACATGCAATTTTTTTTAAAGGAAATATCTCAAAGTACTTTGAAGAAAGTACTTTTCAGATTTTAAGCCTAGAAACACACTTTCAGCTTCAGTTTTGAGTTTATTAAAAGAAATATGCTTACAATAGCAATTTAAAAAGCTAAAATGAACCCTTGCATTTTTATAATAAAGTTGTTTCAGACATTGTGTTGAAAATGGCAGCTGAAATTGAAATTTTGTATGAATCAGAAGTTGTCAGACAACTTTGCTCCAAGATTGACACTAAGCAAGACAGGTTGCAGCCTGAAGGGAACACGTTATTTAAGTTATGATTGACTGACAAAGGTTTTATTTTTGACAGATCTTACTGAGCATAACTTTGGCTTCAGTACTTTGGTATTGCATCAGTGGCAGGAACTGAAACACTGGAGCAAAGCATTCTTAAAGAACTTTGGAGATATAGATGGTCATAATGCTGGCATGAGGCAGGCATTAGTTCATTTCCACTTTTATCAATAATCTGCTATCAAGTAAGATACATTGATTGCCAGAGCATATGACCTCTTAGGACATCTGTGCTATACAATGGGAGGATTCATGGTTAAAAATTGACTATGAGATGGCAGAATTCTACAGAGAAGTCTGTGGAAGAGCAATAGGACTCTTATTATGATCCCTGGTACTGTAAAATTTGGGAAATTTTAATTACAGGCAAGCTTACATCAAATCCATGCCATCAAAGGAAAAGCAGAAGAGGATGTTCTGCCCCTGCCCTAAATTGAATAGTTTTGTCTTGCAAACTTATAGGTCTTACGAGACTTAAGTACACAGACACAGCCTAATATGCAGCTATTTGGAATAACCACTAATGATTCAAGTGTCTGGAGAATCGTAATTGTTGTTGCTTCCAAAACCTAAAGTCCCTTAGTCAGACAAATACACGAACAGTTAGTGGGCAACCATAAAATATTAGTGATACTCAGAGGACCTGCCTTCCTGTCAAGTGGCCCATGAAAGGGTAGCCAGTTTTGGATCTAGCCATAGACAGAAGTAGTTCCCCCACTGCTGCCTTAGAATGCAAGCAGAACATTGGGGGGGAACACCCTAAAAAGAAGACATATATGAGACAAGAGCTATAATATAAGAAATTAGTTGCAGCTCCATGCTTCAGCATAAACCTTTCCTGCAAAAGGTTCAAGATTCTGGCTGAGGCATCTCCAAGGAGGGCTACGGAATATTTCCGTGTAAAACTCTGGAAAGCTACTGCCAGTTGCTATTGGCAGTACAGAGCTTAATGGGCCAATGACCTGACTTCTTAAGGCAACTTCTTATGTTCCTAATAAACAAATGAAGCACAAATCAACAGATCATATAAAGTCTTTTTACAAAATGGTAACCACAAGTCGGTGGCAAAGTGGACATTTAGTACTCAGTCAAAGCATAAACCCAAATGGCTAGTGCAGCCGGCTGTCGTGTTGCTTGGTAGCTGTTATCTATCCTATTTTGGCTGTAAGATGACCTTAAAAAAAAAAAAAAAGCATTAGGAATACAGGAGGCATGAAATTCCATGCAAACACTATTTTTAGCTTTAAGATGCGGCATTTGCTGCTTCTACACATACCTGAGTATTGGAGGAAATTTAATAAGGACAAAGGCTAACAATCTTTATTGCGACAACTGTCTGCTTTAGAGTAGAATAAAGTACACTATCTAGCTGTTCATTAACAGGGCAGGATGATCAGACTGTAGAGGGCACTATCTTTTGGAGGTAAGGTGTAGAATGCTTTGGAGGAGTTTGGTACCTCTTCAGGCATGCAAGCTGGAGCTTTCAACAACCCTATCATTATGGCCTCTCTCTCTCCTTCACTTATTTCTGAAACCAGTGATTTTCCTCTTTAATGCCAGTGACACTTAGACAAAGAAGGTACTACCACCTGCTACCTCCTTCAAACTGGATGCTGGACACCTGCAGTGCTTCCTAAAGAGCTGGTTGGCAGGAGATAAAACTCGAACTGGCATATTTCATACATTTGCTCCCGGAGAGGAAACCAGGGATGTAACTTTTGTAATATGCCAGCATCTCATGCCAATGTGACTCTTAATCAAAAGCCTCCTCCACAACTAAGTGAAATCCTCAGAAGGCATTCGGAAGGAAAGTTGCTGCAGTCATTTGCATAGAGTTTCCGTCAATGAGAAAATGTGTAGACCTTGAGAGAAACAACAAAAAATATATACAAATATAGGGTCTGTTGAAACTGATCTGTGCATTTATAAGTGCAACCTCCCGCCTCACACGTCCCCCCTCCCTCTTCTGCTGAGATTAAAACTATTGGTTTGCTCTCCTTCTTTTTCTTCTTCTTGCTTTGTCGCCCACTACATCTGTCAGCAAAGGGAAAGTTAATAACTACATGCCAAGCTTAAAAAAAAAGACAAGATTCACGCTCAAGCTGTGGGAACTATCTTTGGATCTTGAGCAGCAGCATATTAAGGGGCATATAATTAGTGGGAAGTTATCAAAAATTGTCACTATTGTCTGTTATGTGGGTTGGGGAACAAGTGCCACCCTGTTGCATGGTGGGAAGGTGGGGGGGGGGCAAACAATGACATTCAAATTAACCCAAGAGCATACGCATCTGTGCTTTGAATGCCAGGATGTAGATGAGAAAATCGGCACTATCAAGCTCCTATTACTTTGCTAACTGAAGTATCTGGGACATTGGCTGGAATTTGTAGTCAGTCATCTTTTTGATGATCCATGGATTTTACAACAAATTTCCATTTTGACTTTACAGAAGTGTCATTTTCTCTAAAGATCATCATATGTTTCAAGGCATACTTTTTCAATATACTCTCTTCCTTGTGATTTTTATTATTTAAAAAACCAGTTTAATTTATTCATGTCTTCGATGCCACCAATTATGGAGTTAGAAAACATTTTCTCCTCATTGAGGTCAGAGTAAACCCAGCAGCCAAGGTTTCCACAGACATTCATATGAAGTTAACTATTGGCCTGAGGCATGCTCAGTGCATTTCCTCACCTTACCTTACTTAAAGTGGTTGTTGTTGTTGTTTTATAAATTTGTTTGCTCAGAAAGAACAGGGAAACAAAAAGATTAATATGCTTGAGAGTACATGGCACAGGGTTTGAGAAAAAAGAGTTCTGTGCTTTGGAAATGAATTCCTTCAGAAAATATTTTATTCTGATTTAATCAAAACTTCAAAAAAATGCAAAGCAAATCTTTTGAGAGTCCTCCTCCCCATAGTTGTGACTTGGTTTCTGCTTCCCCCACAGCAATTAATGAATGAAACGTGCTTGGCATGCAAACAATTGTAGAAGACTCAACTCCAGCAAAAAGCTAACCCAAAAAATATACAATACTAAACTGATTTTAATGAACTATTCATTCAAGTGACAACATAATTATAGGGTTAAAAGTTGCTTGAGATAAATTACTGCCATATCCATAGTGAACATAGTGTTATTGGGGTACAAAGTAAAGTATCTACAGCTAGGTATCTCATTCGTGTCTGATAATATTGCTACAAATGATCTTAAGGCCTAAGGTTTGTTATGGAAGCTGCCATATTAGGTGTGGGTGAAAATGTCTGTGAAAGAAGTTTATCTTTCACCCTTGCAGGCAGAAACCAAACCTGTTCTTTATGACTGTGCACCTAATCTGATGCTGTGGGGTATGTGTGAATGAGGCAACAGTTCACTGTTGCCTGACAACTAGACCAATGATTCCTGACTTGCGCTCTAATTGTGCATAGTTATTAATCTTTAGTTGGGTCCCAATGTGAAAGTGCATCCACTGACATTTTTTTCTCAATAACACAATCCTATGAATGCTAGTATGTTTAAGACTGCAGTATAAGTGTGGCTGGAGAGGAGGGAACAGTGTCAACCAGATTACCCCAGTGATTGTGATATGTTCTCCCCAGCATCTTTCGTTTTGCAAAAATGTGTATCTTGGCCAGACTTGTAAACAAACAAGCTGTGCACTAAAAATTGCACTAAAATGCTGATGAAATTTTGGGAGACTTAAAAAACCCCCACCTAATGTGGAAATAGAAAAACCGTAATTTAAGATCGGAAAAATAAGAACCATGAGAAATGGAAATGGACATATTCACCTTGCTTTAGATACACAGAACTTGTTTCACACTAGTCCCTAGTGGCAGATATTAAATATAAACCAGAAATCAAGCCAAAGCAAATCAAAGCTGGAGCATCAAGGAAACATTTTCTCCCTAATAGGGCAGCACAGCTACCTGCCACATTTAGTCACCCAGGTGGGAATCCTAGAAAGGCAGGACTTTCTTTAAGTGAAACAATATTTATTTCACCAGATAATAACACCCAGTTTGGCTTCTCTTCTCTCGATTCTGTTTCCTACACATGCCTATCAAGTGCATCATCCTCAGCTCTATCAATATATGGATATAAGATAGTATCCAATTCAATCATACTCAGATTACAGCCATTGAAATTAATGGACCAAACACTGAGTATGACCAACATTGAATTTCGTAACGTAAGGATCAGTATATATTCTTTTCTCATGCTCTCTGGCCTTACTACAGACACCCTGAAGTCCAATTAGTGTTGAGAGGATGAGGGATAGAATCACTGAACTGTAGAGTTCTAGTCCAAACTCCTGCAATTCTGGAATCATGGTTATATTAATTTTTGCCCTGTTTTTCTGGACCTGAATTTATGACATCTTAGAAGCTGCAGCTCTGATGCCCTCATTCTGAGAAATCAAGTTGTTTTGATTTTCCTCTCTTAACTGGGACAGTCCCTTTGCCTCTCAGACTATTTTTTTACTTTGCTCTCAGAAGCAAGCAGTCTTCTGCCATCTACCAGTAGCCCCTAGTCCACTGCAGAAAAGCTCATGAGTAAACATTTGGATATTCTGGTTTAGAATTTGTTACAAAATTATCATTTCAAGTTCAGTCCAATTTGGGACCGACTTGGTGATACTGTACCCGAATGTCACATATTGGTCATATGTTTAGGTATGACTGAAAGTGTGATAATTAAAGCTACATTCCTGGCAATTCAGCACCAGTATATTACAATATTTCCTGGCTTCTGAACTTTCTTCCTGCATTAATTTATACTTATGCATTATTTTGTGTATTTAGAATTAGTGTAAATTTCTGATTTACATTTGTAGGGCATCAATGTGAGCGGGTGGGGGAAGTAGTCAGAGACATTTCCCAAAGGAAACTGAATAAGCTGCTGATGTCTAAAGTGGTATTAATCACATACCCTCAAAAGAGATGTGTTCAAAGAATTGCATGTCCGACTGATTTTTAACTTTGTAACTGGAATGTATTATGTGATATAAATGCATGATCTTTGGTCAATAAGGACACCCTTACATTATGATGCTATACCTTTCTCACAATGCATTCTGTGCCAAACTATTAGGTGCCAAACTATGGAGCATATTGAAAACAATCTAGGAAACAAGGCAGTTTTATTCAGAAGGGAAGGAAATATATATATATATATATATATATATATATATATATATATATATATATATGAATTCTGTCAAATAATAAAGAACCAAATACATCACACCACATAGCATGAGATACTGTCTAAATAAAACCATTGTCCGTTCTTTTTTCTCAGAAAGAATTGATTAGGGACTGACTTCTAGCAGTAAGATCTTCATTGCTCAGAAATGCACTCTTTCTATGTATTTTTAATCTATTGGGAAGTTATGATCCAATTTTTGTATGGTTATAAATCTGTTATATAAAGTGTGTGTGTGTGTGTGTGTGTGTGTGTGTGTGTGTACAACTCTCATGGTTATATAATGCACACAAAATATACTTGCAACCAGGTAGAAGCAAGCATATCAGGTTTGGCTTGCAAAATGACAGTAGGAAAAAATCACAAAGGTACACAAAGTTTTTTATTTTCTTTGTCTATGAAACTTTTTACTGTTTTATATCTAATGTCTGGGCTTCTTTAATGTAATAAAACCCTGCTGTTTCTTGAGATTTCTTTATGCTTTTCATCACACAATACTATAGTTTTTACAGTACATATACACTTTTTGAAGCAAACTTGTGAACTATAGCTATATCTCAGTTTGTTAAAGGTAGCGGCAGTATATACAGAAAGCAATGGTTCTGCCTCCTCTTTTCCAGCAGCAGATCTTTCTTGGAGTTACTTTGCACTAGTTATGATCAAACATGAGTTGTTTGAAGGAGAAAGGGCAGGGAATAGAGCTATTCGGACATGGGAAAAGAAAGGAAGAAAACAACATGTATTCTTGGCTGCCTGCTGATCAGCTTAATATTAGCAGTGCTGCTCCCGCCAAAGAGCCTCATCTCTGAGTGACAGCATGCTATAAAAAACAGTGGAAAAAATGAATGTGCAGATGCCTCGTGCATCAGCTAAAAGGCCCAAAGAGAATGTCCTGATAGGAAGGATGGTGGAATATATTTCTCGGAAGAAAACTCAAGGTGATTCCAGACTGATCAGAGTGGCCCTGGGATAAGCTGTAATCCTGAACAAGCCTTTACGCTTGGTAGAGCCCATTAACTTCAATAGGATTTACTAGCATATGCCACCGGATTCACAATTGAAATCCTCAACCGCAATCCTCCAATCTCTTACTTTAGGGAAGTCCCATTAATCATTAGCACGGCTTCCGAGTGGGTGGCTTGTGGACAGATACCCAGCCATAGACCACACCATGTGTCACCAGAGAGGAGTTTAAGTCAATAATATTTAACCATAGAAAAGGGGAAGGAATTCCTTAATCCAGCCATATTTATCCGCATTACTATAATACTCTCTCCCTAGCAATTTTCTTCTGCCTGATTTGCTGAAAAGTGCAACAGGCTTATCTTTATTGCATGCACTGTTACAGGAGAGGAGAAAAAGGCCCTTTCACTCTTTCTCCCTCTGTCTGCACATCTCCATTAGAACACTTGTCTTCAGAGCTCAGCTTGTAGTTGGTATAATGAGATGGGAGTTACAGAAAAGATAATGATAATAGGATTTAGTGTAGCAGTGAGAAAATATAACAGAACCAAGAGGAACATTGCATGTCAGTAACTCTTAAATAAATGCTTAACCAGAAGATGTAATTACTTAGCATTACAATGTGCTGCCCCAAAGGGCAACCCACGACTCCCAGGGAATGGAAATTAGTACCAAGCATCTGACCTTGACACGCTTGCCTTTTAAAAGTGCCTTCCTGCAAAGTTTTCCATCTAAGCCAACCTTTCCCAGCCAAGTGCCTCGCTCCAGATGTTTTGAACTGCTACTCTCAATAGCAGCATCAGCCAGCATGGCCAATGGTAAGGGATGATGGGAGTTGTCACAAAAACGTAAAGAGGGTATCGTGTTGGGGAAGGCTAGTTTCAAAGGCAAAACACTCCGAATAACCCTACTGCATATAGTGTGAGGACTTGTTTGGGTGTTATAGGAAGTGAGAAAAGGAGACATACAAATGACTTGCAGTTTAGGCTGAGTAAAATAAAAATGCCCTATTCTAGTGAAGGTATGTTAAATTGAAATTGGATGTATTGGTTACATCGCTGCTGCTTACCAGCAGGTAGAGAAATAGGGGTGAGGCAGTAGCAGGGTCAGAGAAAAGGTGTGTTTTTTAGGGCAGCGCCACTGGTTGCCAAGCAGAAAGAACATCCCATAAGCATTTGCCCAGCTACAGGAATGAGGCATGAGTACTCTGAGAGAGTCCTAGAGTCCTCCTGCCTCCTTCCAAAGCCTAGTTAGCACTTGCCCAGCTTTGGGAAGGAGGTGGGAGGGCTCTTGGACCCTGCCAGAGACCTCTCACTTCCTTCCCAAAGTCCAGCATGGTGTGAGGACTGGGGACAGGGGTTCCAGATTTTGACCTAGCTCAGGGCAGCACAGTACCAAAGTCTGCCCTTGGTCAGAGCAGTGCAAACACCAGTGAGAAAGCCATATTGATTCCACTGGTGTGTTTGTGTCACACTGACTTCACTGCCACCTCTTCCCTCCTTTTCTATCTTCTAGTAAGCAGCAGTGATGTGATTGACCAGGGTTCAGGCAAGGAATGCTGCACCACCATGTCCCACCAAGTAGAAATACACTGTTCATGGTAGTATCTTTTTCTAGAAGAGGAAAAAATAAAGTCTCTATGACCCAGATGGAATAATCATTATTGGCACAATTCACCTAAAATGGATTTGAGTTCTGAAATGTAAATTACTGAAGTTTATAGGGAAATGATTCACCATTGACAAAAACTATAAAGCAGCCAAAAGAGCACAGATATTATAGGTTGCAGGTGGTGGTGACTCAAAGGAAACAAAAGCTCTTTGGATTATAGAGAATCCTCTTCTAACTTCAAGTATTACAGTGGTACCTCGGGTTAAGAACTTAATTCGTTCTGGAGGTCTGATCTTAACCTGAAACTGTTCTTAACCTGAGGTACCACTTTAGCTAATGGGGCCTCCCACTGCCGCTGCGTTGTGCTGCCGCCGCACAATTTCTGTTCTCATCCTAAAGCAAAGTTCTTAACCCGAGGTACTATTTCTGGGTTAGCAGAGTCTGTAACCTGAAGCATCCGTAACCCAAGGTACCACTTTATTTGTGGGGGATAAACGAGGATGTCTATGTTATGAACTCAGCACAAGTTATGACGAGGAAAATAATGTAACACTGTACTAATGTATCTGCACTTTTCATTTAAAGCAGTATCATACCACTTTAAACAGTCATGGCTTCTCCCACGGGAACTGCAGTTTAAGGGTACTGAGAGTTGTTAGGAGACACCCCCCCATTCCCCTCACAGAGCTACAATTACCAGAATGGTTTAACCAGCATTCTCTTCCCAAGTTCTCTTCCCAGGGAACTCTAGGAACTCCTAACAACTCTCAGCACCTTTACCAAGTTACGCTTCCCATGATTATTTGGGGGAAGTGGTATGATACTGCTTTAAATGTATAATGCAATGGGGTCATG
Organism: Podarcis liolepis; assembly: GCF_965112155.1. NCBI lineage: Eukaryota > Metazoa > Chordata > Lepidosauria > Squamata > Lacertidae > Podarcis > Podarcis liolepis. The sequence goes on from NC_139558.1 coordinate 44,556,202, forward strand.
TTTCAATAAACAGGTAGAACAATTAGAACTTTTGCCTTTGGATTCAACAAGCGTATTGGAAGAAAAAGTGTATCCCAGTGAGAAATCAGGATGAGCTTTCTTAAACAAAAGCACTAGGTAAAATAAGGGGTTTTCCGAGCTATTTCCAAGAAATACAGCTGATATCTTTTGCCCTATGTTTTATTTATTTTACTCATCTCATTCATGGACTTCTCTATTGGGATGGGACATTTTCTCTTTTCATGTATCCCAATTAACATTAAGAATATAGTTGTTATACATCATGTCATTCAGTATTAACCACTGTATATTTATAATGCTTTTAACTTTACAACCTATAAGCCAGGTTTAGTTCCAATGAATTCAGTTGCACTCAGTAGGCACATCCTGGAGCTTCAGTTTAATTGGATCATGCAACAATCTAGAAGCCAACAAATAAGTAATTTTCCAAGAACAATGGATAAAAAGAAGAGTAGCATTTAAGCAACCTGTGTTGGTCCTGTGTTGTTAATTTGTACATTTATTGGCAGCAGCATCACATTCCAGTATAATACAAAAAAGAATGCTTAAAAACCCCTACTTCTCACTATAAATCGTTTGAGAAGAAATTAAAGAAATCATTTTTGATCTGCTGCCTAGCATTTAATTAGATTGGATTTTCACTATGTGAATTTATTACCAGAGATTTCATTTTCATGTACCCGATTATTTTAGTATACTTTGGCATACTGATCACTTTTGAAAATACTTCTGAGTACAGCATTTATTATTAGCATACCAAATTAATCTTTCTGGTACACTTGGAAGAGCCATGAAGATCAAATAAATGCAACCTCTAAGCAGCAGTAATAATCAAATACAATTAGTATTCAGATTTTATTTTTGACACATTTTGATTGTGTGCAATTTTTTAATCTAAAAATGCTCCACTGCTTATGGACTTGAAAACAGCCTCGAACGGCATGTTAAAATCATTTCTTTTGAACTAGACATGGAACTCATCGAAGAATCTGAGAACTGGAATAGGTGATGAAGAACAAAATGGAAAACAACAGTCTGTCAACAAAATAGCACCAGTGCTGTTTTGTTATTGAAAACTAACTTTAGGTTCTCTGAGCAAATAGATTTTTAAATTATTGATCAATAGCTTATGGTACTCATTGGTAAAAATATCAGTAAAGTCCCTGTCAAAGTGCTGGTTTGGAGAGGAAGAACTGGTTTCTGTCAGAGGCAGGATGCGTGTGGTAGACCCATGCAGCAGAATGGAGATGACAGCCCCACGCATTGGAAGAATTCTTGAGTGAAGTGAGTCAGGGGGCTACATGAACTAGTTCCACACCCCACTGCTGATGTATGCAGCAGTTGTGCTATCTGCACATTCAGTGAAGAGGCTCTGCATGTACAATGATCTGGACTAATTTGCCCACCACAGACTTGTCCGTAAGTTTGATGGTTCCGGCATACAGTGTGATTAAAACTTCAGTTACACTGTGCAGTGTAGATGTCTGACACTTTATGACAGAATATTTCATTCTTAGGCTTCACTACTTTCTCACTGCTGACTTCTAGTAAGATGGACTTAAGCTTTTATCACAGAATGATGTCCCTGAATAGCCAGAGGGTGGTGTATAGATTACTGGCATTGAAATGTATGTTGGGTGGGGTGTGGAGGTGGTTGAGCTTTTTTTTCCTTTTTTTTTTTACAAAAATGCAAAAAGCCCCCACAATTTAACTTGCCCGAGATGCAGGACAAAGCACCGTGTTTCGGAAATTCTCCCTGGACGTCAATTCTGCCTTTGAAATCCCGTTAATGTCCGGGAAAATCCGGATGTATGGCAGCCCTAACCTCTTCAAGCCTTCATTTCATATTTCTAGAATTTGTTTTTGTGGTGTATGATTACTTGAATCAGAAGAGTATAAACTGTTCAGATTATTATGCAAAACATGACTCCGGTATGACATTTGTGTAATGAAGTGCTAAATAATCATATGCATTCTGTAGCCGGGAGTGTTTAGGTAAAAGCCAAGGACAGTAAAAGCAAGTTAACTAACAAGTAAGAGGGAGGGGGTGGAAATGGAGAGAGGAAGCATGTCCATTATTTATTTATACATTTTATTGCCACAGCCACTTCTTGAAATAGAGTAAGTCTCACTACATTGTTTTATATATATATATATAAATCCTTACTGAACAAAAACAATTGTATCCTTCAATAATGAGGGCATAGAATTATATGATGTTAAAACTGCTTGTTAAAAGTTAGCTATATGTTTTTTCAAAGGCAAAAAGCTTTCCTTTGATGAGCTGATGCTTACATTATTTTGTTATTCTACCTTCTAAAGAAGTCTCCTGTGACCACTGATTTACATCAAAGATTTGCTGACAATTCAGCATTCTCAGCTTATTCTTATGACTAAGAGATGAAATGCAGTGCAGTTTAGTTTGGATTATCCACCCAAAAATTGCTAAAATGAAGTTCATTTGGATGAGGAAAAGAACAGGAACATGCTTTGATCCTGCAGTTTCCCAGTGTTACATCATCCTAAAACATCAATTCCATCCAACATGATACGGTAGATGATTTGGAAAGTATGGTGTTCATTTGCTGTGAAGGTGGTGATATGGGGCCGTTTCTGTTTCTTTGTATATGTGTAGCTTTAGCTATATGATTTCTGGAAGCAGGAACCAGCATTTCAGACAAAAGTTTATTCTGGATCTTTGAAAAATGCAGCTATTTCCTTAAAAACATATATTTACTTAATTCATCAGCCTAATAGAGATATTAAAGCCTTAAAGGAGGGATAGCTGCTCTGGTGCCCTCTAGATGCTGTTGGTCAAAGGTGGGGAACAGGATCAAGCCAGCAGGCTAGAGCCTGACTCTCCACCTTCTCATGGTTCATTTTGACAGTGACTTTAAGTGACACAAAGACTCCCCCTCCCTTTGTGGCTGATTGGAAGCTCCATTGTGCGTCTGATTCTACCAGGACTAGCTGTTAGTGCCGATTAGCTGATCAGTGTTGACAGCAAGCATTGCTTGCCAAGGCAGAGCTAAGAGTGCCCTTCAAGGCTCCTTGTTGTTCCTTTGCATCCAGGTCTCTACATGCCCCAAACCTGGCAGCATAGCCAGCATAGTCTGGAGAAAATGGCCTTGCTGCCAAGTTGGGACCTATTGCCTAAATAACGCATCTCTTCAAGGCATGGCCCTTAACAATTACAATTTTACAGTGGTACCTCGGGTTACAGATGCTTCAGGTTACAGTCTCTGCTAACCCAGAAATAGTGCCTCAGGTTAAGAACTTTGCTTCAGGATGAGAACAGAAGTCGTGCAGTGGCAGTGGGAGGCCCCATTAGCTAAAATGGTACCTCAGGTTAAGAACGGTTTCAGGTTAAGAACGGACCTTCAGAATGAATTAAGTTCTTAACCCGAGGTACCACTGCATTGGCATTTTGGAGCTTGAGTGAATGCTGAAAGCCCTTAACGCAACATGCTGCACCCAAAAGTTTGGGGTTTTTTGCTAATTGAGTTATCCTCCTGGAGTTGAGGTATCAAACAGCTGGCACGGAGGGACAGTGCTGCAGACTTGGTCTCTCACCAGCAGTGGCCCTTCCACGTACCAGGATAGTGCAGTAGGAGAGGATGGCAGTGAGTTTAGGGTTGTTCTGGCATACCAGTACAGTGGTATCTTGGGTTAAGAACTTAATTCATTCTGGAGGTCCATTCTTAAACTGTTCTTAACCTGAAGCACCACTTTAGCTAATGGGGCCTCCCGCTGCCGCTGCGCGACTTCTGTTCTCATCCTGAAGCAAAGTTCTTAACCCGAGGCACTATTTCTGGGTTAGCAGAGACTGTAACCTGAAGCGTCTGTAACCTGAAGCGTCTGTAACCCAAGGTACCACTGTAGAGCCATTCTGAAGCTCCCGCTGGTGTGCTCCAAGCATGCCAATATCACCAGGTCTCTGCCACACCCCGACCCATCCCAGTGTGTGGCAGCAGCATCACTTTTTCTAATAGTCATGAAACAGATGGCACCTGTATTGCAATCACTAACAAATCAGAGAAGCTGTTACAGTGCTTTGCAACTAGTTCTTCATTTTTAAAAAATCAAAATTTCAGATTCTTGGTTCCTAAAATGTGAACTTTGGACAGCTGTAGTTTTTAGTTATGCATTGAATATAACAGAGTCTAGACATTTGTGCTCCTTAACGTAAATTACAATAGGGGGCCTGCATGGGATGTTTTGTTTGGTATAGCAAGTTCTGCCAGTCAGTGCTTTTGAGGGCAACAGATTCCTTGAGATAAATGAAAGTAACACAGCGCTTGGGATCAAAAGAATGTGATCCAGGACTGCTGATCAGTGGTTTAAGTGCAGCTTTCACTAGTAATTGGCATAGATTAGGAGGCTGGCAGAATGCTATAACTGGAGGCTTGCTGATTACTTTAGCAAGACGTTTATAGTTGGCTAACAATGGATAGCTTGCTCTGATTTCCAGGTGATAGATGTTTAAGTACAGCTCTCACTATAGACTTCCATCCAGCATATCTTAACTGGCAATCAGAAAAAGGTGGGTTTTCTCTTTTATATGAGTGAAATTTTCTTGGAAGGGGGAGAGTGGCAGCAAGGTTTGGTGAGCGTTGAGCCTTTGGTGACCTAGGCTCTTAACTTTGAATGTAACCTCTTATGCTCGACTCATAAAGGGCTTGGAAATACAAATCTAGTAAGAGCTTCTTCACCCCATCCCTCCAACCAAAAATTCATTACTATTACTACTCACAATAAGGGGTGGAAAAATATGTCAATTTCACTTTTTCTCATTTTTCCAGTCAAGTTTGGTTTTCCACAATTTCACATCAATTTGTGATTTTTATTTTTGAAAGACCTCATGGAACTCATCATCATTTTAGTGTGAATTTTTGCTTTTATACATGTTTGTGTTCAGTTTTTCCTAATACGCACATATTCCCCCCTAATACTGTAATAGTGTGTCAACTAATGTGTCACACTAGTGGAAGCCAGCACAAGGGCTGGGGCATTTGGTCTCCTCCTCTCTCCTTGCAACTCCCAAACTGGTTCGTGTGTGTGTATGTGTGTTGTGTGCGTGTGTATGTCTGTGTGTATGTGAGGGCCACCCTCAGAGAGATTGTCTCATCTTGGAAAACAGAAATACTTGTGCTGACAAAATAATCTCTTAGCACGGCATTGAATTCCTCCTAATGCGTTTTTGTATGCTATCCTCATTAATACATTATTCTCATTATGCATTTTTGGATATATTACTTGGTTGGAGGACTGCATTGCAAAATTCAGAGAGGTGCAAATTTCTAAGAATGCTTTACATGTTGTTTTGGCAACTGCAAATTAAAGTATTTAAATTTGAACTGAATCAGATTTCTTCCCCATCCCTACCAGTAAGGGGGGGGGGCATTTTAATTGATTTCCAACCATGTTCTAGAGCAGGCATGTCCAAAGTCTGTTTTGGGGGCCTAATCTGGCCTGCTGGTTGGTTTAATCTGGCCCCTATGGCAGTTTATTTCCTGGGGTAAAATCCTAAAAAAACCTCAATAAAAAAGTTCAACAACTTTGGTAGGCTCTTTGGTCAGCCCTCACGGTCCTTCACTTCATCAAATCTGGCCCTCTGTGAAAAATGTTTGGGCACCCCTGTCCTAGACTGACACTTCATCAGAGGCATTATGGGAATTTAAAATGGCAGCAAAGTCAATACCTCGTGGGACCCTGGCAGTTGCCTGACATCACTCAGTACTGATGCTGGGCCTGGAAATATAACTGTGAGTTGATTTCAGCCCTTTAATATTGTTCTCTGTGCTGATGAAGTGCATTTCATTTGGAAGTAAAATACTTTCTCACTGGCACATTAAACTGTTCTTACTTCATCTCTCCCTTGCTAATGCTGATGGGATACTGACTGTGTCCTGTGGTTTACAAGCCTGGTCTGGGCCTGCCTTTAGAATTCTTGTTCTACTTTACTTACAGCAAGATAATTAGTGTGGTGGGCTTTACCTGCCTGTATTTCATTCTGGGTGTTGTATGCTGCATTAGGAGTTAATACTCTGTGCAATTGCTTATGATCCCTTTATTGCATGGCTTTTAACTTAGTGTCATGGGATACAGTCCTTAATAAAACCAGTCACTGGAAGAAATGAGTTAACCTTTAGCTTACATGTGCATAGCTATCATAAAACTGAGGTAAATAACAGCAGAGTAGTAATCATCATAGGCTAGATGATCGCTGCAGGATAGAAAAATGATGCTACAAGGAGCTGCTTAAATCAGGAATAGTAAGGCAGCTGTGCTTATTGCATGCTGAACTCAACAGATGTCTACATATTTAAAAGAAACCCCCCTCCCCTGGGTACAGCCCTGTATGGTATCATTGGGAATTCCTGAATAGATTATCAAATAATTGTTTAGTTCTAATTCTACAGATGGAGAATTTGTAGCTTTTACTTGCAGATCCCCCCCTTCATTCAGGAATATAATTTGGGATATGATACATTGCATCCTATTTCAACTGTGCTGTGTGTTGTAGTCAATGTTGTATGAGCAGAAGATTGGCTTGCACAATGGATAGCTCCCTTCCTTTCCTCACCCTTGTAGCTTATTTTAGCCCCCATAAAAAACAACAACACCTATTCTATGGCAGGTAGGGTTGCCATATTTTGAAGAGCAAAAAAGAGGACACATTTGCCAACTTCTGTTTTTAACTATAGATTGCTATGACAACTCTACCCATGAAAAAGAGGACATGTCCTGGAAAAAGAGGGCGTATGGTAACCCTTTTTGTGAGCTGATAAATTAGGTACTGTCTCAAACACAGCCAGGATACACACACACACACACACACACAGTGTACTTGCCTTCCCGAACCTGATGTCCTCTAGAATTTTTGGACTATGACTCCCATCAGCTTTCACTATTGGTCATGCTGCCTGGGGCTGATAGGGTTAGAGTCCAACAATATCTGGAGGGTATCAGGTTAGGAAAGGCTGTACTATACTAATAGCCAGGGCAGATGTTATGGCAGTTCACTCACCAACGCAAATTACTGTTTGTTCAAATACCTCACACAACTAACAGAGCCATTTGATGCATGTCTATTCAGAAGTAAGTGCCATTACATTCAAGGGGACTTATTCTTGGGACTGCAGTCTAAGTAGCGTAAGATTGGAGGAACACACTCATGGAAAATCATGACCTTGCTTCTGCAATTGTCAAAAACACAGTTTATCATAATGGAGGAGCAGAAACAACCTTCTGTGATGACTCTTACCCACAAACATTACACTCCTCTTGCAAATAGACCACTTGCATAAGCTGTTGTTTGTGTGGGTTAGCTAATTGAAGTAATTGATTATTTATAACAACAGTGATAATGACTGAAGTTAGCTTTTGGATGTTAATTTGCTCTTTGCAAGCTAAGTAAGTGCTCAAAGGCCAAACAAAGTGTCTGAATGCAGTAGCATTGTGTTTGAATGGAACATACTTAATTATGCTTTTTGAATATTATATTGTACATCTACAAGCAAAGGAATACATGTGAAATAAATGGAAGCTTCTCAAGGTTTCTTCAGAGTACTGAAAATCCAAGTGCTATCCACTTTTAGATGTGCAATCAAACTTTCCTGCCCTCTCTCTCCATGCCCCTGTATGTCTTGTAAAAACGCTCAGAGGGTTGGGGGTTGAGGAAGCCCCCATAACACATTTAGGAGCCGCACAGGGGGCTCATGGAGAGAAGAAGGGAGGGGAAGTTCCTCTGCACAGCTAAATTTACTTGTGCTAGCATAACTGTTGGACCTAACAGAAGCAGAAGACATCAAGAAGAGATGGCAAGAATACACAGAGGAACTATACCAGAAAGATATGGATGTCTCGTACACCCCAGGTAGTGTGGTTGCTGACCTTGGGCAAGACATCCTGGAGAGTGAAGTCAAATGGGCCTTAGAAAGCACTGCAAATAACAAGGCCAGTGGAAGTGATGGTATTCCAGCTGAACTATTTAAAATTTTAAAAGATGATGCTGTCAAGGTGCTACACTCAATATGCCAGCAAGTTTGGAAAACTCAGCAGTGGCCAGAGGATTGGAGAAGATCAGTCTACATCCCAATCCCAAAGAAAGGCAGTGCCAAAGAATGCTCCAACTACCGCACAATTGCACTCATTTCGCACGCTAGCAAGGTTATGCTTAAAATTCTACAAGGAAGGCTCAAGCAGTATGTGGACCGAGAACTCCCAGAAGTGCAAGCTAGATTTAGAAGAGGCAGAGGAACCAGAGACCAAATTGCAAACATGCGCTGGATTGTGGAGAAATCTAGAGAGTTCCAGAAAGGCATCTACTTCTGCTTCATTGACTATGCAAAAGCCTTTGATTGTGTCGACCACAGCAAACCATGGCAAGTTCTTAAAGAAATGGGAGTGCCTGATCACCTCATCTGTCTCCTGAGAAATCTCTATGTGGGACAAGAAGCTACAGTTAGAACTGGATATGGAACAACTGATTGGTTCAAAATTGGGAAAGGAGTACGGCAAGGCTGTATATTGTCTCCCTGCTTATTTAACTTATATGCAGAATTCATCATGCGAAAGGCTGGGCTGGATGAATCCCTAGCCGGAATTAAGATTGCCGGAAGAAATATCAACAACTTCAGATATGCAGATGACACAACCTTGATGGCAGAAAGTGAGGAGGAATTAAAGAACCTTTTATTGAGGGTGAAAGAGGAGAGCGCAAAATATGGTCTGAAGCTCAACATCAAAAAAAGATGGCCACTGGGCCCATCACCTCCTGGCCCATCACTGGGCCCATCACCTCCTGGCAAATAGAAGGGGAAGAAATGGAGGCAGTGAGAGATTTTACTTTCTTGGGCTCCATGATCACCGCAGATGGTGACAGCAGTCACGAAATTAAAAAAGACGCCTGCTCCTTGGGAGAAAGGTGATGGCAAACCTAGACAACATCTTAAAAAGCAGAGACATCACCTTGACAACAAAGGCCCGTATAGTAAAAGCCATGGTTTTCCCAGTAGTGATGTATGGAAGTGAGAGCTGGACCATAAAGAAGGCTGATCGCCAAAGAATTGATGCTTTTGAATTATGGTGCTGGAGGAGACTCTTGAGAGTCCCATGGACTGCAAGAAGATCAAACCTATCCATTCTGAAGGAAATCAGCCCTGGGTGCTCACTGGAAGGACAGATCGTGAAGCTGAGGCTCCAGTACTTTGGCCACCTCATGAGAAGAGAAGACTCCCTGGAAAAGACCCTGATGTTGGGAAAGATGGAGGGCACAAGGAGAAGGGGACGACAGAGGATGAGATGGTTGGATGGTGTTCTTGAAGCTACCAGCATGAGTTTGATCAAACTGCGGGAGGCAGTGGAGGACAGAAGTGCCTGGCGTGCTCTGGTCCATGGGGTCATGAAGAGTCGGACACGACTAAACGACTAAACAACAACAAGCATAACTTTTGAGTTTGATATTGCTCTGCAACTCAGCCTACCCTCATAGAGTAGAAGTGGTGGTGGTGGTGATGGTGATGAATATAATTTTTCACTACTATGTGAGATGAGTCAGGCTGATAAAATTTCTTATTCAACCTTCAACCATAAGACAAGGTGGCCTACAGCAAGATAAAAATAACAAAAAATTAAAATCAGTTAAAACAAGTAACAAGTCAAAAGAATATGGCAGGTTCTAAAAACACATATCTCAGACATCGAAGGACAGGGTAAATGGGTTCATCTTCAGCATATGACAAAAACATATGCAGTGAAGGTGTCAGACACTAGGAGAACCATGTATAACACCTTGAGCTCATTAGAGGAAAGGTAAAAGGTAGAAATGTAATAAAGAAATATCCGGTATGTGTCAGGGCATGGCATTTTAAAATATAGCACATCTTGCTCACATGGCCCATAGGTGGCTGACAAAGAATCAGCAAACAATTAGACTGTGGAAATGATGTCTGGGAACACAACCAAAGTATACAGTGTGATTTTGAGCAAATGTGCTTTAGATGAATAATTTGGGTTCCTGCAAAACAAGCAGACAAACAAAAATGGAATGTGAAAATGCAGAAATATAACCTCTGGAATAACAGCAAAATTTCCTCAGTGAGAAAGCTCTTGTTCAAATTTGCTGCTGATAGAACAAGATACAGAACTTGCTGCTTATAAAGGTTAATTAATTCATATTATTCATAACTAGAAGCATGCCTATAAGTACTTGAAGGAAGGTTATAATAGACAGAAAGACATAAACAATCATACAAGGACTAAAATAACTACACCATGTAGAACATAAAAATGGAGAAGGGTTTTCTCTAGCCCTCTACTTTTTGCATAATGTGGAAGTATACTTATGTTTTAAAAAAAATAAAAGATTTTTTAAATGAAGAGACCTTTTTCAGAGTCAGTCTTTTATCCAGCTGCTTTTCTCTTGACTCAAGCACATGCAAGAATATGTTCTAAGAGAAGGGGGTAAAAGCATATGAGACAGGAAACAGAATCTGACCGTGTGTCATTCAGAATCTCTATAGTTTTGGAGGTTAGAGATATAAGCTTTTTAAAAATAAAAATAAAAAAGTTATGTGTTAGGCCAAGTTTGCCTCACAAACCTAAAAATGTTGCTTTAGGGGTCAGGTTCTATGGCTAAAAGGATATTTTTTTTATTCTATAGCCATAGAGGTGTTTGAGTTTTTTTTTTATTTTAAAAAAAAACACTTTAATGTCTTAGCTTATCCTTAACAGTGCTCACTTTATAAAGAAAAAGAGTTAAGGTTAAGAACAATGTTACATTTACATTACAAAAAGTGATTTTATCCCACCGATAAAGTGTAAGGGTTAAAGTTTATAAGCTTTATAAGCCTTTATGGAGGCCAAATGCTCATTAAAACACCTCTAAATGAGTGTTGTTTAATAATCATTCAGCCAAATAAATTTCGGCAGAGTCTTCAGTAGCCTGATAATTCCATGTAAAAACAAAATAATCATACGTAATTGTGCCTGGTTGGGTTTTTCCACCCATGAGTCACTTGTACTTCAGGGCCTAAGTAAAAATCCCAACATCACATTTTGAAACAATGTGCCAGTCTTTTATTGAGTCCCAAGGTATAGCTGAAAACATAACACACAAATGTAGCCCTTTTCAGGGGTTATGCCTCTCACATAATTGGGATATGTGTGTGTGTTGGTGTTTTTTTTAATGCATGGACATTTGCATTTATATATTTTAAATGTATTTTCTCAATAGTGACATTTCTTACTCAGACTCAGAAGTAAGTCTCGTTAAGGTTAGATGGCCATCTGTCATTGAGATTCCTGCATTCCTGTAAGAGGGTACAGGATTGCTGCTTTAATGTATTTCCTCTCAAAATGCACATTTCCAAACATACCTAAAATGCACTTATGCATATTATTTAATACTTCTCTGAGCCAAGAACTGTCAGGAAACTTGGGAAGTAGAACCCCCCCCCCCCAATTCCAACCTGTGTGTTAGCCTAAAAGATGCCAGTCAAGTCAGCTCACAAAAGTTTAGAATTCCTCAAGCATATTTTGCCAAAACTTTGGCATTCTCTTTACATATACTCAGTAGGTGCTCTTGTGGTTTTTGAGTAGGGCATTGTTATTACTCTTGTTAGGCCCAAGACATTTTTCTGCCTGAGCAGAGGCTGAGGATGGCACCATTCCACCTACAGAATCCAACTAGATTGACAGTAGCATCTTTCTTCAACAATGGCATTTGGACAACATTCTCCACTGGTCCTGAGAGCAGCTGGCTAGTTTAGGGAGTGCAGATCAGGCTAGCTTAGGGGACTGAGGAGGAAGGGTGAGGGCTGCTGCTTCCCCCAGCATACAGCCCTAACCCATCTGCCACACTTTCCTGAACGGTGGTGGTGACAAGCCAACCTAGCCCCACTACCAGTCCTGTCTTCATTCATATGGACTGTTGGGAAAGCCTTCTTAGAAAATAAGGTTAGAATTAAAAACAAGGTTAGAATTGAACTTGCTTCAGCAGTCTCGACTGATAAACACTAATAAAGTCAATGTTTTGTGTTATTAGTATATGTGCTTATCAAAGTTTAAAAATATTCATTTGATTCTTAATTGGCAGCATCTGAAAGCCAGCTGCTGAGTTAGTTCCAACAATATGCTTCATTCCCCTAGCAACCCAGTTTATGAGAAAATTAGCACCCTATGACATTTGCTCCGATAAAAGACTTGTGTGCCCTTCCTTAGAAAATAAATCTTTCTGAGACCTAGAGGCTGCAATCCTATACCCATTTACTTGGGAATAAGCCCTATCAAGCTTAGTGGTAGACAAGGGTAGGATTGCAATGTACATCTCATGCAATACTTATTCTGTCTCTCTGTGGGTGGTGGGAGGAATAATTTGGTAAATGAAAAATCCATACTCTTACAAGAGACATCCCCTCCAATTAAAATATCACATTTGAATTTCCTGTTAAAACCTATATGATCTATCAAGTTGATTAAATACGTAATATATTCAGAGTCTTTTTGCTGTATCTTGGAACATAATCCAAGGCATAGCAAGATACATTTAGAGAGCTGAATGTGGATGTTTCATGTCAAGGAACCATACCACTGTGTTATGTTATGCCCTGGCAAAGTAATATTACCTCACTCTATCAACACACCTGACAGTCTAGGGTCCTCACATGTAGTTGACTCTTCTCCAGATCACACAGAAGGGCAGTTTAGAGAAAGGATGCAACTCTGTTAGGGACTTCCCAGAGTGGACAAAACTCTTGAGAGACGTTGGTTAGCTAGTTTGGGAAGTGGGTGATGGTTCCAGTAGGCTTACTGACCTGACCTGATGCTGCTGCCTTACCACCCTCTCCACCAGTCCCCATACTGTTGTTTCAGCTGTGGGTGGGCAGTGGTGATGAGCTTGACTCTCATCTGTGGTGGCTGCCTGCCATTTTAATTTGCTGTTCCTCTTGTGAGAAACTTGAGCAAGGCCACGCCTGCCATATGGAATGCCTAATGTTTATGTCAATAATGGCCAAACTTGGCCCTCCAGCTGTTTTGGGACTTCAACTCCCATCATCCCTAGCTAACAGGACCAGGGGTCAGGGATGATGGGAATTGTAGTCCCAAAACAGCTGGAGGGCCAAGTTTGGCCATCACTGGTTTATGTAAGATGGATGAGGTGGAAAGAAAGTGGATAAGACAGGAGCCAGAAGAGTGTCTGCTGAAATGCCATGTTAGGAATGTAACAACTGATAAGTGAAAATGAAGAGTACGCACGCACATACTGCAGTAAAACATAACCAATCATTAAAAAGTTATTTGTCTCAAGAGCGTTAAGGGAAAGGTATAAAAGTTCTTGGTACTGTGCCATGAGGAATCACTTGATCCCACCTTTGTCCTCGGGCAGACAGGGGATCCTGCTGCATCAGTAATAAAGAATATCAGACCATCTAAGTGTCCCCATTTTCCAGGGACAGTCCTGGATTTACAGAAGCTGTCCCAGTTTCTGATTTGATCCCAGAATGTCCCTCTTTTCCTCAGGATGTCCCTATTTTCATTGGAGAAATGTTGGAGGGTATGGAGATAAGTAACTATACAACATTTAGAAGACACCTGAAGGCAGCCTTGTAGAGGGGAGTTTTTTTAATGTTTAAAGTTTTATTATGTTTTTATGTATGTTGGGATCCCAGAGTGGCTGGAGTAACCCAGTTAGATGGGGAGGGTATAAATATAGTAGTAGTAGTAGTAGTATAGTAGTAGTAGTATAGTAGTAGTAATAGTAATAGTAATAGTAATAGTAATAATAATAATAATAATAATAATAATAATAATAATAATAATAGAATAAAGGTAAAGGGACCCCTGACCATTAGGTCCAGTCGTGACCAACTCTGGGGTTGCGGCGCTCATCTCGCTTTATTGGCCGAGGGAGCCGGTGTACAGCTTCCGGATAATGTAGCCAGCATGACTAAGCCACTTCTGGCAAACCAGAGCAGCACACAGAAACGCTGTTTAACTTCGCACCGGAGCGGTACCTATTTATCTACTTGCGCTTTGACGTGCTTTTGAATTGCTAGGTTGGAAGGAGCAGGGACTGAGCAACGGGAGCTCACCCTGTCACAGGGATTCAAACCGCCGACCTTCTGATCACCAAGCCCTAGGCTCTGTGGTTTAACCCACAGCGCCACCCGTGTCCCTAATAATAGAAGAGGGCATCCCTATTTTTGTCAGAGAAATGTTGGAGGGTATGAGAACACCCTCCTGGGTGCTTTTGCTTTATCAATTGGTCTCTGTCTATTTGCAATATTCCCATCCAGAAATGGACTTGGCAGTGTGGGGATTTCCCATAACACTCTCTTCAGGCCTGTTCCACGCCTGGGGTAATGTGATTGTGTGTGTACTTCTGTCAGAAAGACCTGATTGTGAGGGACAGGCTAGCTTGCTTCCTCTTCTGCAGATGTGTTCCCACTCTGGGGGCAGTGGGTTGGGGTAGGCAGGAGACACAATGGCATGGGAAGGTCTAGTATGTGTGGAATCATAAGCTTTATATTATAAAGCATAACTTTAAAATAATATTTTAAAAACAAAGGAAACTTTTCAATGAAACAGATGCAGAAAAATATATAAAAGGGCTGTTTCTAAAAGCATGGCAAAAGGGAAATATATTAGGACTCAGAAGAGGACAAATGAACATCTCTCTAACCTAAATACAAATACTGTGAAATAAGGTTCATTGGAATAAAAGTTTGCATTTGCTCTCAGGGGCTCATCTGATTTTTAAGACAAAGAAAAGCATTCCTATTCAATAACAGCTCTTAATTAGTACTTAATTGTACTCGTTTCAGATACAAATCTATTAACAACAACAAAAAATAAAGATTTTACTCTCCCCCACACACAGAAAAGGCAGTTACTTTATTTTTTCACAGACAGACTTGCATTCTTTCTATTTATGATGCCATTTGAGATGTGTAGATTGACCATTTCCTGTCAGTTAATAATCAACTGTATTAATATCTATCTGGCTTAATCTTAAACTTCCAACCTTTTCAATTGGGCATAAAGTACCAGGAAATATCTGCACATAAATTGCTAAAGCTTAAATAAAATGCTGATGAAAAGGATTAGCTATTTGGCTATTGATTTCTTAAATGAAATTACTTTAGCCTGAGTGTAATTGCTACAACAGCTGTTCTTTATTCATCCCATTTTTATTCAGAATGTAAAGGCTACTTATGCCTTCAGACAGAGTCTGGATTGGGTTAGTATCAGGAAAGGCAAGGGGAGAAATAGTGGGTGTACAGAAGAGACAGCGAGGGCTTCCATGATGGGCCTTCCATATCTGCTCTGCTACAGGGAAGACTCCATCCCTCATTACAACCATTAGAGCTTGATGGAACAGAGAAAGAGCCTTCTTTCTTGATATTGAGGAGTGGGCAGACCTACATTTTGGGGGACCTGAAGCTTGAACTTCATAACCAGCAATGAGGCCTGGGTAACCACTGTTATCTTCTTCAGTGGGTTTGTACCATGACAGACAACCACACCTTTACAACATCTGTGCTACTGACTTTCAAACTTTGGGATTATTGAATCTATGGTACTGACTATCAAACTTTGGGATTATTGAATTATATACAACAAAAAATCAATCATGTGACACAAATTGGGTCTACTAGACCCAAAATATTCAAGCAATGTGGAATAAGGTACTTCTGGGGTCCCTCTGGGACCATGACGCTTTGCTTCATTTGTTTCATAGGAGATCCTAGTTGGTGGGCTGGAACAGGAGAAGGTAGTTCCTTGGGTATCCTGGATCCAAGCCATTTAGAGCTTTAAACATCACACTGAATTGTGCCCAGAAGCAACTTGGCAACCAGAGCGGATGCTACAATAATACATAATATGCTCTTACAGGCATGCATGTACCAACCCACCCACTAAAGTTCTGCCAGCCACATTCTTGAAAGGTAGCCCTTTGCAGAGTGTATGGCAATAAGTACAGTATTGGTGTAGCTATCATGTATGTTATCATAGCCAAGCCTGGCTTCCACAATAATGTGCAAAGCTGGCACACCAGCCAAATCTAGAAATAGGTACGCCTAGCTGCCACTACCTGATCATCCAAATACAAGGTTGAATATGTGAATACTATAGCTTCTTCAAGAGGAATACTATCCCATCCAAAACAATTCACTATTCTAGAGACTCTTTCTCTCCTGACTAGAAACATATCTATCTTGTCTGGACAACACTTCAGTTTGTTTACCCTCATCCATCTCATTACCACCTCTAGGCACAGTTCAGAAACACAGCACCTTCTCTAGCATTAGATGAAATGCAGAAATAGAGCTGTGTGTTATCAGAATAGTGGTGTGTGTGTGTGTGTGTGTGTGTGTGTGTGTGTGTGTGTGTGTATGGAAAGCCAGTGTGGTGTAGTGGTTAAGAACAGTGGATTCGTAATCTGGTGAACCAGGTTTGATTCCCTGCTCCTCCACATGCAGCTGCTGGGTGACCTTGGGCTAGTCACACTTCTTTGAAGTCTCTCAGCCTCACTCACCTCACAGACTGTTTGTTGTGGGGGAGGAAGGGAAAGGAGAATGTTAGCCGCTTTGAGACTCCTTCGGGTAGTGATAAAGCGGGATATCAAATCCAAACTCCTCCCCTTCTTCTTCTTCTTCTTCTTCTTCTTCTTCTTCTTCTTCTTCTTCTTCTTCATGTATTGTGCACTATATTGAAAGTCTTTATTTGAAAACAGTGTCTTTTGGGTCCAGCTGCTAGTTTGCAGCACTGTGATGCTGTAGCTATAATTTGAAATGTGTGTCATCGCTGAGAATCACTCTTCATTTACTGCTAAATTTTCATTCACAAGATCTGCAATTGCTGCTGTTGGTGCTATGATAAATTTTCCAATGAACAGTATGCAGTTTCCTTTAGATCAGAGACTGCAACCGAGTGCAAAGGCACCCTACAAATAAATTTACAGCACAGCCTCAAACCAAGCTGCATTAAAATTAAGATTACAATATTTCCATGTACAGCTGGGGGTTTTGGGGGGGGATTTTTGTTTTCTGTGAATATGTGCTCATGCTAAGAGTTGATTTATGGCTGCATCCTAAAGTCTTTAAGTTTTCATTATTCTAGGTCAGGGGTCTGCAACCTTTAAGACAAAAAGAGCCACTTGGACCCATTTCCGAAGAAAAAGAAAAACCTGGGAGCCGCAAAACCATTGTGACATTTAAAGCATGCGCACCGCTGCCCTCTGATCTGACAGCGGGCGGGAAGGTGACGTTGGGATGGTGCGTTACTAACGCACGCAACGCCCCCATGCGATGTCACAGCCAGTACAGCGCCCGCCACAGTGGGGTGTGTCGGGGCGCAAAATGCGCCTCCTCCCCTCGCTAGTATCCGCCCTGGAGCCGCGGCAAAGGTGTAAAAGAGCCACATGTGGCTCCGGAGCCGCGGGTTGCAGACCCCTGTTCTAGGTCCTCCTTGCTAAACATATAATTGCACATGCAAGGTTTTTCTGGTGCACATGTAGAGAAATGCTGAAATAGTGATGTGTGCATGGTATTTCCTAAGTTTTGGAACATTCTGTCTGAGGACATGCAAAAATGGTTACATCCTGAATTTTGAGAGAGGTTGTTGCGAAACTTCTCATTTGCAATAGACATTTGGTTGGTCCAGGTTCTGTGGCTAGTTTCTGAATTGCACAGTATGTGCATTTTTATCTATACTTGAATTTTATGCTCCCATTCTTGCCAATAGGTATTTTGGCTGTGTGGGTGTGCTACCATTGTACTTTCTTATTATGCGTTGCTTTCATTCCACCTTTTTGGTCAGTTGAAGGTTCAGTTATTGGGACCTGGGAGTGCAGGACAGAAATATGGCAATAAATAAATTTCTTAGCCAAAGCTCAGAAAGAAAATACTCTCTTCTTCTGTTTGTAATGGGACAGAACTGATGGAGCTCAATTGGCAGTAGGCTTTGCAAACAGCGTGCAAAGAAATGGCCTGAAAGACCTATATCTGGTAGCTGAGATCTGTTTTATCCAGACTCTACTTTCTCAAATGTTTCACTGATTTTTCCAATGCTCCTTAATTATTCTCTTAGAATTCACAACTGGGGTGAACTGCACTCCTGGCTGCAACAGAGTGTCTGCTCGTAAGCTACATAAACAAAGCTATGTGTCTCAGTGAAACACAATACACTCTGGAGTAGCAGGAAACTAATGAGCCATGTGTGTGTCCCAGGTTTCTAGTATGCCTCATTATAAAAAGTGTGTTTGGTGGTCCAGCCTCCAGGCTGAATACTTCTCTGGGGACTCATGGTGTGAGTGTCAGTCAAAGCACAGAGTTGTGACACACACAAGTTCAGGAGAGCTTTCAAAATCAGGAACTAATTTATTCCCTATGCTACTTGGTCTCTTCCTCACCAGCAGTGATCCTCTCATGGTGAATAATTGTTTGATTCCCACCAAGCAGATTTTTTTTAAAAAAAATGCATTGAATTTTGAAAAGCCAGAGGGTATTTATCAGTTCTTGTTTTGACAGTTGGCTTATTTCTATTTTTCTTTCTTGGAACCCAAGATCAGTTAATTTTTCCATGGGAAACAATTACTGTAGATGCTTTTTCTTTTTCTGGAAATATCTATTATCTATTTAGTGTATTCCTCATGGTAGCCCTAAATAAAAAAACAAAACAAAACGTGTTAGAGGCCTTGGTCTGAGGGATAGATAATAGAAAACACCATAATTCAGAGGGAAATCAGTTTCTTCCAAAAATACTCATTTCTCTATGACCATGTTGAGTTGATTTCTATGTCTTCAGTACAGATTTCCAAAGTGTCTGTGTTTGAGAACAATTCAAAAAATCATGTATCTAGTCTGCTTACACAATCCACATCTCCAGCATTTGCCAGATCTCATTTTAATTATGGAGTGTTATGTACCATTGGTACAGAATCTTAAAGCAATTCTACTTTAAATTTCCTGATATTATTTTACAAGGACATTATCCCAAATCAACTTCAATTGATTCCTCATTATTCTTTGACCCAAATCTCTCTGCAATTTTTCTGATCTAAACCTAGCCAGAGGTCATTAAAAATTGCAATTATGCCTTTGTCCAAATGGGAAATAAAGTTTTCCACTTGTTTTATTTCCTAACAGCCCCATATTCCTGTATTAAGGAAGCGATTGCACCTCTAATTTGAAAATATTGAAACAGCATGTTCTCCTTCCTGCCATAGATCTTGTAATCTCCTCAAATGCCAAAACTCCCTGGCACCATAATAATATTTTTATAGTTTCTAAACTGGCATTTTGACATTCTTTAAAGTCTCAAACTGCTCTTGATTCTGGATTTGAAATTCATTTGAGAATAGAACAGTTAATGGTGATTATCCCATGATATCCCTACTCTTAATTCCATACCAAGTGTTCATAAAGAGTAGTGCTGAGAAAAGTGTTTCTAATTTTGTTTCCCAGTTATCTTCTTTAGCAAACAATTAGCAATCACTTTTCATAACAGAGAAAAAGTCCCATCCAAAGGAAGTGTTTAAAATAACTTTCACCCTCTGGAGAGAGGTTAAGAACATAAGAGCCTGATGGATTAGGCTAGGGGCAGGCAACCTAAGGCCTGGGGGCCGGATGCGGCCCAATCGCCTTCTCAATCCGGCCCACAGACGGTCTGGGAATCAGCGTGTTTTTATATGAGTAGAATGTGTCCTTTTATTTAAAATGCATCTCTGGGTTATTTGTGGGGTATAGGAGTTCGTTCACCCCCCCAAAAAAAATAATAATAGTCTGGCTCACCGCATGGTCTGAGGGATGGTGGACCGGCCCATGGCTGAAAAAAGGTTGCTGACCCCTGGATTAGGCCAATGGCCTATCTAGTCTGACTTTCTGTTCTCGCAGTGGTCAACCATTGCCTGTGGAAAACCCACAAGCAGGACCCAAGAAGAAGAACATTCTCCCCTCTTGCAGTTTCCAGCAACTGGTATTCAGAACATTACTGCCTAAAACAAAACAACACCAACTCAGAGTTAAACATTGGCCTTTATGGGACTCATAAGGAACTCAGACTCGGATTAACTCAGTTAATCGCCATTAGATAGATAGATAGATAGATAGATAGATTCTTTATTGTCATTACACTAGTGCAACATTGCACAAGTGCAACGAAATTGGATGCCATCCCTTAAAAACAACAAAAGCAAAACAACAGCAACAACCAAACAAACCACCTTCCAACCACACCCACACCCACACCCATCAAACTCCCAGGTCTCACTATCGAGTTACAGCATTCAAAAAGGCCACAGCTCTTGGATAGAAACTGTTTTTCAGTCTATTTGTCCTTGACTTGATGTTTCTATACCTCCTGCCAGAAGGCAGTAGTGCAAACAGACTGTATCCCGGGTGAGATGGATCCTGCAGGATGTTGTTTGCTTTCCTAAGGCAACGGGAACCGTACAGTTCTTCCAAAGGTGGGAGAGGGTGACCAATAATCCTTTGGGCTGTGGTTATGACCTTCTGGAGCACCTTCCTCTCCCTAGCTGTACAACTGGAGAACCAAGCACAAATACAGTATGTAAGTATGCTCTCTATGGAGCCTCGGTAGAAGGACACCAGCAGTCTCTCACTCAGATTGTTCTTTTTTAAAAGTCTGAGGAAATAAATTCTCTGCTGGGCCTTCTTCACCAGAGCAGTGGTATTTGCGCTCCAAGTCATGCCCTGATCCATAGTCACTCCCAAAAACCTGAATTCCGCCACCCTCTCCACCCGTTCCCCGTTGATATACAAGGGCTGAATGTCCGCCTTTTTTCCCCTGTAATCCACCACCAATTCCTTGGTCTTAGCCGTATTAAGAGCCAGATTGTTCTCTCCACACCAAACACAGAGCCGCTCCACCTCGTCCCGATAGGCGGACTCATCCCCTCCTATTAACTGTCCTATAATGAATTTCTAAATCCAGAATCAAGAGTAGTTAGAGAATGGCAAAATGCTTCAAGAGCAAACACAGTGAAACTTCTGTATTTAAAGTGCCTTTTCTGAGAAAGCCAACTACTTCTGAAGAACCTACTTTTTTGTTCTGAGCTAATGGGGCATTTAATGGTGATTATCCCATGCATATCCTATTCTTAATTCCCATATATGTTTTGTTTTGTTTTGTTTTGTTTTGACAGTTGGAGTTATGCCGGTGCCCTTCGCAAAAGTAGCTCCCTGTCTTATTTTCTTGGCTTCCTTATCATTATCACCATTGTTATTGACACCCCTCTTTTTGTTATGAGGCTTAATCAAAGCCATGCCAATATCTCGCTCCCAGGTTTAGGATGCACAAGATTTTATTTTGATTGAACAGCCTTGATTATTTTTCTGAAGGAAATGAACAGCAGTTTTCAGCAGTCATTTAACATTTTAATTGAGGACTATTGAGCGGGAAACCATCCATATAAAGTTCTTATTCCATCATATTTCTGTTCTCACATGAAATTAAGATATTTAGAATGCTTAATGTCATAACTGAGCGAGTGAGTTGCTTTTATTTTTCTCAACTTTAGCAGAAGGGAAGAAAATGGTAATTTCATCTCTCTTAGGTCTCCTCATAATCATAGAATATTAGACTTGGAAGGGTCCCCAAGGGTCATCTACTGAAACCCCCTGCAATGCAGGAATCCAAGACAGATGGCCACCCAACCTCTGCTTAAAAACCTCCAAGGGTTTCTGTATCTTGAAACCCAGGAGAACATGATCACTTCCTCCCACGTTTCCGAACACTTTCACTCCATTAATCAG
Source organism: Podarcis liolepis (assembly GCF_965112155.1). NCBI lineage: Eukaryota > Metazoa > Chordata > Lepidosauria > Squamata > Lacertidae > Podarcis > Podarcis liolepis. Next base: position 44,578,005 of record NC_139558.1, read on the forward strand.
TTGCTCCCTATTGGTGAGGACCAGGTCCCAGATAGATGATCCCCTTGTTGGTTCTTCCATCTTCTGGGGAATGAAATTGTCAGCGAGGCAATGGAGGAATTTGGCAGATCGTACACGCTTGGCAGAGTTTGAGTCTCAACAGATATCGGGGAAATTGAAGCCCCCCCCCCCCCCATGATTACTGTTTCTCTCCTTTTTGAATGTTTGGTAATCTGCTCTAGTAAGGCATCATCCAAGTTTTCAGTCTGGCTTGGCAGTCTATAGCAGACACCCACAGTAAGGTCATGGAGTCCCCTATCACCACCACTCATCTCCTCCTCCTCCGGAGTAGCAGGAATCATTCTATGGGCTGTGCCTTCCAAGGCTGCTTCGAGTGTTCTGAGGTCTGCTTCTGTTGTTTTCAAGTCTTCCCCTCTTGTTTATTGGAGCTTATTTTGATATTGTTGGGATAAGTTACAAAGGCTGGAAACTTACGGTTTGAATACTTCCTACTCCTTCCTCCCAGCTTGTCATCTCTAGGCTGCAATTCCCTTTCTCTAATGTCATCTCCACAGAAGGTAGAGTACAGCCATCTTGGTTAGTAGCCATTGACACCCCTCTCCTCCATGAATTTGTCTAATCCTCTTTTAAGGCCATCCAAGTTGGTGGCCGTCACTGCCTCCTGGGGTAGCAATTTCCAAACTTTGACTATGCACTGCATATAGAAATGCAATAAGCAGGCAGGCAGGCAGGCAGGCAGGCAGATAACTCAACAGATTGGTGCATTCAATCTTATGAGACTCAGAAACCACTTTTAACCCAAACTGAAACACAGGACTCTCATAATTTTAATGTATAACTTGTTCACACTCCTCACTCTTTCTCTCTCCCCCCCCAGTCATGTTTCCCCTCTTCCTTCTTCCTTTCCCCTTTTCAAAAGATGGTTTCATTGAAACAGTCACTGTAACCCACCTTTGGCAATATCACACAATGTAGTTGTGTGTTGCCAAGTGTTATGTTTGTGTATAGTCCTTATTGTGCGTCATATCCAGGCTTGCTGGTTAACCTTACTCAGTGGAAATACTGCATATTTTCGGTACTGGAGCTAAATAATATTCAAAGTGTGTTGAGGAAAAGCCAAAGTAATCAGCCTACAATTTAAGTGACCTTTAGACAAAACTCATATATGAATACACATTAATTAGTGACATACATAATGACATCAGGTAGAACAGTAAAATGTGCATAGCTTCATGTTTGATATGCATACATGATTTCCATCATCTAGCTTGTCTAATAATTAAATTCAAATTATACAGTTGTCTTAATTGGATTAAGCTATTGGATTTAAGTACACGATATAATGTCTCTCATACTGAAGAACATGGTTGAGTGGAACATAATTTTAATTCCTTCTTCAATTTTGCCTGCTACTTGCACAGTAATTATGCAGAATAGGACATTTCAGATAACCTGCCTTGGTTTTCTTACCTTTTACTACACAGATACCTTGTTACTCTTAAAAATGAAAAGGTTCGTAGAATCTCCTGAAACAACTGCATTCGTATAGGTGAAAGAGAGCAACACAAGGTCAAATCCTTAACTCCTGGCCATATCCCTGACCCACTGCACTGCATTCCTAAGCACATGTTTATTCAGAAGGAATTCTGATTGTGTCCAGTGTGGTTTACTCTCTGGTAACCATGTTTTGGATTGTAGTCTCAGCCTTACTCTTGGAACTCAATTTCACACCACAGCTCTAAGGCCTTTTCATTTTCTGCACTCAAATATGTTTTTAAAGTTAATTTTTCCATTTAGCCTTTAGCCAAGAGTAGTTGGTGGATATGTTTTATGGGAGATGAATGCAAATGAACAGGGATCTGGATATCCAAATGACACCAAATGAAATGGTATAAATTGGTGTTATAAATCTACTTGATGTCACAAATATTGACAAATACAAACAAGCATGCCCTCACTCTCCAGTCTGCTACATGCCAAGGTAGACGTTAATCTGCCTCTCCCTTTTTTGTTGACCACAAATATCCTGAAACTGGTGATGCCAGGCTGGGTTGAGTCATAACAGTAATGAAAGTATACCGTGATTAATCTAAATATTTTCCACAGAGCATATACCTGAAGCCTTACTCTTCAAATCAGGCACAAGTTAGCAACTCTTGCACAAGTTCACAATTATTTTCCCATCCTTTGACGTACATTAACTTCACTAGGTCTACTCTGTATATAACTTAGGATATGTTCACATTAGTGTCCTGAAACTCAGTGAGGTCATTACTTCTGCTGTGCTTCAAGCTACATTTTCATAGTGCTGTACACATTAAAGAAGGGGTATGGATTCCCTCAACTGACATGCACAACCCTTTCAGTTTCCCTTTTCCTGCTCCACCCCCGCCCCCACCAAATCCTGTTCACAAAGCTATCATATTTGCATGTCTGCTCATCTGTGGATATGTGATGGCTGTCTCAACTGTACAGATCATTCATAAGTACAAAGTGCATGCAGCCTAGGTTTCGTGGTTGGATCGAAACCAGTTTGAGGAAAAACAGCAGTATTTTTACTAAAACTAGAGGATCAATATGGGTTGTGGCTAACATGTAAATGCCAACTAGCAGTGGGAGCACACTGGATGCAGACTAAGCAGTAATATGTGCATATCTTTCGCTGGGTATCACCCTTTATAATATGTCCGCTTTCATTAAAGACCTGGATGAATAAAATAAAAAAAGCAAAAGAATAAGAATAGATTTTAACACAAGAGGTTGTGTAGACCAAATAACAAAAGGTGTAACTCTGTTGAGACAAATTTAATGTTTATTGCCATTCTAATGCAAATTTGCCTCAGGTAAAATTCACTGGTAAACTCCAGCTATGCAAAACCAGTTGTTGTTGGCATCTGTCTGTCTTGGGAGACAATGAAGGAATGTGGCTTTGGGAGTGAAGCCAAAGTGTTGGAAGATTACAGTGCCTGCTGTAGATGTAGAGAGAGACATGCTTTGTTGCAGCTGGGGCAGATGAAGGTGTAAAGTTGTGCTGCTGCAGATGCACCATAGTGTTTATTCTCTCTGCTCTCCTCTGGTCACTGCTATCAATGCAAAACCTGACTGTTTGTCTCCAGTGAAACCACTCCAAATACTTTTGACAGCCTTATTGAAAGTCCCTGGTCTTCCTTTGAATTCCTCAGATATTTTGTCCAAGCAGGAATCTACAAATATGCCTTAAAATATAACTTTCTAGAGAGCACTGAGAGAGTTAATGGTGGCTCTAGTTTCACTGCAGTTTGCGGTTTCTTCTCTAGAATAAGCTCTACCACATGGATCCTGTAGGGATACTGATACTATGCTTACTGGGAAAATGCAATGTGAATGCAAGGTTTACTGTTTGTCTATGCTGCAGTATTGCCATTGTTATGGTGTTTTATTGTGTAACATTGTCACTGAGCTTTACTGTATTTTAATGTCATTCTGTGTGTTAATTAGTCCCAACAGATGAAGTCTATTAGCTAGGCTGAATAGGACAAATGGGATGCTAAAAGTGTGCTCCTTTGGAATGGAGAAACAGCACAAGAAAGGAAAGGAAAGGAAAGGAAAGGAAAGGAAAGGAAAGGAAAGGAAAGGGAAGGAAGAACCCGATTACTGTAATGGCAGGGATATTTTTTTTGGTGTGTGTGTGTGTGTGCATTATTTTCCTCCTGGACTTTTAAGTGAGTCAATTAAGCTAAGGTGATTGCTCATTAAAAGCAAAATAACCAGAAGAGGAATATTCCCAGTTCACTTATCTTGTGAGATCAGGGCATTTGACCCCAGATATTGTAAATCATGTTGCATGGAAGCCTGTTACAAAGGCCTCTTTGGAAGTTGGCACAAATGTGCAATAAACTTTAGCTACATCCACACTATACATTTAAAGCACCATTCTACCAACACTTATTGCTTCACCCAAAGAATCCTGGGAACTTTCATTTCTTAGGGGTGCTGAGAGTTATTGCATCACCCCATGTTCCCTCATAGAGCAACAGTTCTCAGAGTGGTTTATAACCAATCCTCTTCCCAGGGAACTCATGATTGAGGGACCTAAGCAAACCAGCTGGGAACTGCACAGGTGCTTCCAGAAGAGAAGGGAAAGTGATTAACCCTTTTACTGAAATGCTAATTTAGCCCCATATCACTATTATTGAGTTTGGCAAGATATAAGGAATAAATATAATAGATCTAGTGAAACATGGTATAAATTTCTTAGTTTTTCTTCTGGAGTATTTCCCCTGACATACACATAATATTCAATAGCTCCAAGAAACAACGATATCTGTAGATGCTTCAAAACAAACTTGTTAGCACCAAATTTGTCAGTTGTAGCTGTGACTGAATAGTGCTATTGTCAAAAATGGATACTTTTCTTATTTCTGGCTGAAATTTACTGGGAGCTTAGCTGTCAAATATCTTGACTCAGAGCCAAGAGCCAAGAACTTCAAGAGATGCTATTACCTGAGATTACATTCTAAAAGGGAAAAGTGCTGTAATTAGAGCTTAGCTGCAATAAGTACAGTGCAAGAAACAAAAGGTCAAATCCAAGGTGTTCACTTACTGGAGGAACCCTTGGGATTAACAATAAAGTGAATCACTGCCAACGAGACTGCCAGGCTTCTAGTGATAAAAGGCATATTAGAGTCAGTCAAAGACCAATTGGTTCACTTCAAAGCTATGTACAAGTCAAAATTTTCTCCATGAGAAACTTCTTCAGAAGTCCTGTTCTTCAGACTTTCTCACCACAAGCCAACTGTTTCAAAGAGGAAAGGCTGCAACTGGAATGTTGTTTGTTTATTATTAAATTTATAAGCTGCCTTTCAAGAACTCAAGGTGGTTTGCAAGATAAAAATACAAATAAATAGTCAGAACACAAAACAAAACAGTAAAGGTAAAGGGTAAAGGGACCCCTGACCATTAGGTCCAGTCGTGAATGACTCTGGGGTTCATCTCATCTCGCTTTATTGGCCGAGGGAGCCGGCGTACAGCTTCTGGGTCATGTGGCCAGCATGACTAAGCCGCTTCTGGCGAACCAGAGCAGCACACAGAAACGCCGTTTACCTTACCGCTGGAGCGGTACCTATTTATCTACTTGCACTTTGACATGCTTTCGAACTGCTAGGTTGGCAGGAGCAGGGACTGGGCAACGGGAGCTCACCCCATCGCGGGGATTTGAACTGCCGACCTTCTGATCGGCAAGTCCTATGCTCTGTGCTTTAACCCACAGCGCCACCCGCATCCCTAAAAAAAGCAACACCTCCAAAAATATATAGTTAAAAGGCTGTAGAATATTAATCAGCCCAAGGCCTGATTGAGGAGGAACATTTTTGCCTGATGCCTAAAGATGTATAATAAAGGTGCCAGACAAGCCTCCCTGGGGAGAGCATTCTACAAATGGGGGGACAGTGCAGAAAAGGCCCATTCTCGTGTTGCCATCCTCCAGACCTCTTGTGGAGGAACACGGAGAAGAGCTTCTAATAGATCACAGAGTCCTATGTATTCAGAGGTAAGCAGATTTTGTGTGAAAACAGAGGGTAAGAACTTAATTGTGCAATGCTTCTATACCTCCTATTGGCTTGGAGGAGTGGAAGAGGTGGGCTGGAGGCATTGGCAGCAAGGAAGGAAGAGGAGAAGAGTGAATTGCTACGAAGCAGCAGCAATCTTCCTCAGCTTCCTCTTGCATTTCCCCTCCTTTTGGTGGATAAGAAGTGTGTGTTTTTAAGTCAACATATTATTATCTTGTTTCTTTGGTTCAATAGCATAGAAACTGGTTCAGAGAAACAATAGCTCAATTTCTCTTAAAGAGGAAATAAATCTTTCTGTTTGGCCATGGCCTCTTTCCCAGTAAATATGCTAGGTAAAATATATGATATCAATGCAGTCTCTTCTATTTCAGTAATAAATGATTCAATGGAACAATATGTCTACACCTTCATTATCCTTCTGCATTACATATGGGAACAATTTTAGGGTCATTTCTCCATTTTCCTATCATGGACTCTGTTTGACTAGAGCAGGGGTCTGCAACCTGCGGCTCCGGAGCCGCATGTGGCTCTTTTACACCTTTGCCGCGGCTCCGGGGCGGATACTAGTGAAGGGAGGAGGCGCATTGTGCACCCCGAGACTCCCCACTGTGGCGGGCGCTGTACTGGCTGTGATGTCGCATGGGGGCGGTGCGTGAGTTAGTCACGCACCGTCCCGACGTCACCTTTCCGCCCGCTGTCAGATCGCGGCTCCGGATATATATTTGTTTTAAATGTCGCAATGGTTTTGCGGCTCCCAGGTTTTTTCCCCTTCAGAAACGGGTCCAAGTGGCTCTTTTTGTCTTAAAGGTTGCAGACCCCTGGACTAGAGGTTTAGAGCAGTACTCTAAGATTAAGTTAAACAGAGAGAGAGGCATCTATGTTACAGAAAAATGATATTATGTGAAAACATACTAATAATAACAATAACAATAATACTTAATTTATATTTCTGTCCATTAATAAAATTCTCCAGGCAGCTTAAAATTATTACCTAACATCATATGATATTTACAATACACAATACAAAAATAAAAATGACAATTAATAAAATAAAAATAACAAAATAAAGCTTTCTCTTGTCAAGACAGAATAAATCAAAATGCCAAAAATCAACACTTTCCAACTCTACACTTATGTGATTCTATGATTCTATTTCTCTGATTCTTCAAAATTTGCTTTCAAGAAAATTGCTTTGATCTTAATAATGAGAAAGATTTAAGAGAACTGAACAAACAAACAAACAAACAAACAAACAAACAAACAAACAAACGTGACTCAGCCAAAAGAATGGGAAAGACATATGAGCATCTTTTTAAAGCATCCTTTAAAAATCCTGTGTGTTGTTTGAGTAACACCAAAAGTACTGATCATCTTGCATTTATTATTATCCATATAAAGGATGTACAAGCCGTGTACACAATCTTTCAGACGTAAAACAATGTGGAAACAATAAAGAATAGCACTGAACCGACAATTTTGTGTTGAGGTGTCATTTGGGTTGTTTTGTGGCTGTTTGGTTTTTTGCATCTTTATTATCATGCAACCATAGAAGTTGGAAGGGACCACGGGGGTCATCTAGTCCAACCCCTGATCTTGTTGAGATTGATGTGAAAATTGGTTTTGTATTTTTAATGTTGTATTTCATGTTTATGATTACTTGTCATAAACAAAGTTAACAAAATACTTTTTCTTTACACATTGCAAAAGAAAATATTACTAAAGGAAGTTAAATATATAAAATGCACATGTAAAAGTATAGAGCTTATCTGCTGCTATTGCTGCCAATCCTGCCAATGGTGGTTCATGGTGGGTGATGGCTGGAGATACTCAGGCTTGATGACCTGGGTTTGCGCTAAGAAACAGCCAAGATAATTTCTGGCCTCTTCAGCAGTCTAAGCTTTCATAGCTGGAGTCAGTTAGGGCCCCACCCCACCAAGTCATGTGGAAATTTATTACTTATACCCCACCCATCTTACTGGGTTTCCCCAGCCACTCTGGGCGGCTTCCAACATGAGATTAAAAATACATCAAAACATCAGTCATTAAAAACTTCCCTAAACAGGGCTGCCTTCATATGCCTTCTAAACGTCAGATAGTTGTTTATCTCTTTGACATCTGATGGGAGGGCATTCCACAGGGCGGGCACCACCACCGAGTAGGCCCTCTGCCTGGTTCCTGGCTTCTTGCAGTGAGGGAACCACCAGAAGGCCCTCGGAGCTGGACCTCAGTATCCAGGCTGAGTGATGGGGGTGGAGATGCTCCTACAGGTTTACTGGACCAATGCCATTTAGGGCTTTAAAGGTCAGCACCAACACTTTGAATTGTGCCCGGAAACATACTGGGAGCCAATGTAGGTCTTTCAAGACTGGTGTTATGTGGTCTAGGCGGCCTCTCCCAGTCACCAGAAAAAGATCTGCAGGGCATGGAACAGGCAAAGATGAAATGAGAGATTCACAAAACCACAGGCTGTTCCATATTTTCCCATTGTTGGAAAATGGCCTCATTATATGCATGGAATGTACTGAGGAAAATGGGGCACTTTTTTGACCATGCTTCAGACCAGTTATGTTCAAGCTATGCAGCCCTGCTATTTTTATAGAGGAAGCTGTGGCCTCATCTATTGTCTTCTAAGTTACAAGCCTAGCAGTTTTTTTTTATAATCTCTCCCCTTAGTTTTTGTTTTGGTTAAATCTCTCTTTAGTTCTCGGTAACAGCTGTACTAAGAGTATTATCCCTAGGATATTTAATAAACTCAAACGATGCAGCAAGAACACAAGAAATACATGAGATAAAAGTGACAGTATGTTCTTTTAGCAAATGGAACAGCAGGATCGTCTTTTATTTATCCTTCTGGGATTTTGACAGTCTTACAAGTGAAAAAGCCATATCCCATTATTACAGTGTTATTTGCTTTTTTAATTGCATTTTGTATTAATATAAAATCGTAAGTACAGACAAGCAAAAAAAAAAAAAGAAAACATAATCAAAGTAACAAAACACAGGAGCAGTATAAAGGTTATATATATTTTTTCCAAATGAAGAGACAGCAGATAACGTAGGAAAATAAAAGTAGCAAAAGACATCAGGAAGCCAAATTTCACAATTTATGACAGGAAAAGAGTTTTGTAAGAACTGAAATCCCACCAAATAGCACAGAAATGTGCTATTTTTTTACTCTTAGAAACACATAATTTATAAGTTGTTTTCTCTGCAGTAGACAGAGTCCAGATATGATAGGTTTGAATCCTGCAGTGTCTTCTGTTTCTGGGTCAAAGAACCTCTCACTGCATCCAGCATCCACACCAGAAGTTACTTTGGGGTAGCTTGAATGGGTTGTTTAAATTTGTTTAATATTTCTTTCAAAAACATTAGTCCAAAATTTGCATGCCAAAGGGCATTCCCACCATTATTTTACATGGCTGCAAGCTTGGGGAGTTGAAAGTTTGACCTGGCACATGATCCCTTTTTAGGCAGTACAGTGGTACCTTGGGTTAAGTATGTAATTCATTCCGGAGGTCTGTTCTTAACCTGAAACTGTTCTTAACCTGAAGCACCACTTTAGCTAATGGGGCCTCCCGCTGCTGCCACACCGCCGCCACTGCACGATTTCTGTTCTCATCCTGAAGCAAAGTTCTTAACCTGAGGTTTCTGGGTTAGCGGAGTATGTAACCTGAAGCATATGTAACCTGAAGGGTATGTAACCCGAGGTACCACTGTATTCCTTTGTTTGCCAGACTGAAAGGTAATTTTTAAAAGAAAGGGAGTGCAACCAGTTATCCCAGGATTTAACTTTAAACGAAAGGAAAATGTTACAAGGAACATGGGTCTGTAGTTGAGCTACAATTACTAAGGAAGGTGAACTCATGTCCCAATATAATAACACTTTCCTCTTTCCAATTATGTAAAGAGGTTGGCAGAAACACCAGTGCATTTTATTAGTATACAAGAACCTTACATTTTATGACAAGCAGGAGAAGGATTTAAGCAGCTATGCAACTATGGCACTATTTATGGCTACAAGTCCCATATATACTTACCTGGGAATAAGTCTCTTTGAACTAAATGAAGCTTACTTCTGGATTGCATTGCACTGTGACAGTACACATTCCTGTATCTGTCCACTCAGAAGTAAGTCCTGTTGAGTTCAGTGGAGCCCAAGTGGCTTAAAAGTCACACTTTGTCCCCAGGGAATGTTGGATCGCCAACAAAAAGGTCTCAGCCTTTTCCTCAAATTACAATTAGCAGGATTCTTTTTGGGAAGCCATGGCAATTAAACTGGTGTATAACCAATATACGTTTGGAGCTTGATCTTCCTTCCGATGAGCACACAAATCAGGCATGTCAATATTCAATTGTAGGCAGTGAGCATCTGCTTCCTCTGAATTGTTTCCATGCTACATTTGAGATATCAGTGCCTCAAGGTTTTCTCAATAGCTATCCAGATGAAAAATGCAACCCTGACACTTCTTTCTCAAATGCTGAAGAAATTTATTTATGTCATACTGGAGAAATGTTTAAATGGTAACAGGAATCTCATTGAAACTTCCCAGAAAATCCCACCTTGCCTAGAAACCTAATGGAAGAAAATGTCAACTTTGGAGGTATATTTTTAGGAGTTTCCCAAATATAAAAATAGGGGCTAGCCATGAAATCTCTTTGCCCAGGGAAAGAGTGGCCTATGAGTGGTGGAATAACTGACACAGAACATCAGGTGTTGGATGGAAAACAGGCCAAATCTTAGAGGCAGGTGGGGTTGGCACAGCAGTAGGAAAAGGATCAGTTTCTCATTCCACTCAGCCCTTGCTGGTGCAATGGCTCTTTGCTGTATTAGGAAACACCACAGCCCCCTCCTTGGGAGCTGTTCAGCACTGATCCCTGTTGTGATACAGGCCAGGGTGACCAGGGTGAGAGATACCAGCCAGGCAGAGGCCCCAACCTGAGCTTGTTGTTGTTGTTTAGTCATTTAGTCGTGTCCGACTCTTCGTGACTCCATGGACCAGAGCACGCCAGGCACTTTTGTCTTCCACTGCCTCCCGCAGTTTGGTCAGACTCATGTTGGTATCCAGCCTTGTCGTACTCCTTTCCCAATTTTGAACCAATCAGTTGTTCCATATCCAGTTCTAACTGTAGCTTCTTGTCTCACATAGAGATTTCTCAGGAGACAGATGAGATGATCAGGCACTCCCATTTCTTTAAGAACTTGCCATAGTTTGCTGTGGTCGACACAGTCAAAGGCACTATCCAACCATCTCGTCCTCTGTCGTTCCCTTCTCCTTGTGCCCTCCATCTTTCCCAACATCAGGGTCTTTTCCAGGGAGTCTTCTCTTCTCATGAGGTGGCCAAAGTGTTGGAGCCTCAGCTTCAGGATCTGTCCTTCCAGTGAGCACTCAGGGCTGATTTCCTTAAGAATGGATCGGTTTGTTCTTCTTGCAGTCCATGGGACTCTCAAGAGTCTCCTCCAGCACCATAATTCAAAAGCATCAATTCTTCGGTGATCAGCCTTCTTTATGGTCCGGCTCTCACTTCCATACATCACTACTGGGAAAACCATAGCTTTTACTATACGGACCTTTGTTGGCAAGGTGATGTCTCTACTTTTTAAGATGCTGTCTAAGTTTGTTATTGCTTTCCTCCCAAGAAGTAGGCATCTCTTGAAATTGGAATGCAGAAAGGGGAGGTATGAGGAGGTCGGAGAAGTAAGTTATAAGAAAATAAGGGTTTGAAATTATACTTGTTTTATGTTTGTGTTTGTTTGTATTATTGTGTTTGTCTATATAATTTGTGAAACTTTAATAAATATCTTATAAAAGAAGAAGAAGAAGCAGGCATCTCTTAATTTCGTGGCTGCTGTCACCATCTGCAGTGATCATGGAGCCCAAGAAAGTAAAATCTCTCACTGCCTCCATTTCTTCCCCTTCTATTTGCCAGGAGGCGATGGGCCCAGTGGCCATGATCTTCGTTTTTTTGATGTTGAGCTTCAGACCATATTTTGCGCTCTCCTCTTTCACCCTCAATAAAAGGTTCTTTAATTCCTCCTCACTTTCTGCCATCAAGGTTGTGTCATCTGCATATCTGAAGTTGTTGATATTTCTTCCGGCAATCTTAATTCCGGCTAGGGATTCATCCAGCCCAGCCTTTCGCATGATGAATTCTGCATATAAGTTAAATAAGCAGGGAGACAAAATACAGCCTTGTCGTACTCCTTTCCCAATTTTGAACCAATCAGTTGTTCCATATCCAGTTCTAACTGTAGCTTCTTAACCTGAGCTTAGGACATGCCATAGTTAATACTTCGCCCAGGCCCCTTATGCTCCACCACATTTACTATACTGATCCTGCCCTATGCCATTACAAGTCTATATACAGGTCTTCTGGTCCCTGAAGCAAACATACATATGTACAGATCCACCGACACTATCACCATGCCAGCTAACACTGCTGTCTAAAACGCACAGCCCCTTCCGCTGACTCTCACAGATTCAGAGTCAGACCCTGACAGCAAACAGGACAGGACAGGACACGTACTCCTCTCTACATTCCTGAACCTATGGGAGGGTGAATGACTCAGCAAGTCATACACCCAACCTCTGCTCTGTTGCTGTGGTACCCAGTGCATCTTACAACACCCAGACATGGGGCATGTGCTCCTCAAGACATGAGACCAAGCACTGTGTAATTTAACTCGTGGTTCACATTACATCAAGAAGTCCTGCCAAGAAAGTGGCATAAAAATGTCTGAAGTGTAGGAGATATATAGATATAGGTATAGGTATAGGTATAGGTATAGGTATTTGTAAGAGTAGATGGGAAAAAAGAACAGAGGAAGAAGAAACCCTGAAACTATGTTAGGTATTAGGCATCTGGTACTCTTTGAATAATAGAGTCATAGAATTGTAGAGCTGGAAGGGACCCTAAGGCAGTGGCAGAATTCGGACTTTCAAATTTCAGTGGTGCCCTGTGAAACACCAACATTTGGTGTGCCCTGCCACTCTCCTTCCTTTCTAAGTGTAGGCGAACCAGCTGAGCTCTCCTAAATCTGCCTTTGGTGAAGGGTAATCTAGTTCACCCCCCCTGCAATGCAGAAATCACAGCTAAACAATTCCTAACAGATGGTCACCCAACCTCTGCTTTAAAATCTCCAATGAAGGAGATTCCACCACCTTCCAAGGTAGTCTGTTGCATGGTCAAACAGCTTTTAGTATGAGAAAGTTTTTCCTAATGTGTCATGATTATCTGAGGTAAAAGCTACATGCACACATTTTATTATAAAATCAATGGTGACTGAGTATTTGCTTTTTCTACTTAGTCCACACACAATCTAGTTCTATTGCATTTTTTTTTTCTTCTGAAATGCACTTCTTGAGTTTTTAGTTTCATCCGGAAAATAAAAGCTCATTCTGGATTGATTCTGCATTGCAGTGTGTTCATTTGAATACATGAAAACATATGTAGGCAGCAGTATTTCAGGAAATATGTCTGATCACAAAACAGACTGTAAATGTATTCCACACTGGCTTCATTAATGATCTTCAAGGATGCACACAGGAACCTTTCCCACAAAGAATTGATCATATCCCAGCTCAACAACTGAGTGCTCAAAACTTGAAAGGTTTGGATAATTTACAGTTGACTGTTTGGAAACAGAAGGTTTGGCCAAGGGCTGTTATGGAAAAGCTAACCAGACAACTCAAAGCACTAAATGGAAAGGGAAAATGCAAAGGGAAAATGACTCCATGGAAATGTGGTATGCTGTTATAACCCATGTACAGTATCTGAAAATGATTCTATATGCATCCGCAGCATCACATGACCAGCTGCTGTGGGGTATATTTACTTACCCTTTGAATCTTATTTTCATGAGTGGAGGGAAGTGGGTTATTCCTTCATGTCTGTATAGATGTGTTCTATTTTGTTACAATATGAAAACTGAAAAATTTACTTATTCTCTATTTACTGGTTCTCTTTTTACATTAGTTCTGTACTTATGTTAAAAATGTGTGTAGTCTCAGTGCATGCAAGGAAAGCATGATTATAAAGGCAAGCCTTACCCATGCTGCTATTCATAAAGTCTAAACACACTGAGCATGTGCGTTATAACCTGTCTGGAACATGCAAAGTAGGACAGGATATAAACATCTATAGTTTGGAGCCAGACTCAGTTATGCTTGGAATACACCCACTGAAATGAATGAGACTTGTTAGTCATCATTAACATAATCTAGAGCCAAGTCTATATCTATGTGTACAGGGTCTGAAGTCATTAGAATTTTGTTATATGTACTGTATTTACCAAGACATTATTGCTTGGCTCACTGATTGAACAACATGCTTTCGGAAACAGATTGGGGTACAAATCTTGCTGTCTTTATGAGCGCAGCTTGAATAAGAATGAGGATTACTGTAACAAGCCTAATGATGGCAGAGGAAATTCTTGTAGCATTTTTAGTTCACGTTGAAGAGTCACAGCACTGGTGATTAGGTCAGCAGTGTAAAACTCCATTAGTATTTTTCCTTTCTACCCATGTTTTATATAGCTGGAATTTTCCCTTCCTTTCCCTCTCTTCCTGCAGGAGTAGCCTCTAAGCTTATGTATCCTTACATCCAAGTAAAAAGATGCCACATTATCCATTTTGTATCTCTTGTATCTTTCCAAAGACTTTACCAGCAGCTCAGTGATTCTCAGAATGTGAATAACATTTGTCAAATCCACACATGTGAATAAATCAAGAAAGCATACTCTAGAAAGAAACAGGGGAGCTACAAACTGGAGTTTTGTTGAAGGCAAGAATAAAATGATATTCAGCTTAGAATAAAGCAAAGCAATTCATGTGGGGGAAGATATCGGGAAAGTAAACAAGCTAGACATTAAGTAGGATCCGCATAGTGAATTACAGATGAGCTTACAGCTCCACTGGGGAAGGGTGGAAAGTACAATGTTCTAATCTACACATTGTGACAGACTCTGGTGTTGATATTTTCCTTTTGTATAAGCGGAGAGCAAACATACCTAACCAACAAAGCACTTACTACTCAATAGCCATGAAAAATTAAAATACTATGAAAGCTGAGGGAAAGGAAGCCTTTTGAAAATCCCAACCTTGGGAACCTGTCACTTTCCTGACTCCTCAGCTGTCAATAAATGCTATGGATTTCATGAAAAAAGATGAGATTCCTAATGTTCATAGGAGGATAGCACCTGGAAACCATGAATATAATTATAGGCCTTGCAAAGTGAGTGAGGAACTATGTGGAGAGTCTGTGTCTGGGCAGGCCCAGTGGAAGCTAGTAGGATGCCTGCCTTAATCCAGTTTCTGGGTGCAGTATACATGTGGAGATTCTACCCAGTTGCTAGAGTAGTAATTGATACAAAGTTTGCATTAGAGTAACAGATCACTCAGGTAAAAGGAAGTGAAGGCCAGAAGGATCTTGAAACCTGGCCCTCAGTGTCCGGGCTGAATGATGGGGATGAAGACGCTCATGTTACATGTCACAGTATGTAGGGCTGCAATATGTCTGAATTTTTCCAGATATTACTAGGATTTAAAAGGTGGAATTGATGTCTGGGGTGAATTTCTGAAAAGTGGCACTTTGTCCTGGATCTTAGGCAAGTCAGGTTTTTTTGGTGCAACAATTTTGGGGGTTTCCTAAAAAGAAGCTCAACAATTTTGGTGGTTTCCTTTAAAAAAGCTCAAATCTGGCAACCCTACAGTAAGACTATGCTTTCCTGTGGTCAATTACTTCTGCTTTGCACCCCTCCTCATATGATAGGCAACAAACCGCAGAGCTGCTGGCTTGACACTAGTCAGCACTTGTGTGAATCAGCACTTCTGGTTTGTTACTTTCTAAATAAACCATGAACTGATTCCAAAAACAGACCACAAGTGCTGGTTCACATGTCACACTAAGATAGCCTCTCCGTGGTCTGTTTTCTGGCTTAGGAAGGGGAGGCGCAAAGCAGGCACAATTCAGCAGCTTGTTCCAGCATGTTGTTCATTCACAATAAACAATATTTTATTTTAGAATATGGCTTACTGTGATGGTGTAAAGAGGACATTAGAAATTTTCTGCAATTTGAGGGTTGTTAATACAATGTGTCATCAGTTTCAGCACGAGAAAAAACACCCATATTTGGATCAAGGAAAGGGGGCAAAGGAGGTTCTGAGGGGACAAGTTGAAGAAGCTAATATTCACAGCTTTGTAGAAAATCTCCCAGAGAAATATAGTCATCTATTAGTTGATAAAGGAGCATAGCTTTCAATTGCCCAGCTATTGAAAGCCAGCAATTCATTGTAAACAGAAACATCTTTATGCTTCATATTAATGTACCAATCAAAGTGAAGTCTGCCACCTTCCAAAGCAATCTGTTCCATTTTTGAAGCACTGGGAAGGGTACTGATAGAATCATAGAATTGTAGAGATGGAAAGGAGGGTCATCTAATCCAGCCCCCTGCAATGCAGAAATCTTTTGCTCCATGTGGGACTTGAACCCATGACTCTGAGATAAAGAGAAGTTTTTCTTAATGTTTCATCTCAGCCCCTTTGAAGCTTTGTCTGTTATGCATCAGTGGAGGAGCCTTGGCAGACAAAAGCTGGCAACCACAGGCACCAAGCTGCATCAAGATGCCTTGAGAAATAGCTCAGTGACATGACTCAGGTAAGTGAGTCAATCAACACACATCATGGCAGTGGGTCAAGACATTGGGCTCCAGTATCTAATTCAGAGACAAATAGGTAGCACTGACATTATTTTATTTATTTATTTATTGAAATTATATTCTGCCCTATACCCAAGGGTCTCAGGGCAGTTCACAGAACAAAAAGAAAATGTAAAAAGAAAATTAGGAACTAAACATACGTTGGACAGGTAGGGAAATCTACCAACCAACAAAACTGCATCCTTTTGATAGTGCATCCAACCAGGAATAACCATCCTTTTAGCAACACACAACACTTGCTTCTCAGTTATTACACATTTAAACCCATTTGAGACCCTCTGTGACCCCTAAGAGTTATGAATTCCCAAACATTGTCACCTAGAAGGCAGTCACTAAGGTAGTAAGTTTAATAAGCAACAAGATGGAATTGTAAACTGTGGCTGCAGTGAAGCCACTTTTACATATGTCTTTGTTCACTGTGGAGATAAAGAGGACGGTTACTGTGCTATATATAAAACAGCAAATTTATCATGAACTCCTAGGCCAGCTTATCATTCTGTTCCTGCCATACATTTTTACCAGCTGCTTATATCCTGCATAATTTTATGGATGGTATTTGGTAGATGTACAAATCACTGATTTAGCAAATCATTTTTATATAGTTATATTTGGTAGGACTACATAAAGCACTTATGAAAATAGTGCTGCTATTTTTATTTTGCTTCTAGTGTGTCTAACATTATGCCTGGCTGATCGTTGCTTATGTGCTGGCTATTTTAAGGGTTTTTTTAAAAACAAAAAATTAAAGTGGCTCTGTATATTTTACATCTCTCTAAATTGTATTTTGAATTGTTGTGGGGGATTACAGTGGACACTCGGGTTGTGAATGTGATCCGTGCGGGAGGCACCTTCGCAACCTGCAGCTTTCGCAACCTGCAGCGTTGTGTCTGCACACGCATGGGTTGCGATTCGGTGCTTCTGCGCATTCACAAAGTGTGATTTAGTGCTTCTGTGCATGCACGACCGCCGAAACCTGGAAGTAACCCGTTCCGGTACTTCTGGGTTTCAGCGCGTCCATAACCCGAAGAACTGCAACCTGAAGCATCTGTAACCCAAGGTATGACCGTATTTAATCAGATTGGGGGCCTACACAGCCCTCTTTAAGGCCCAGCATGCTCCAAAGTTGGTCTCTTTATTTCAGCGTGGAAGGCCTCTCCCATTTATAATATGGAATTAACTGGTTGCCCATTTTAGGTGGAGCAGGGGAATAGGTG
Organism: Podarcis liolepis; assembly: GCF_965112155.1. NCBI lineage: Eukaryota > Metazoa > Chordata > Lepidosauria > Squamata > Lacertidae > Podarcis > Podarcis liolepis. The sequence continues at coordinate 44,595,480 of NC_139558.1, forward strand.
TCCCACAATTGGTTTTGGGTCATCCTATTTTGTCTAGACCAGAGGTTGTCAACCTGGTCTCTACCGCCCACTAGTGAGTGTTTCAGGATTCTAGGTGGGCAGTAGGGGGTTCTACAGTAGAAGATGAATGCTTCTTCCATCGAGCACTGGTGGGCAGTAAGGAATTTTTACCATCAAGAAAGATGCATTAGTGGGAGGTAGGTATTAAAAGGGTGGCTACCCCGGTCTAGTCCATACTCCTGTTATTTCAGTCTGGGTGATTTTAATTTGGCCAATTTGCTTTATTGTCACAACTCAGGGCAGATGACACCATAGACCTGATGAGCACTTGGAGACGCCTTGTGGTAAAGTGCCCATGAGCAACCAACTTCACATCGTGCTCTTGGGTCTTGGATGCTGACCAATAGGGTGGAGATGATTTACAGTAGCCCCCTCTGCTCACCTTTAGGACAAGATGGCAGTGCGAGACCCTCCTCAGGCATGATACAGGTGTGGCAACTTCAACCAGGGTGGCATTGCTCACTTGAGGAGATATGGGGATTTCCCCTGTATCTCCTCAGGTGTATAGTAAGTTGTTTGTAGGTAGTCATGTTGAGTTTGAATTGATCACTGCAGATCCTCTATGGAGTAATTAATAAGGTTGTGAGCTTTGGAATCAAATATACGTCTTGTGTCTTCATTCTAGGCATTGCTCAATCTCTGTGTTTTCGAAGCACATTCCACTAACATGTTTTATAAAAGACTTGAGTCAGAATTTATTGCCACCTACGGAGCAAATATGAATGGTATGTGCAACATAAGCAGAATTCTTAGAACTGAGCAGTCACACACACACTTTTATCTGCCAGGGCTCCATATACTTCATACAGATGAAATATAGCAGTTTTCCAATTTGAAAATTAGTTTGCCATTTCCTTTTATATCTCCCTAACAGCTAGCTACTTGTGTCTCTTTGGAGAAGCCTGCCTCATACTTTGAGAGGCATCGCTTTGTAACATCCGTGTAGACCCTATTAAAGCCAGCAAAAACTGTGAGATCAGCTCATGAAATTAGAATAGGTTTGCTTTTAAATATATGTATAGATTCTCTGACTTAATATTTCTCACTTTTCTTTATTAGGTACAATACTATATAATAGATCCCACTGAAGATGAAAAACATTATTCTAAAAGACAGCACAAAATGTTAGTCATTCTAGTGTGTTATGTGCATGACAAATAAACTGAATTTCATTTCATTTGTTTTTTATAATAAGTCAGATCATTAGAAACAAATTACTCCCTGTGACAGACTTTCAGCAAAAATGTCAGGATTTTGTGATATGTTAAAAGACAAAATCTGTACAAGAATCACTATTTTTAATTGATGAATTATAAATGGGCTTTTTTGGCTCAATTCAATAACTGTTTGTGACAGCTAAGTGAAGGTAGTACATGACAGCTATTTTTGAAGTTCTGGTGAATGAAAGGGGCCTAGCTACATTTTTCTAGCAGTCTGGTAGAAAGTTTAATTTTTTGTGTGCTTGCCCAGGATTTTGAATGCTAACTCAAGATGGCTGAAGGACCCACCAACTGCATCTCAGTACCCTGCCCCAATTGCTTTCCACTTCTCAGATGGCATGCAGTCACAGGTGACCCAAGATGGCATTTCACTTTTGAAAGGCATCATAAGGTGAGCTGCCATTTCCCATCAGGAGGGACCACAGACCTGGCCTGGCAGGTCTGCAAAACAGAACACACCAATCCATTTATTACAGTTTGAATTAAGATGCTATCATGGAGGACAATTATTCCAGTGGCCAAGAAAAATAAAAGTCGTAGTAAAGAACAAATTTGTAGTAAAGAACAAATGATAGTGATTGAAAGGTAGGAAATGAAGATAGCGATACAGAATCATAGAAAGAAATATAAACAATCCAGTCCTGTGTTACCTCACCCAGGATGACAAAATATCCTGAGGTAGTCGGTGACTTGCTTAATGGCTTGGCATACCTGATGATATTTATTACTTATTTTCTTTGAGCCACAGACCTGTATGCTGTATAGAAAACTACCTTTGACAATCCTATCAGGTTCAAAAGAGATTGGGCATATACTGTGGGTTGTAGTTCGAATAAAAAAAAAAATGCTGAAAGTTCCTTTGGATGCAAATAGGCTGTTTGGTGGTTGTTTTGATTACCATCAAAAAAATTATTTTCTAGATCATTCTGCTTTTCTGTCTTTATGATATTTATGATATTTAGCCAATACATCTACACTCTTGTTCTAGTTTTCCTCTGTATATATAGGCTTGGAAAGCCTCTTAATATTAAAGTGAGGAAATATACAGCATACCACTGTAGTGGAATTCCCCATGTACCAATTATACAGATTTAAAAGGTGTTATAAAATGTCAGCATTACATGGAATGTTACATACATTAGAATACTAATTGTGGGACACAGATATCCATATTAAGACAGGCATTCAAATGTAATCTCTCAATATAATTGATTTGCTGATACTTAAATAAATCCACCTCTAAGTGTAACATTTTAAAATGTAGCACCATGGAAACATTTTATAGAATTTAGTTAGGTTCTCCTTTTTATAGGCTATTTGATAACCAGATACCAGTGTTCTTAATTTACATTTTTTGAAAATTAAAATTATTTCAAAACTTGATGGCAAAATCTCCTATCAATTGCAGGAAATTCTCTAAGTGATTGATGAATATTTCAGTGTGTCATAGCCAACTTGAGAATTAAAGTAATTTTAAAAACAGTTTCCAATACAATGAAGCCCAAAGAGAAAAGCAATAGAATAAAAAGTGTCTGCTCACAAATTTTGCCCCATGTGAGGTAACTTTGCATAACTCTCCCTGTACTGTGCCCTTTTCACACCCTTTATTTACATTCTGCTCTTGTTTTCCACTCCTAATGATCATATAATAATTCCCAAAGTCCAATTACTTTCCATCTTTGTTGTCTCCAATTACCAGCTCTAATTATCCTACCCAATATGCACCATTAACAGCATGGTTTCAATATTTGTAGTTACAAAAATATCAGCAATTTCTCCCTCTTGGTAAATAAACAGTACACAGATTAGCAAGTTATACTGTTTCTCTTCTACCATGATAGATAAGACCCACGCCGTCTCAACATTATTGCAATAGCCCGTTTTCATCAAACAAAGGTCATTGTGTGTATAGGACACAAATGTGTGAGTTTCCCCTGTAATGCCCCAACAACTCCCAAACCTGCTCCAGGGGGTCTGCAAGAGGAAGAGAGGGAAGGGAAGTTACGTTGCACAAGTAGAAGCCGCACTCTGGACTTTGTTGAATTCAACTCTGTGTGTGACTTCTGGCTGAATTTTGTTGTTCCAACACAGGTGGTGATTGTTGAGAATAAAGTGGCTGATCAGATGGCTAGGAAGGTTTTAGAACAGAAGGACACTTATTTTGTGGTGCCAGTGTCATTTTTGGAAGCTAAAAGCTGTTTTTTAAAATGTATTCTGTTAGATGCAAAAGTAGAATAAGGTGGGTTCTACAGGAAGGAAGGTCTTATTTTGTCCATCAATGAATGATTTTCACACTTTTACACTGAAAGAGTGGCAGATACAAATTTGTCTCTTGAGAATTTTGATGGGTATTATGCTCTTGAGAGTGGTTTGTACAGGGCAGGGAGGACAGACTTGGAATACTGTGAGGTTTGTGAGTGGAGAAAACAGTTTATCGTTATCTATGGGTCTGTTTGCGGGATATGAAAGACAGAGGACTTCTCCTTCACAGTTTTTGTGATTTGAGTGCTCAAATTGCTCCGTGGGTCCTTATCTCTGGGACAAGACTCCCTGGAGTTCAGTGCTGGAGGGTTTATGGCAGTTTGTGAAGGATATGAGGCTCTACAACAGGCTGGGACTGAAATGTTATTGCATTGTTCCCAGTTGGTGGTGGTTTTAGGGTCTTGCTATGCCATTAAACTCTGAGAAGAAGAACAATCTTTCATTTCCCCACCAGAAATGAAGACATGACACATTATCTGGGGTAAATAGACATCAGTTTTATTTGCTTAACAAGATCTGCAAATAGGTTAGCTAGAATAGTACTTCTTGATTCGCTAAGTACTGCAGACCCCCTGTTTTCAAAAGCCAAGCCATGGACCCACTACTCTATATATCTCTATAGTCCATGAGTAGGCAAACTAGGGGCTGGGGGCTGGATCTGGCCCAATCGCCTTCAAAATCCAGCCCGCGGACGGTCTGGAATGAGCGTGTTTTTACATGAGTAGAATGTGTGCTTTTATTTAAAATGCATCTCTCGGTTATTTGCAGGGCATAGGAATTTGTTCATTTTTAAAAAATTTCAAAATATAGTCTGCCCCACCACAAGGTCTGAGGGACAGTGGACTGGCCCCCTGCTGAAAAAGTTTGCTGACCGCTGCTATAGTAGTTTTTGTAATGTGAACGGTGCCAAAGATTCCCTGAGCTAGAAGCTAACAATGTACTTCAAGTGAGCACTCAATAATCTCTCTCCTGTTTCCAACCCGGAGTGGGCAATGCCCCAAATAGCAGACCAGTCAGCTGGCCAATATCTGCTTGTCTTTGCTCCCCAAACAGACTTTAGAAGACAGCTTGTCTCATATTGTTTTGCAGTCAGGTAATGGAAACATGTGAATAGGCTTGGGAGGATTTTTGTTAAGTGCTATCTGGTTTCTATGTAGCTGATTTCAATGAGTTTTAGGGAAGTCAAAGCCTACAATGGACCTGGCACAAGCAAACATAGATCAGTAATTATTGGAACTCATTCAAGGCTGAATATATGTCAGCTACCAAGAGCTAATTGTCTTCATCTTAGAAAGAAAGAATAGTAAAGCAAGTCCTTCAGAATTGGGAAATGGATTACCAGTAGGAATCAAATGAAGTAGGTAATGAATTTCGCAATGTACAGACTATATGATTTGAATTAGGTAGGTAGGTAGGATTGTCAATATTAAATTTATGTAACATGAAAAATGAAAAGTGAAAAAAGAAACATGGTGAATTCAGGAGTAACATCTTATTTACTTTCCTTTATGGAAGAAAAGGCTTAAATTGGTTAACTTTTTGCATAAATAAAAATCTGGAGCTCATGCTAACTCATGATAGATGGTGCCTTTTGTACTTGATTTTCAGATTTAAGCAAGGGAGATCAGGAATCATAACCTGGAGGGCTCCCAAGAATCTCATTCTCCCCACAATCATCAGCACATTCTACTATTGCTAGATCCCTGATCTGATGATTTATTCATTTTTACACTGCCAGTCCAGAGGCTCAGTGTGGTGAATAGTTTGCTTAAAAAAGAGGTGGTGGTGGAAGGAGGAACTTTTACAAAGTGCATTTGTCAAACTGACAAAAGAGCCTTCTGACTGCACACTATTGCTGAGAAACTATAGTTCAGCACTGTTATTCCTGCACTTTCTTGTGTCCCATGCTATTAAGAGCTGCATGAAACTGCTGGGTAGTCTGCAGATCTGGACTGAGTTGTTAGCACTATGCAGATGATGCCTGGCTCTATTTCTCCTTTATATCATAACTAGTGTGGCATGGGCTATGTTGAACAGGTGCTTGGAATCAATAACTGGATAGATGAAGGCCCATTGCCCAATCTGGTTAAGACTGAAGGACTTTTTGTAGGCAGTTCAGTCAAGAGCTGCTAGAGGGCTGGTGGGTGGGTGGGTGGGTGAGTGGCACTGTGAACCTGGTCTCCTGGCAGCAGCATCACTTTAGTGGATTGGGAAGGTGTGAGGATAGAACAGTCGAGGAGCACCAGCAAAGCCAATTTGAGCTCTCACCAGAACAGCCAAACCTGCCTGACATCACCACCGCCCTGCCCCATGCCAGACGCAGCATATAGTGGTGATATTGCTTCTGGAAGGGCAGGTCCATGGTCCTGTCCCTCCTAACTGGCTTTGCATGAGTTCAGTGATTCAGATAAAACCTTTTTTGAACTTGTACTTCCCTGTAAGTTGCAGCATGGGGTGACTTTACTTTGGATGCTATGATAGTATCCAAAAAGGCATCCTTCATCAGCTGAGACTGCATACTAATTGCAGTCCCTCTGGTCAGATACAGCCTTGCCACAATATCCCATGTTGAGTGGAACAGACAATTTGCTTTCAAATTGCTGATAAATTTTGCATTTATTTCAGTTCTAGTTCATTAAATAATATGTGTTCTTACAGGGTATGATCTTCAATGATCTACATAGATTCATGTACATGTGGAACACAGGTGCCTGGTTTTGTATTTGTCAGGTGCAGTTCTGCTTAATCAGCCCCTTTTCTCCTTGTTTGTCTTGATACTGAGCAGCATGAATTATAGAGACAAAAATTTAATGTGTATCTTGTTATTCCTATAAGGACATGTTCATTGTTGGACATACTTGGCTGATCATTTGGTGCAGGAATAATGGCACCAAGTTGGCTGATCAGAAGGGATGTTGGTTAGCATCCTTCTGTTTGGGGAGACAATGGAAGAGTGTACCATTTTGGGTTAGAACTGTATAGAACTACAGTTCTTCTGTGAAAATAATATGAGCCCAGAAGGCCCTTCTGCAAAGGAAGGTCCAAAGAGTGGGTGCTGTAGATATGCAGATTCCGACTTCAAATAAGGAGCTGTTTCCAGCATCAAATTTAATAAAACACAGAAACTGTATGTCAAAGGGAATACAAAAAACACAGTTGTTTAGAGCATTTAGATCCAGATGGGGGATCATTTTTTAAAAAGCTTTCTTGAATCCAAGTGGAATAAATTGCAGAGGCGCGGCTAAATTATCCCATGCCCCTTCTGGCCATAAAGACTATAAAACTGAAATGCTGCAAATGAGGCAGAGATTATCCCTTGAGTGCTTGTTTCATTGGCACAGGGAGGTCAATACTATGTGGTCGATCTGGCACAGGCCTGTCCTATGCTATTCCTCCAAAACGGAGTATGCTAGTGAGGAAGATAAATATTCTAGAGGAGAGGGGTGTGCTTTGGCAAATGTATATGTTGACTATGATCAACTGCCTTATAACACCTAGGAGACCAACATGCATATTCAAAAATCCCTAAGGCTGTTGAGAAGGGTACTCAGAATTAGGGCCAGGCAGTGAATCAAAGAGCTGTAGCTGGCAGTTTTCATTCTCTGCTGAGCCATGCACAAGCCAGTTGCAGTAGAGAATTGATTTTTCTGCACATTCTAAGCTGGGAAAAAAGTTAATAATCCAAAGAGGTTTTGGATATTGGACTTGCCCAACAGCAGATGCCACTTAAACTAGTGAAAGTTTGCAAAAGCATGCAAAGCAAGGCTATCTGCGAAAAACAAAAACGTTTATTACATTTCCTTCCACCTGCCTATCTTACTGGTGTGTTTAACAGGAGGTCCTCCTATATCTTCCACATTTTTATGTCTTTGATCCCATTGCCTACAGAGAAATGTTTGAAGTAATGTAGAATCAGGGTGGTCAATCTTATTGACAGTAACTGAAGAGCAAATGATTGCTTTTAGTGATTCAGGATCAGGCCCTACTGATTGTTAATTATTTTGCATGAATTTCACAGACTCAAGACTTTTTATTACCTGTTTAGTTTCATTCATATTGAGTCTTAGGGTAGATGAGCATGCACAAGGGGAAGCTTTTTACTGACATTCTTGCTTATTGAGAAGGTAGAAGTATCATGTGTTGATCCTCTGTCTCTGTGATGACACTGAACATCTTAGCTGGGTCATAGGATTGGGTGGCCTATTTGGTTCAGCATGTCTTGGTTTTTTTTGTCCAAATCGGCTCTGGTGCACATGCAGAATGCCACATGATAAATGATCTATGTTCATGTAAAAAGAGCATTTCTTGTCACACAGAAGGTAATGGTGAACTTTACATTGGAACATAGAGACCTGCCTTACATTGCTCTACCACTGAACTACAGCCCTTTCTCAATTTTATAGCCCTCAGGTTCTGAATAAACTAAGAGCTGATTGAAACAGGAAGTTGCCTTACATGGTACCATCTAGTTCATATTGTCCACACTGACTGGCAGAGGCTTTTCTGACTTCCCAGCTCTACTTGGAGATGTGTGGATAAACCCAGAAAACTTTTTACATGCAAACCATAATGTGCTGTGCCACTGGTGCTAGATTTTTAATTATGCCCACCTTTTCACCTAACAGATTGTTAGATTGCCCCCCACCATCTTCAATAAGTGAGAAGATGATAGTAGTAGTAGTAGTAGTAGTAGTAGTAATAATAATAATAATAATAATAATAATAATAATAATAATAATAATTTGTATAAAGGTGGAGGGATAAATTCCTAAACAACCTGGCTGATTTTTAAAATCAGGCTTCCCAGTGTATTTTGTTGTTTATAAATACTTCCAGATTTCAGCTGGTTAGCAAAGGCAGCCTGCCATGAATAGAACTTCTGTAAACACAATGGGTAACTCGTTTTAGTTACAAGTTCTAAACTTAAGATGTCATAAGATCTCACAGCTGCAGGAAATGCTTTCTTGAAAAGACCCATTTTTGGATTGCTGAACTTAACATCTTTTTTTCTTAAACAAACCTTAAAATTGCTGCTATATTTTTGGCTCAGTGGTCTTGCAGAGATAAAAGAAGTTGTTTTTCTTGTAGTTTGAAATAATTATCTCTATATATATACTTATTCAGAGCATTTGATTTTCTTCATCTTAAAATACGCACTTTAGATATCCAAACGTATCTCAGGATTTTACTAAAATATTAATATTAAAGACACCCCACCATTTGCCATATGCTAGTTTTTATGTAAGTAAGATGCAATGTCATCAAAAATATATTGGACAAGGTCCAGCCAAAGTTCAACACTTTTAAATCCAATTCTTTTTAATGGGACAATTAACAAGTCCTTTTCTTTTCTCATTGAAATAGCATCTAGAAGTAGGGATGGGACAAAAATATCCCTATCGAATGTAAGAACATAAGAAGAACCTGTAGGATCACATCAATGGCCTATCTAGTCCAGCATTCTGTTATTGAAGTGGCCAACCAGATGCCTATGGGAAGCCCACAAGGAGGACCTAAGTATGAGGGCACTCTCCCCGTCTCCAGTTTCCAGCAACCAGAAGCACATTGCCTCCAAGCTTCCTGAAACAATGCGCAAAGCCAAACGCAGCTAGCCTTTGAAATCTACACTTTTCCAAGTCTGGCAGTGCAGTTCTTTGATCAAAAATGTATAATAAAATGCCTATTTTAGGGGTAAGTGCATTAAAATGCATATATTACTGAACTAACATGTAAAATGTGTTAGAAAAATGCACATATTAGGCAAAATGGCATTAAAATGTGTATAATAGGAGGCATAAACACAAAAATACTGGCTTTCTTGCCATTTTTTAAAATACTTCAAACAGATGCATAAATGGAGTGAACCAAACTTAAAACTGAAAATGCAAAATTGAGCGAAACTGAAATCAACAGATATGTCCATCCCTACCTAGAAGTGATGCATTTTGTTGGCGTAAGTCTGTTCACATTCACTCATTGCACACTGAGCACAGTCCTTCAAGGACCTCTTTAATTCAAGATCCATTGAAGACAATAAGGTTTGTGCAAATTCAGGCTCTTTGGCGTATTTCATTCATTGCAATGTGATGTGCAAACATGCCTACCAGACTGTGATACTTCAATGTGGAATCGGTAAAGCAATAATGCCTGGATATTACAAAAATGCTTAGACGTTTGAATCTTTGAACTCTTGTGCATTGAATTGCACAAATTATTACCATTTCTGTAACATTAAATGCTCTTGGCAATTTGCAGGGAGTCCTAGTCCTGAAAGTAAAGCATCAAGGACTGGTAGGCTGCATTATTTATTAAGCAGCATGCTTCTAAATTCATTTTTAAGAAGTGTCCTTGAGAATAATTCTCCCCCCTTCCAACACTTAACTGTCACTCTTTCCAAGACAGAGATAATCACATTTACTTATAATAAAGGTGCAGAGAGAATCCAACAGATTATACTTGCACCATAGTTTATTCTAAACTTTTTCATACGTACCCTCTTCAACATAAAGTCTTGTCTCTTGTTTTTATTTGGCAGCAAATAAATGAATCATCTGCAGACAAAACCTTGGCATTCTTGAAATTAGTTGCTAATAATAAGTTTCTCATTTCTGAGAAAAATAATTGAAATACACTTGTTATAAATTAAACTGTAATTACATTCTCATTGTAATGGGAATCATGACAGCTTCCTGGAGATATAATTTCAATCACTAATTTCAATTTTAATAAACTATATGCTATGGAGGGACCAACTATTGCTTTGATAGAAAGGAAGTTAGAATGGGAGGGGGTAACATTAATATAACTTACTTTCAAGTTTCTGTTGAAATGATACACGTAGACAGTGCTATGCACTGCATTTTCTTGAGTGTAGTTTCATAAATTACAAATTCTGTTTTGAGCATGTTTCAGGCAGAAGCGTTCGCTGGATGGAGCAGAACCACTATGTTCTCTTGCCTGCAGGTGGGTCACTGTTGCTGACCAGGGGGAATAACAGGAGTGGGGAGGTAGTGGCTCTTAGCTCCATGGGTGAGTTTGCACCATGTATCAGTTTCCCTCCTTCCGGGTTTGTCTCTTTCGAAGGTCTGAAGTTGAGCAGCAAGGGGTTTGTGGTGACCTGAAGACATCATCCCAGATTCTCCTCTTGTTAATTTTCTGCTGGGCCATTTGGTGGGGGATAGAAAAGCCTTGAACATCTCCTACCCTTACTGATCAAACTGCTTGGCAAGAAAGTAGAATCCTGCATTCTGAGATAAAACCAAAAGATTCATGTGTACAAGAATCATAATCAGCCTCTTATCCCAGTTTTGTCCATGGAGCACCACCAGCAGAAGAGCAGTGGCCCTGTACCTTTCTGCATCTGCCTGTCATCTGTGGTTCTCCCTATCCACTGGATCCCGCAGTCGCTCAGCCACCATTCCAGGGAAAATAGTCTTTCTCCATAAATTGCATATAAATTGGTGTTAAATCAGATTAACTGGTCCAAGGAGTTAACTTTACCTGTGTTTTAGGGATTCACATGGAATCTCTGCAACACTGCCTGAAATTTATCCCGGATCTCATGAATTCCAGATAAGCATTTTGTGAAAAGAAGTAGTTTCTTGAGCAACATTTTACTGTGCTATGATACACTTTCTTTTTCAAACATGTGGGCTAAGCTATATAGTCAATCACAAGAGGGACACAAAATATTATGGAGGTCTTATGTGTTCCAATAAGAGGAAATCCTTTTATCTTGAATGGTTTGATATGTGTTGTGGGACTTTGCAGTAAGTACTAAGTAATTTTATTGTGAAATTTCATTTGCATAAAGTAGCTTTACACTTCAAGAAGCAAGAACCTTATGTTGACTTTTACTAGAATAGTATTCGGTTTATGACCTGCAGACATCTTCCCATCTGTTGAGTTAAATAACTTTCTGTCTGTAAAACAAAGGCAGTAATGGACACAAATTAGTGAATTGTAATTAATCCAGTGTCCATATTCTTGACACACAAGTTTATGAGGGAATAAAAAACCAGCACATGTTGCTATAGCAAAATGAGCATCAAAATATACTCTTCATTGGTTTGGAAATTAACATTTTTCAAGCATCACCAGATTTAATCTGGAGAATGAATCAACAAGTAAAACAGCAACATGAAAGAAACAGTTGTTGATATTGCATATTAGGAAACAGATTTGGAAAGTCTTCCAAAACTTTTAATAACTAATTTTTAATAGTAAATTTGAACAGTAATTTAACTATTAACTAATAAAATTAACTGGAGTCTCCAGTTAAGTGGTAACTTGAGAGGTGGAGATGATGAAACTGTTAAATTGTGGGTGAACATATCAGACGACACAGCGATTCTTCAAACAGCTCTTGTTGATTCAGAGGCCAGAACTGAACTGAACTGAACTGAACTGAGGAGCTCAGTCAGCCTGCTTATATAGAGCTCCAGAACAACGTAACTGTAGCAACTTTCTAAAACTATCCAATCACTAAACGTTACTTTCGATCCTTCATTTGCATAACTATCTACAGTATCCCCCTGCTGGCCCAGGGTGAGAACTTCAGTACATAACAGAAACACTAGCTGAATCCAGTCAGATGGGCAGCATACAAATCAAATAACAATAATAATTTCTGTAAATCCAAGAAAGGCACCTTACATCAATTCCAGTGCTTTATCATGGTTGGAGCTGATATATGAGGGTATATGAACCTCCTTGGACATGTAATCTTACTACAGCCAAACAAAACAAGTTCATTGATTACTAGCCCATGCAAGTTCCCCAGTGGCCCTGTTATGTTCAGTCAACAGAGAGGTGTCTGGAACAAGACACAGATGCTGATGTCCAAGAACGACTCAAAGCAAGACTTGATGAAAATTGTTTAAATATTGATTTTGTTCTGTGGAGCATCCTGAGACCTCCGGGTATAGAGCAGTATATAAATTAAATAAATAATAAAATAATGATATAATAACAAAAAACCCGTTAGAGTAGTGGCCGGTATGGTGCTGCTGGATACCTGCCCTGTTACCATTACTGCCATCACTGTGGCTTACCAAGAAACAACAACAACATTTATACCCCGCCCATCAGGCTGGCTTTCCCCAGCTACCTTGGGTGGCTTACAGCATATCTAAAAACATAATAAAAACATCAAGCACTAAACACCTCCCGATACAGGGCTGCTTTCAGAAAGGGAGGCAGTTACACCTGCATGGTGCAAATGCAGCAGTAGGAATGCTGAATTGGATCCACTGGTGCGTTTCCAGTGCACTGACATTACCACCTCCCCCTATTCTTTTCAATAAGTCAGAGCAATGGTGATGAAGGGTCAAATAAGCAGTGTTGCCCTGCCCCACAGACCGCTCCTGATTCATTAGTTACACAAACACTTAGAAAAACCCCCAAAATAACTTCATGGACAGCAAACTGCACAGAAGGTCTGCACAGGAAGGGCTCACACACAATTTAAATATACCAGAGATGAGCAGCTGGAAGCAGAACAAGAGTCTCTGACTGTAAAGCAATATAAAGGTGCATTGGTCCTGACCTTCTCCAGAATGTGTCAGCTGTTCTGACTGTTAGTTCCCAGCTTGGAATGGTTGGCTCCTGCTTATGATAAATTGGTAAAAATGAAATGAAACTTGGGGGGAGGGGTTGACCCTGCTCTCCTTCCATACTCCACCCTGATATGTGAAGCTTTCAGTATGCTTTTTTTCTCATGGCACAATGTGGCAACCACCTAAACCCTGGTGTGTTAGTGCACATTTCAGTTGACAGTATTTTGGGAATCAATTTGCAAGAATATGGATAAGGAGTATGCATTGACTCCATGTGTACCCTAAATAATGGCGTGATCTGGGGTGATTTGGGTAATGATCTCATGCTCCAAAGTCAGGTGGGGGCAGAGCTGAGAGTAGGTTTGTTGCATCCTTGAGTAGGTTTGTTGCGTCCTTTCAGAAACAAAGCTTTCCCTACTCCCCTATTTTCCCCCCATAAATGAAATCAAGCTTGAGTTGAGATGATTGGGAATGTGGGCGAGGGCAGTGGGGAGGGACAGGCCCAGCTTTTAATCATGGTGAATTATTTTCACAGAGCATTCCAATCACAGCGTGTTGGTGGTTTTGGCTGTAAGAGCAGGGTGTAAGTGGTGGAGTGGCTTGTTTCTTTCTCAATCATTCTTTTTCTTAACAATTTAAAAACATAGCATGTTTACTTTTCCTTTTTCCCCTATATGCTAAGAATCAGGCTCAATCAGTGAAGATAGCTTTGAGACTCTTTCAAATGAAAGTCCTCCCCCTTCTTTTGGTGGGCATCTCTTTAGGCTCCCGTAGGGATTTTTTGAAACTGGATTCTATCCAAACGCGATTCCTTAGAGCCATCCTTAGGATTCCCCCCTCGGTAGCGGGTGCGGTTATGAGATTAGAGGTCGGCTGGCAAGCTCTACGGTATGTGGCCTTGAAGACGAAGCTCTGGCTATGGCTCAAGCTTTGTTTTAAACCAGTGGGTATTGCCCCCTTGATATTGAGGGACGATTTCCAATCATCGTGGGAAAGGGAGGTCACTAACGAGGTCCAATCCTGTGGATTGTCTCACCTTTACTTTGAGTCTATGACGTACAATCAAGCTAGAGTTGTGATCTCCCGGAGACTGAGTAACTTTGCCAGACAAGAGGACATAGCCCAGGTAAAACCAGGGATGTTCCTAGGGGACCAGATTTATCGGACCATACCACCCCCCTACCTTGCAGAAATTCACTATGTGGAATACCGTAGACTTCTTACAGCGGCTAGATTAAATGTCCTTGACTCTGCGATATTGTGGGGAAGGTACAGGGGAGTACCATACGCCCAGAGAACCTGTCATTGTGCCATGGGTGTGGTTGAGTCCACCGAACACATTCTCTTGACTTGCCCTTCTTATGCAGAGCTTAGACAAAATTTTATAGACCCACTCCTATGTCAATCTAGCTTCCTACCCGGAGAAAACCAGGTTTTACACTTGCTGAATAACGTCACTAGAGCTATACCTTCCTTGGTGGCCAAATTCCTTTTTTAGCTTTTAAGCGTCGCAAGACTATAATTGACTGTATTGATATGGGGCTATCTGTTTAGCCCATTTTAGTGTTGGCTAAGTTCTAAAATCTTCCTGGAGTTTTTAACTGTGTATTGACAAATGTACTTTTTCCTGACTGACGGTCGAATAAAAGGTTGATGATGATGACTTTCCCTTTTCTCCCTCTTCTCATGGTGATAATTTCTCCATTTATTTACATATATAATTATGGTAAAACCATGTAGTATGATGGCTCCTGGACCTACAGGATCTGTCTGAACTTTGACAGTAATTTTACCTGGCATGCCTCCCTCATCTTCCAGTTTTCAATCTGATTGGCCTCCCCCCACCAAAAAAAAAAAGGACTACTTGAGAGAATGTGGTTCTCTGCCCTTGAGAAAGAACTGCAGCAATCTTTTTTGAAATTTACCAGGCTTCATTCACTTTGAAGGGGTGACCATGCCTGTAATGGCTGCAAATTTTATCCACTTATGTGAAAAGTTATACTGTTTTTAGATTCCCTGTTATAGTTAATGAGGTGAAACAGCTTTGGATTTAACAGATGAGATTTGCACTTACATAATGAATTGGACTGGAAGAACACAGAGCAGATCTGAAACAAATCAAGCAGATTCCAAATGCTATGCATACAGACACATGCATAACAACTGCACAGTTCTAGTATATGGACATGTACTCATCAGTAAGGACAAGCCCATTTTCATTTGTTTAACATTAACATATTGTTTCACTGTACTTGGAAAAACTGACTTGCTTTCCCTCATTCTTTTTTCAATAAGAAAGGAATCATGCTACATAATCAATGAAAGCAAAATGTCATTTTTTAAAATCATGTAGTAGTCAGGATTTGGCCTAGTTAACTGGGGGCACTGGAAGTGAAATAAAGTCCACGTTCAAGAGGCAAAGATGCATTCTTCAAGACTGGACCATTAACAGTTACACTTGAAAGTCTTTAGAAGCTGAAAATACAAGCCATCAAACTAAATGAATCATTTTCATTCCACATTAAAGTTTTATATGAGTTAATAGAACAAATTTTCATATTTTGCTTTTCCTGGATTTTTGTGTGTGTTAATGACTTAATTTGCTATTTAAATATTGAGGTAGGTATAGATGCCAAAGCTGAAAAGAAGGCTGCTGCCCTTTTCTTTTCTCTTATTTATTTTAGCCTGGAAGCCAGTGACTTGTGCAATTAGGATTAATGATCAAATTAAAAGATATCCCAGCGGATGCCTCTTGAGCTAAATTTCCACTGAATGCTGATGGTTTTTGGTTAGAGCTAGCTGATCCGGAAAACTCAAATAAATCTTCACTTGAAGCAGGCTTTTGAGTTCCATTGTCCCCACCGCCCCCAGAAGACAAACAGGCTTTAGAATGGGGAAATTTGGCCGGATCTCATAATGCTCTAATCCTGACACCTGATCATAAACATATGAGATACTTTCCAGTACAAACCTTAGTGGCTTGATTGCAACATAGCTGTTAAGCTGATAGGAAATGGAATTATCTTCCCATGAGGTCTGCTGGCTCAGCTCTAGAAGTTTTTAGAGAAGAAGCAAAGGCACTGTAACTCTGATGGTATAAATTCCACTCGTGGATACTGATCTCTGTACCATTTGGGGGAATTATCTTGCTATTATATAGGGTTGCCATAATTCAAAAGTTGAATTCCTGAAACCACAGAAATTGTTGCGCTTTTTGGGGAAAGCCTCCCCTCAAATTAGTGATTTTATGCTGCTTTTTCTATCGTATTGTCATACACCTGGGTTTCCCCTGACATTTTGCCGAATCGGCTAAATTCCCCCCTGACGCCATTTTTACACCAGAAAACCAGGACATGTCAGGAATTTTCCTGATGTATGGCAAACCTATATTATATTATTAATTTTTTTCTGCTTTGAGGATTTGTTTGGTCTTGTGTTGCGTTATATTCCTTTGACCCACCTTGTGGGTTGAACTGGGTGGATTGGCCGGACATGGCCAACCTTTGGGAATTGTAGTCCAAAACAAACAGGATTGGCTCCACGGGTGCATCCATGCAACCCTGACTTCACAGATCCTTTGAGCCTCCCACTACAGTGGTGCCTCGCAAGACAAAATTAATCCGTTCCGCGAGTCTCTTCGTCTTGCGGTTTTTTCGTCTTGCGAAGCACGGCTATTAGCGGCTTAGCGGCTATTAACGGCTTAGCGGCTTTAAGAAAAAGGAAACAAACTCGCAATAACTTGCAAGACGTTTCGTCTTGCGAAGCAAGCCCATAGGGAAATTCGTCTTGCGGAACGACTCAAAAAACAGAAAACTCTTTCGTCTTGCGCGTTTTTCTTGCGCGCGTCTTGCGAGGCATTCGTCTTGCGAGGTACCACTGTACCAATAAGTGGTAGGGGTTGCCGTGTCAAGAGGCTATTACTGCAGCTCTGCCACCAGCAGGCAAGTTGTTCCTGTTCTGGGTGATGCGTCTTGGGGAGAAATGATCAGCAAGCAATTCTGTTGAATATTCTCCCAGTCTCATCGCTCCCAGTCCAATGTCAACAATGTGTGCAGAAATAATCTAGCCAGTGCTAATATGGCTGGATATGGTTTGTGGGTGCAAAAGTTGCAGCATAGAGTGATTACATTCAGCACCTAGAGTTGTACATGTGGCAATATTTTTCAGTAAATGAACTAAATAAAGGCTTAGACTAACAGTTTTAACCTCCCCCCCCCCCCCGCATACATGAATTGTCTGCTCAATTTAGAATGGCTTCTTTTGCTAATCTTGGAAAATGATTTTGAAGAAAATGTACTGGTTGTTGTCCATAAAGCTCCTGACATGCCGGCATGATACAAGATAATGAAAAACTGTCTTGAAATGCCAAATCTTACTTGTAAAAGCCAGCCTCGGCATAGCATTGTGAGCAAGCAGATACACACACACACACACACACACAACTAAGAAAGGGAGAAATGCAATTAATATTTCTAGCATGGATCAGCAATTCACTTCAGCTGCATTCTGAAATAAACTATATTTGATATGGATTGGATTGGATCTCAGTATGCACCAACACATCAGCTATCCATTATCAGAGAAATCATTTCATTTATTCAAATGTCAGTCACATCTTCTGAGGTATGTGGTATTGACAGGAAGTTAGCACTTCTAAATAAAAATGAGTAAGGAAGAGGCTGGTTTTGCAATTCTCATCAAGGCTGCACTGTTTCTAAATTGAAGGCTTGAAGACTCCTTTCTGAATGATGTGAGGCTGAAGAAGTAGTCCCATTGGTTGACATGGGAAATACAGAAAAAAACCCCACGTTTACAAGTCCTGATATTATTATTTCTATTATTAAATTTATGGATCACCTTTTACATGCATGTCAAGGTGATTTAGGAACAACTAAACATAATGTTTAAAACAGTACAAAAATATTGTTAAAAAACAATACATCACATCTACGGCAGCGACCTTTCCCACCTGCTGGACAAGATTGTTGAAAAAAAATATGTTTTCAGTTGTTTCAGCTAGTGGATGTCTGTGATATGAACTATCCAATTACATTCTGCACTGGCAATCCGCTCTCTCCCAATCCAAAGACTGTCCATTGTGTGAAGGGGGAAGACAGGCTTATGTTCTTAACTGTGAATGCACACCCTCAGTGTATAAAACAGTGAGGCTGCTTTGGAAAGTTCTCTACACATGCCTTGGCTTGTTCTGTGTGGCCTACTGAATAAGGAAACAATTATTATATCATCATTGTTAAATTTATTGCATGCCCTTCACCAGTAGCTCATAGGGTGGGTTGAAGCAATTTAAAATTCAGTATTAAAAATAGTTAAAACAAATTATAATCACGGCAACAGAGTGGACCTTAAAAACATAGGCTTCAGGTGTCAAAGCCCAGGAGGACCACTAACATTTGAATAAATTTGAGAGTAATAGTCTAAATAGTAATAATAACAATAGAAATAACAGTAGCAGTAAAACAAACTCAGTGCTAAACTAATAACAGGTTTTCACTATGTAATATATTCTTCTTGTAACTGTCTCGATCAATAAAGAAGAAGGCCAAGCAAGACAGCAAAGTTCACCTGCCTTAGTACATTTTGAGATGTCACAAAAGACAGCATATAGACGATCCTTCATCAAACGGTGATCTGCCCTGGTTGACCCAGGATCATTTCATATGACCATTTCAGGGCATGACAGCTGCAAGAAAAGGTTAACCTATGCTGACTGCCAGCTACTTCGATGTGGGCCTCACACTCAGCCAGCACACCGCTGTAAATAATAATAATAATAATAATAATAATAATAATACTCCATCACCCATCTGGTTGAGTTTCCACAGCCACTCCGGGGGGGGCTCCCAGCAAAATACAAAAATATAATAAAATATCAAACATCAAAAACTTACCAATACAGGGCTGCCTTCAGGTGTCTTCTAAAAGCAGTGTAGTTCTTTATCGTCTTGACATCTGATGGGAGGGTGTTCCACAGGGAGGGTGCCATGTTTTGTGGTAACCCCAAGAAAGAAACTGACTGAGCTAATTATAAAGAATTTGATTAACAACAACAACTACAACTACAAAAAAATCTTTTGTTTTAACATGTTGCATTAAGGGCTTTCCATATTTACTCACGCTACAAAATGCTAGGAAAGTATAGCTGTTAAGGGCCTTAACAGACATATTATTCAGGTAATGTTGGTATGGTGTGATATCTTATCCTGTGGTCAGTTACAATTTCACTGCAGTCTTTGAGCTGGATGGTTGTTGGTGGCAGAGAAGTGGACGTAAGTCCTGGATATGAGTCTATGCAACTGAACCTATCATTCTACATGCGATCACTTGTAGCCAAATAAGATGGTCTTCCATGAATATGGTCTTAACATGTGTCCGTAAGTGACTGTGGAGGCCAGTTCTGGATCCATACGTCCTTCCACATTGGGGTCGTAGGTTTCTGGGTGGGAGTTGGTCACGGTGAGGATTTGCCAAACATGCCTTCCTCTTAGCTCATTTATCCCTTTCTTCCTGAGTTAATGCTTCTTCAAAGTCCATGACGCCTGTGGTAGAGGCTATTCTCCAATTCGAGTGCTTGCATTATAAGTACCCAACCAGCAGCCGACCTACCGATTCAGCTGACACGCCCATATCACTCTATGGACTGTGAATTTATAACATAGTCATTGACATGTTCTGTTTGCAGGTTAGTCTGCATGAATCCCTTGCAATTATTGGGCTCCTGGATCCAGTTAGAGTTAAAAATGTAACAGGGGAGGTTTTCCCCCCTTTATTCAATTAGCCATGCAGGGACCACAGTTGCCACCTAAATATGATTGTTAATTTGACAAATGAAGTTGTTCTGTGTCAGAAGGCAAATGAGTGTGCCTCCTCCATCACCTGGCTGGTAGAGAGAAGGACAATAGCCAGAATGGAGCAGGCCTAGACGTAGGCTGCAGACAGAAGCCAGAGAGTGAGAGCCGTGCTTGACTATAGGAGAAGCAAGACGTTCTAGGGGAATTAATTCCTGTGAGCCCCTCCACCTTGTGCTCAGGTTGCATATATGTGTAAAAAAACACACCATATATCATAAAGACACCACAGTCTCTGTGTAGGAATAACGGAGGATGACAGGAGGTTGGCTGCAGGTGAGCTGTGCATGAGCAAGCTGGCAAGCATGCTCCAAGCAAGCTGCCGGCTAGTTCTGCAGAGGCTCCTTTTATTAGCAGAAGTCAACAATTGGAAACTGTAGTGAAACCACTCGGAATATGACGTATTTCCATCTAAGCCCAGTTCCAGCATTAGCAAATACATGTGTTAGCAGGTGTTTCCCTAAAATGTCCCTCGATACTTGATTACATCTGCGTCCCCGGTCATGCTCCAGCCAAGCGTTATGTCTAGTAACCAAACCTGTGAGAGGACAAACAATCAGGGGGAAAACCCTGTTCGCTAGCCAAGAGGCACAAGTTCAGGGAACGTGGGCGCAAGGCTCCTGGGCACACTGTTGCATGCTGGGTGTGAGGTGTGCCTCAGCACAAGCGGAGCGTTACCTCCACATCTCCGCTCTCCCTTGTGCCAAGGAAACTGAACCCAAGGTAAGTGCTCAGAAACCCTGGAATCTCAAACAGCTTAGAGACTGGGGTGGTGTTCTACAATATGAATGGTGGGGAATGTGGGACCAGTAGTGACACAGTGGAAGAGGTGAGGTCAGAAAGTGTGTCTCTGCTGTCCTCATCACACAATTATCTGATGGAGGGTTTGAGTAGTGTGTAAAAGCGAAGAAGCCCTGTCCAACAGTAATACATGCTTTGTGTGAATATCTCCACGGAGGAAGGGTGGAAATCTGGGCTGTGCACATTTTAAAGAAAAGAGGAGAAATAGAAGCTACTTGCACTTCTTCTGTTGCAAACAAGCAGCAGTATCTGAAACGGCTGCCTTTCAATGTGTGTTCTCGATTGTCTATCAAACAGAATACTGAAGCATCTCCATGTTCTTTAAAATAATAAAAAATGCCGCTCTCCCATTTTGCACTGCATTATTTATGAAAACATGCTAGACCACTGAGTATTGAAAGAACTTTTTTGCATTTCTGACTTGTTCAAACAAATAATGTTCACATATAATTGTTTATAAAGCATTTGAAAATGCTATCCAGCAGACTGGCTGATATCCTGTCCATAAAGACAACAAACAAACACATGATTTTAGCACTGTTCTTTCTTTCTTTCTTTGAACAGTGCCTCTCTACAAAGAGAATACTTTAAAAGGAGAATGAGAGGCCTCTGGAAAATGCATTTCTATAGAATAATTTTAAAAAACAAAAAACTGATGCCCTGGAGCTTCACTCTATGGATTATCACAATTTAGGCCAGAACTAAAACAATGATTCAGTATGATTGAATCTTGGCCATTCATCGCTTATGCACTTGCAGAATTGTATGTATATGGCAGTACTAGACACATTGACAGCTGATTCTAAATTGGTTAGTTCTTTTGACAGGTACTCAAGTTTATTCTTCCTTTATTTGCCCATGCTGGTTCAGTGAGATCTGTATGAAGTTCTTACATGAATATTTGAAATAAACTCAAACAGCTGATAAGGTAGCTGTAATATCTTCAACAGTATCTTATTTCTCTAATTGCTAAATGAGATATCATCAAGTTCATTTGTATTTATGCACGGATAAATAATATATTTTTAAAAGAATAATTTCCTTATAATGAAACAAAAATGCACACATATAAAAACTACAATATTTTTCTTCATTTAGAGGAAAGATAGGATTTTTGAAGGGTGACACATTTTTGGGGATACCAGTCCTAATATTTGTGAGCAATTCCAGATTTCCTTAAACTACAGTGCATTTTTATTTATACTTTTATGTCTTGTTTTTTTTGCTCGTTTATTTTTTTTTTAAATGGAATTTGTGCAGAAGTGATATAATTTTAAAACTACGGAAAAGTATAGACAACAGAATAAAATTAAGATTACATAAATTCTAAAAGTACTTGAGTTCTCAGTTGAAAATGTGTTTTAAAATGCCTGTTTTGAGAGAAAATACATTTTTAAATACTTATCTCTAGTCATAGTAACCCATGTTTAATCATGTACAGGCTTGAGTACTGCACCATGCTCTTTGTGGGCCTGCCTTTAAAGAGGGCTTGAAATTCCAGCTGGTTCCAAATGCAATATCCAAAGTCCTGATGGGAGGAAGGTGGTTTGACCATGTGACACCTTCATTATACCAATCACACTGTTGGTTTCATGCAGCACAGAAGTCAGGTTGAAAACTTATGGAAAGCCATAGGTCACCAGCCAAAAGGAAGAACAACAAGCCATAAGCTCTACTAAGGTTGCTAGGAGAACCAGCAGGATCACATTCCTCCTATCTTAGCTCTTGGTATACATAATCAGCTAAGGAAACCAAGGCAGTTTCTGGGTGCCAATACCAAGCTGAAAGCTGAACTACAGAGAATCAGTTAATCAGTTTTACTCATCAACCTTGGGAACGGCACTAGCCCAGCTTGTTCACACACATTGCCCACAAAAAGGGTGTTAGATACTGGGTGTTCATAACATAAGGGTCCAGAGACTATTCCCCCTAATCTAAAAGAGCCATATCACTGCCTCTTTCAGTACCAAAGGTACTAAGTTTTCTGTAAGGAAAACATGTATTACTTATTAGGCTGACCTCCATGATTTGAGCAGCCAGGACTGGCGAAGATCAAGCGCACAAACTGACAGTCTTATTTCTCCAAGGAAAACGGACAGTTAAGCAATAACACATCATCTTAAGAAAACACACAAATACATACTGAATGTAGCAATGAACAATCAGCCAATGAGAAGGAGGACAATCAATTACTTGCCAAATAACTAGTAGTGTAGCACATGAAAGCATCTTCTGGGGATGAACAAGCCATGTTTGAAAGAGAAACAACAATGAATGGATATCTGTTTACTGAAGGGCATGATCTGCTTGTAGCTACCCAGTCCATTCTGAATAAAAGCATTTTGAGGCATCACAAAGAATTTTTGCATGGTGACAACTAGCTTTTTTATTGCCTAAATGGTAAAACAAGCCTTAATAAGATGTAGAAAAATACTGTGCTATTGTTACCTGGGGGCAGAGATGAACATTTTGTTCCTTAGTATAATAATTCTATGCCTTATTCCAATTTCATTCTGAATATAAATCTTCATGCACAATTGTTACAAAAACAGCAGTAGCAATTAAATAAACACCATTCAAAATAATCTTCCTCAATGATGCTTTCTTCTCTGCAATACAGCACAATACCTACAAAATAAAAATAAAATAGCTGTTAGATCTGATATGTTCACAGGAATAATAGAGATAATGTTTAGCATCTCACAAATGTTCAAAAACATTATTTATGTTCAGACAATATGCTCCATCTTTAAATCACCAGGAAATAAATTGGTTGTAAAAATGTGCAAAAGAGTGATAAAATAGAAAATCTTTCCCTTCCAATCTCTTAATAATCAGAGGGATCTCTATTATTCGTCTTCCAAAGAAGTAAAAAGCTACATGCCACATTGTTTGATTCATAAAATTGAATGCATTAAGCCTTTCATTAAGATCACAGCAGCCATTTTCATTCAGATCTCCAAACAGTAAGTGCTGAACTGTTACCAGGGGAGGGAAGTCAGGGAGGTAGCTAGAAATTAAATAGCATTGCAAAGTACATAGGATAGATTATTGCATTTCTCATGGCAAATGAGAGAATGGTTGCATGTTCATACACCTGCCAAGTGCCTTTTTTTGGATATCCATTATGATTTGGAGTCAGAGTAACAGTGGAAGCTTAATCATGTCTACTCTGCAGTAAGTCCTATTAAATTCATGGGTCTTACTCCCAGGTAAATAGGGTTGGTTGAATGCATGTCCCCTTGAAATCAATGGACTAAATCATGTCATTCAGCTATAACTATGTCAGTCAATGTATACTGAACTACATGTCACTTTTGGCACATAAGCTACACAAGTCTGAGTCTTGTCAATGCAGGATGGAAACTGCCCAAGAACCCTATTTACCCTGCTATGAATTCCACTGTAGAAGAAATGTGAGCTATTCATGGAATACTGTGAGTAAAGTACATTCCATGTATCCTATAACAATAATATTTATTATCATGTATTGTCAATTGGTCATTTACCAGATTTTTGTCAACTGAACATGACAAGGTGGCTGCAACTAGATATATCTGCTCCCCCAAGAAATCTCTTTAGTCTCTTAAATTCACTGAAATTCCTCAGATAACATTTATGAGAAGGAACTGCTTCATCACTTTTGATGAACTTTGGTAGCAACTTGAGCTGCAGCACCTTTTCTATATTTTAGATCTTTAAACAGTTACGTATGCCTTTCCCAAATAAAAGCACACAGCCTCAAGTTTTATGCAGTAGTCTACAAGGACTTGTTTAGAAACTATTTAGAAACTTTAGCCCCATTACTGACTTGTACCCTAACCAAGCAAACTAATTGTGGGACCAGGCTGGGTAGCAACATCTTACAAATGGCCTCTGCAATGCCCCACTGATTCTGTTTGGGGACAGAATAGTGATTCAGATTGGGCCTTGGTTTGGTGCAGATTGATTCAGAGTCAATCCAAACTAATTCAGATCCTGAATCTGAATAAAAATCCACATTTTGGACCAGCCTTTTGAATATAGGAAGCTGAAACAAAGAATGTAGGTCATCCATCACTGTGAAGGATATGTGAGGCAAAGGAATTCAGTGTGAAATATAGAATCAAATTACATATGTTTCCTAAATTAATTTCCTATATTTTAAATTCTCCCAGATGGAATATGCTACTGATCAGTAGCAGACAGCATAGTAGGGTGGCACTGCTCACCTGACCTCTGGTTGGTCACATCATTACTGTTTACCAGCAGGTAGATGGGAAGGAGTGAGGCAGTGGCAAGGTTGGTAGGGTGCAAACACATTGAGACAATCCAGTGTTCCCGCTACTGCGTTTGCAGTGCATCAACCTCTGTTCCACCTTGCCTCTTTCCCTTCCTCCTCCATCACCTGGAAAGCAGTAGTGACATGAGGTCAGGTGAGCAGTGGTACCCTACCATGCTGTCTCCTACTGCTCCTCTCAGTTAGCCTCTCTATCTGTTTTGATTACTGAATTGTAGTAGCACCTTTGTACTTTCCTTTTCATTGGCATCATCATTATTACATTTAGGGTATTTTACATATGTTATGCTTTTTTTGCTTTTGTTTCCTTTGTACACTGCCTTGATATTCTACATAAGTTAGTGGTTTACAGATATCTTAATAAATAAATACCTAAACAAATAATACCTTTTTACTTTGTTCCTGTTTCTTTTCTCCTTTTCACTCTGTTGCGGTTCATTCCACTTTCAAACTGTAAAACTTCTCCTGCAAGTCACTACAACTTTTCAGCAGATGGCACTGTTATTTAGGCTAATTTTCTGGCACTGGGGCAAGGCAATTAACATTATAATGCTGTTTGAAACAATAAAATATAGATTTCTCTTTATATAATACATTCACATCTGAATCTTATGCAAAACAAGAAAATAAATTACCAGCAAATACATTAGAATAAAACGTTATAAAGCCAGGGTGGTGTTAAATTTAAATCTCTCCCATTTTAATGTTCATGACACAACTATTGTAGGAAAAATTGATATCATTCCATATTAACTAAATTAATTATCAAGTTGCCAGTATCACTTTTGTTAGAATATACAGCATTTTTTTTTATTAGCATTTTCTCTCCAGCTCAGAATGGGCCATTCCTCTTTCAGCCATTGCCACATTTTATTTTTAGAAATTACATCTGATTAAAAATATATATTTATCATCTGGTACTGACATGATATGACACGCAACTAGAGAAAAAGGGGACACGTTCATTATTAAAGATTCATGTTAACAATTCATTTTAGCAATTCTCATTTGCTTTAATGGCTCTGTGGATGATTAGAAGACTATAGTATTGGTTTACTCTTATGTATATGACAATTTAATAGTGAGGCAGACTGATAAGTGATCAGAGTGCTTGACTATGTTTAGATTGCTGCATACATGCCTGTTGACTATACACCCCTTTTGCCTTTCCTTGTGGTAGTGTTGATAGACTTTGACTCCGCAGTTGCTTCCACACCACTCTAGATACATGTAGAATTATGACACTGGAAGCATAATTAAAGTTCCCCTAGTCCAACCCCCTGCTGAGGCACTACCCCAGTATCTCTGATAGGAGGCTGTGACGGACAGCTGAGCCAGCGCTGGAGCCTCTCTCTGATTGACTACCAAGACCGCTAGTTGGGTGTGTGTGTGTGTGTGTGTGTGTGTGTGTGTGTGTGTGTGGAGACAGCACTTTGGGAGGAAAAATAAAAGGAGCAGTTTCTAAGAGAATGTTCAGATAGTTGCAGAGATGGTTTCAGAGAGAGCTGGAAGGAGTTGAGAGTTGGTTCTGATCTGTGTGTATAACATCCACCCTAAGGAAAATATCAACAGCTAGAGAAAGGATTCGCTGAGCTTAGATAGAAGGACAGTGTTTAGTGTCTTGTGAGAGTATTCAGACAGGCGTTAACTGGAGGGCTGAGTTCAGAGGCAATGTGCGAGCAACATTGCGACATCCCATGCAACTAAGTTAAGGAACTGAAGTGAAATATCTTGAAAGAAGCCAAGCGTTTACCAGCTAATCTAGAAACCTGTAATATCTAACTGAAGAGTAATAACTGAAAATAAGCACCTGAAGATTAAAAGAAGCTACCATTTATAATTCCCTCCTATTAAATATTAGGCAGGTGCTCTCACTGTTGGCCATTCCTCTTCCAAGAAACCTTTTAAGTAGAGATCTTTCCCAAGCTGCATCTATACTGGAATGGTTTTTAGATGTTTTATTAGTAGTGTGTTTGCTGCACTTGGCTCCTTTGGAAGGAAAAGCAGGACATCCTTCTCCTCATTATTCTCTCCCACCTTTCCTTTCTTCTTTTCCATTCCTTCATATATTGTGATACACTTTTTGGCCGTTTAAATGTATCAAAATACACCTTTAAATATGTACCTTGAGATAGAATGCATATTTAAATACATATTTTGGGAAGTTTCATTTTTTAAATAACCACAAATTAATGCTGAACTGGAGCAGAATCATGTGTATAAACATGTGAAATGGTATGGAAATAGCCAGATGTCCATACCTAAGGAGAACCCACCATGTTTGAACATTTTTGTCCAGATGCTTATCAGAACAGTAAGGGATCTCATCACAGGAACACATTCTCATATTACTAGTGGTAAATTTGGATGTGGATTTTGACTCAAGAATACACATTAAGTTATGAGCTTTCATCTATTTTTTAGAGTCTTTTGTCTGTAGTAATGGCAATGAAATGTTGCAGCAGAGGTCAAAATCAGGTCTGTTGTTCTTTTTTCTCAGCTGTAGAATTATTCCACTGATAAAACATTTCAAGCATAAAAACACATATAATTAATTTATGGCTGTGCTCACAGCATGTTATGCACTGGGAATTTTAGATCATTTACCATTCAGAGACAAATGATCCTGGATCTTTTGGAAATGCAAAATGCTCAGTCTATAAAAATCAAGACCTTGGAGAAATAGCCTTGTCATTTCCATACATTAACAGGATTTACCATGAATATCCCTTGACCTATTAAGTTCTGCCAGTGTAAGGATGCATCAGGAACCATCATACCACTTAAATATTATTAATACATCTTGTTAACTGCTTAAGTTAAATATTTGGCTCCCATATAATAAAGCTGCTCCTGCATTAAAAGCAGATAAACGCCCCTACATTTCTAGGTTCCAGGTTCCTTTTTATTCCCAAAGTCCTAATGGTAATAAATCACTTTCACACACTGGAAGATAAACTCTCTTCCGTATAAGTCTGTAATCCCCTATTGACATTAATGGAAATTACACTGTGAGAGAGAGCACTGAAGGGAAATAGGCCCAAAGGCTTTGTTATTACCTTGTCGTTGAAGCCTTGGAAGCTCAGTTGCCATCACAGACTTCTCTCCCAGCCTTTCAGAGGGATGCTCCTATTTGATTTTTAATAGAAATGCTTCCAGAATTACCCCATCCTCATTTATCCACAGTCTTGTTTCCAAAGTGAAACCAATACACTATCGCAATCTGTTCCTGTTTCTGACTCAGCTATACAGGGGCAAATAAAATGTTTTAAGTGTGTTTTGAGTGCAATATACAATGTGACACAAGATGGTGATGGTGAGCCTTATGGAAAATTCAATGTATTTTTAAAAACACTTTAAAAAAGCATTTTCAGAACTTTTTTAAATATGTGTGTAGATTCCACCTCTATCTCATGGTGAAGGCTGTGCATGCATTCAGAAGCCCACACCTTTTCATTCTTTCCATTCATTTGGGTCTTTCTGCATTGCTGATACAAACATGCACAGTGGCAGGACACAGCAGAGAAGCAGTCTTGATGGGATTGTGCATGTGCCCATGCAGCATAAAAAGAATATGACACTATTATACATGTCACATCAAGAGTTCCTTGTCTGCAGTTTTAGCAGAGTGAATTGGTAATGGAAGGGAAATATGTTAATTAATGAAAGGAACTGGAAACTGCAACATGATGTGCACTCTCTAGTTCTGAAGCTGATTTTAGAAAGTCTCCTAAGCCCTATTCAGACATTCTACCTCTGCGAAAAATCAATTCACATTGTGTGTAGAGGATAGCAAGGACAATGTAACGTCTCCATGTGGGGTATAGGCTGCTCATTCTCCAGGTTTCTCAAGTCATACAAGGAGCCTGCATCAGGAAAGTTGGCTCCTCACTGCAAAAGCTAACCCTATCATTCATGGAGAGCAATAGAGATGGTAATGTGGAGAGAGGCAGGGGATGCTGATGTACTTGTCCTCACTCTTTCTTGTCACATGTTGATTTAACGCAAAAGTAGAGCGCCTGAGCCAAGGCTGTAGTTCAGAAGGAACGGAATGTAGACTAGAACCAAGGAACTGATACAAAACTGGAATGGGGAAAATATCCTGATTGATAGTTTTTTAAAAATTGTTGGTGCCAATGTAGTAGTAGTAGTAGTAGTAGTAGTAATAATAATAATAATAATAACATTTATTTATACCCCACCCTCCCCAGCCAAGACCACGCTCAGGGCGGCTAACACCAGGTATAAAAACAATTGATTGAAATACAACTTAAAAAACAAGATTAAAATACAACATTAAAATGCAGCCTCATTTCAGTAGAAACTCAAATCAAAAACTTTTTGGGGGGTGAAAAGGTCAAGTCTTCACCAAGGCTAACTCTCCAGACTGAGCCTATGTGGGAAGCCAGGGAAGTCCCCAAATAGGATTTCTGTCACAGAAAGAGAAAGGGGGAAAAAAGAAAGAGGGTGAGGGGATCAAGTTGATTCCAAACCAAAGGCTAGGTGGAACAACTCTGTCTTACAGGCCCTGCGGAAAGAAATCAGATCCTGCAGGGCCCTGGTCTCATGAGACAAAGCGTTCCACCATGCCGGAGCCAGAGTTGAAAAGGCCCTGACTCTGGTTGAGGCTAATCTGACTTCCTTAGGGCCCGAGACCTCTAGGGTGTTGCTATTTATGGACCTTAAGGTCCTCCATGGGGCATACCGGGAGAGCCTCAATGGCTCTTTCTGCACTACAGTCATACCTCACGTTACATTTGCTTCATGTTATGTTTTTTCAGGTTCTGTCCCACAGCGACCCAGAAGTACCGGAAAGGGTTACTTCCAGGTTTCGTCACTTGCGCATGCGCAGTAGCGCTAAATCGCTCTTTGCACAAGCGCCAGGTTGTGGGCTTTTCATGTTGTGATTGGGCCTCCGGAACGGATCCTGTTCGGAACCAGAGGTACCACTGTATATTACACCACTGTAGTTTGGTAGTGGGAACTAATGGGAATACATCATTTCTCAGATAATTGGTTTCATTCACTAATTCTGCTGTAGAAAGGAAGGATTGTAGTGGCAGCTAAGGTTGTGAATCCTAGAAACTGGAAGCATTTGGGATTAGTTACAGCAATAATCAATCAAAGCAAATACCTTGTAGAAAGGTGCTAAAGTATTTATGATTCAATTGGCAATTTAACTACATCCTCATTGAGGCTGGTGTAAAATGCTTTTAACTTAGATATCTAATAGCTATCAGATATCTATATATCTCCACTCTTCAAATAATTGATCTGATGTATGAATAAGGGAAATTTTGCATCTCTATATCAGGGTCTTCGACCACTGTAGTGCTATATCCAAGGGTTTTGGGGTTTTTTTTTGCCAACACCACTGCCAAAATTAGTCTTGGCTGAGGGACAGAAAGATTTGCTGGGGGGGCA
Source organism: Podarcis liolepis (assembly GCF_965112155.1). Lineage (NCBI taxonomy): Eukaryota > Metazoa > Chordata > Lepidosauria > Squamata > Lacertidae > Podarcis > Podarcis liolepis. The sequence continues at coordinate 44,625,949 of NC_139558.1, forward strand.
TATCAGGCCCCCAAACTGAGGATCAGCCATCCCTGCATAGTCCAGGTGCTCCAAGGAGCACAGCATTAATACAAGTGGAGCGACCATGTAGCCTGTCAGGTATCCAAAATCTGGAGGTGTAGGAACCTAGATTTACAGTATCTTAAAGGGGAAAAGACAAATACTTGTGAGGGTCAAAAGGCAGGGTATTTTGAAAAAAGTGGATGAAGCATGTCATTCACACACACACACACACACACACACAGAGAGAGAGAGAGAGAGAGAGAGAGAGAGAGAGACAGACAGACAGACAGACAGACAGACAGACAGACAGAGAATTGGCTGAAATTTGCAGGTAAGGTAATTCCTTCTGGGGGCATGAATCCTGCCAAATTTCAGAAGGTTAGCAGCAGTAGTTTTCCCACAAGAGCAACCATTACAGTTTTAGGGAGAGTAAAAGAATCAATTTGTCTCCTCATTTTGTGTGTGTGTGTGTGTGTGTTGTTTTTTTTGGCAAGTGGCCTGTAAATAGCACACAAGAGAGGTCTGCCAAATTGAAAACAAATAGGACTTGAGCTTCACCTCTGGAGGACATCACACTCACACACACACCCAACAGCTATCAATCCCAGCCTCCACTGACAGTGATGTCAATTAAGCACTCCATCAACATTTCTTAACCAAAACTTTGATATTAGAGAGCACCGGTACCATTTCCTCTAATTATAAGCAAGATCTTATAATGAAGGAGCTCATTCCGTCTGATGACAAGCTTGATCAGTGAGTCACCTTCTGCCCTCTCTCCACTCTGCGGTTTGCTCTCTCTTTCCCCATTATTCCACCCTATGGCATTATTGCCTCATTGTAAGCTTAGAGGCATTGCTTTTGCTTTCAGCAGATGCTTGTCTGGTGCAGTTTTTGATGTCTATATCGTGTAATGCTTCAGTGGTACCTGTTTCAACTTGTACTGCTTCATAGAAATCCCACTTCACCTCTGATAATCCAAGATCATGCCAAGGCATTGCGCTTCACCTAAAGATTTGGGATTCATCCAAATCTGATGCACACTCTACCCAAAAGTGCTACGCACATGCAGCCCCCAGTTGCTGGATTGCCTGGGAAATCATGTGTGATGCATGCACAATTTTCTATCCAGCTAGGCATACATACAAATGGAAAAGCCAGCTTCATATCCATATTGTTACTGTTTGGATTGGAGTGTCTGCATACAGAGTATAGTGATAACTTGGTTATTATACTCATATATTATTGCTCAAATGTATCTAAAACAAAAAAAGTTACACAATAACAGTTTCTAATATTAATGTGGGGTAGGGGAGAGAGAAATACAAGATTAGAAAAAAAATGATGCTGACATGGTCATCAACAAATATTCTTCCATGTCAGTTTATAGCTTCTGTTTTCTCTGCTGGAATATCTCAAAAAATATTTTTCCAACCAGGATAAAGTCAGATGTCCTTATTTCTAATATCAATGTTATGCAAATCTAAAAGAACTTTCTGTTGCAAATAATGATAAAAAAATCATGAGGTTTTATTCCTCAGCGAGAAAGATTATTCTGAGCCATTAAAAATGACATTTTAAAAACCTCTGGTACTTTGTAACCAAATAGAACCATTCTGAATTCATAATGTTAATTTTTCATAATGTGGGAGATTAGGTTCTATAACTTATTTTGGTTCTTTTTTTATAAAGGATAAGTCATTAAGTTTGAAGACAACTATACCTATAGGAGAGTAGCTTTCATAAATGATATTAAAACGATATCAAAACCAATTTTTGTGAATTGGATCTACTTAAGCTCATGTCTGTCAACATTACCACTGAGAAAAGTGAGTCTACTCTGGATTCTGCTTTATTTTGGCCATGGTACTAATATGAGAACTCCTCTTCAGATTCTGCTAGACTCAAGAAAATTTAGTATAGCAGCATTAATCATGTATAAAAACTATGATAAGATGTGTTCCCCTATAAGCAAGTAGAATGATGATGTGTTCAACAGCTCAGAGCAATTATTTACTGCACTGGTTCTCATTAATCTTGGCAATGATTGAGTGACAAAATAGAAGTAATCTTGGATATTCATAAACTACTTTGTTAAATATTCTTATTTTACACATAGATATTGAGAAAAGGGGAGTAAGAAAGGAAAATATCCTAATAAAATGACATCAGATGACACAAATTTGTTTATGGTAGCATAGGCTTTCATAGGTAACTCTCTACAGAACTCAATTAAGATCCATAAAATGAGCTGAGGCGTGATTCACCATAAACAAATGGAACTCAAAATATGCCTTCATTTACTCTTCGCAACTATCCCTGGGGATACAATCATATGGAAGGCATATGTCCCAGCCTTCTATGGATACAACAGTAGGTACACATCAATAATTCTTGTGAATTCAGCAGTGGAGAAGAGTATTGTGGAAATGACTACCAAACTGATGGGTTGGAATGCACATGCATCAGGTTTGTCCTGTGATTTCATGTGGTAATATGCAGGTATGTGACTGGGGATGTCCCAAAGTAGCTTGGCTTTTCATAGCTTTCATGGAGATCTCAGTGTTTTACCAAAAGTTTTCCAAGAAGGCTCAGAATTTTGTCATACCTGAGGAAACATCTCACTACAAATGCTTGGGTATTCCTCCCCCATCCCAATCTAAACCTGTGAACAAATTGACCTGATTCTCTCTTTCCAGACAAATACATAGATTGTTATCCTTCAGTTTTCACATGTCTCCCAATTTTATAATACAATTCTCAAAATGCATACGGAAATTACAAAAAAAATGTGCAACTTCAATTAAAACCCAAAATAATATTTTAAGGCAGGCCCAGGGCAGGAGTCTTGTTAAAATAAAGTTATAAACTCAATTGAAAAAGCAGACGGTCTCCAGCACCCAACCCCTGGCCGGCTTAGCCTTCCAAGGCCTCAGGCAAGTGTACCCAGCACCCCCCCTCTACATTTCCCTCTGTTTTAAGAGAAATGTATACAAAAATATGTATTTTATGAAAAATGCTGTCAAAACTATATTTTTTGTGCAGTTTTTCTAAAAAAAGAAATCACAGGTGCATGTGGAAAAGGGACAGGATGAACGCATCATTTACCACATGAAAGTGGCACAGATTGAAAGTAGACTGAACCATCTATCCTACCTCCTCCCCACTACATCTCTTTGCTTCTTCTACCCCCTTCTCAAACAAAGCAAGAGAATCAGTAGAGGGGAGAGCTTGTTGGTGGCTGCCATCCACAACCACTAGACATCCTTTTCTGTTTCCTGTTCCACCCCAGTTTTCATAGATAAGTTGTCTGAGAAAGGGTGGTAACAGAAGGAAAGGCTACCTGGTGGCAACTTGGCAAGTTAGGCATGAGCTAGATATAAACTTCAGTTGAGTTGTGAGCTCAGATTATGATGGAGTTGGCAGGGAAGGGGAAATGTTGATTTCATAATTATGAGCTGTCTTTGTGAATGCTGGATGCATAACAAGTTCAGGCGGCATTGTGTAGAAGTAATTTTAACTTTGCTAAAATATGTACTTCAGTAGACAGCAGTCAACTTCATTTTTGGATGCTAGAAGGTTGATCAGCAATCTGGTACCGGATAATACAGCTACTCTTCTATAATTGGATTCCCCCCTTTTACCAGCCCATACAACTGCTTGTCTTCAAAACTAACATATGAGCAAAGCATAGTTTTAATAGCATTCCGTATTTTTATTAAAAGGAGATTTATGGCTTATGGTCATCAATCATCTGCAGACTTTCCCATGTTGCTCTGCAACTACAGGACACTAAGATATTCCTTCATTAAACATGCAGAATAATAGCTTCGTTATGTCCTTTGACAACAAGAGGACAAGAAAGCAGAGGAAAGGAGAAATTCAAGGAGCGTTGATAATAATAATAATAATAATAATAATAATAATAATAATAATAATAATAATAATATATTTATTATTTATACCTCGCCCATCTGGCTGGGCTTTCCCAGCCACTCTGGGCGGGTTCCAACAAAATATTAAAAATACAATAAAACATCAGACATTAAAAACTTCCTCAAACAAAGAAGCTAGTTAGGTAATAGTTCCCAGGCTGAAAGCTACTGACACAGTGAGGCCATGGAGCCTTCTTATTCCAACCAAAGGAAAGATACTTATAGTAATGAGGACTGGCCGTAGATCGCTTTTGTTGCTGTGAAGAATCATTTGGCTGTTGTTGCCCGACAAATTTATTGTGATGAACATTAGGTACAGAAGCATAAATCTACTTAGAGTAGAACGGCCCAGGGAGGCTTTCATTGGTTTTAATTACATTATCAAAATAAGTTCATATATTAAGGGGAAGTAATGCCATTGCATTATTTCTGAATGGTATACACCAACATTGACTATTGTAGTGGATCAGGAATGAAAAACTGCATCTGATTCAAAATGGACAAACACATTTCAGAAGAGGAAACACTCAGATTTATTTATGTCAACTTTTGCCATAATTAGAACCATAATCCTAGGATGCCTTGTC